>NW_028234424.1:30326890-30344390 GCF_977035675.1 Penaeus japonicus
TATCTATCTTTTTATATATATATAAAGTCGCGAAACGTCGCGAGTATTTCCTTTCATTTTGTAGCAGTGTTTGAATTAATTCTGTTGTGTCACGTTACTGTGTTTGTGTTTTTGTGATTCATATTTATAATATTATATATACTATATATATATATATATATTATATATATATACTATATATATATATATATTAATATATATATATATATTATATATATATATATATAGTATATTTATTTTTGTACCTTAAATTTTATATAATGATTTAAAATATATAGATATATGTATACATATATAAAATATATAGTATATATAGATAGATATATAGATATATATAGATATAGACATATAGATAAGTATTTTATTATTTCATTATTTAAACATATTATATATTTATATATATATATATATATATATATATACTTTATATATTATTCTATTATATATAAAATATATATATATAATATATTATATATATGCTCTGAATATACATTACATGACTAATATGAGTGAGAGAAGCCACATACCGTGGAAAATTAATAAAACATTCATATACGTATTTCAATGTATGCATTCGATTTTCTATTTCTATCAAGTGTAACCAAGCAACGTCTAAAACAAAGTAATCTAATACTTAATATGTATCTATTTCTATCAATTATTCACTTGCCTTCTTTGTCTAATCAAGCAATATTTCTAACCAATCGCATACCAGATGGGAATCGTATATCTTGAAAGTTATTGTCCTCGTGCTTTGTTTATGTCTCAGGGGCAAGCTTAAGTGGTCCTAAATTGCATTTTAATCACGGTTTGACATGTGCTGCTTGGTAATGGTTTCACAATAGTGACAGCAAATTTAAGGCAAATATATATATGTATATGTAATATATTAATTATATTATATAGAGATATATCTATATATATATAATATATATATATATATATACTATAAATGTGTGTCTGTGTGTGTGTATATATATAAAATATATATATAAAATATATAATATAATACATACTAACTATATATTAATAATATCATATCTAATTCTATATTATAACTATATTCTATATCATATATATATCCTATATACATATATATACCACATAGATATTAGCATACACAACACACACACAAAACCTACTGTGCCATATATTACGCCGAAGTTCGTTCAAGTACTGAAATACTAAATCTTTAATATATATATCTATATATATTAATATAACATATCTCTATATCTATATACATATCTCTGATATAAACACATAATTTTGCATACACAAAACAACACAATACAATACTGTGACTATCAACACAGAGTAAGTTCACGTTTGCATATAATCAATATATATATATATATATATTCATAATCTAACTCTATTATATATAATATATCAAATAACTAACTAATATATATATTCTATACTATATATATATGTATATGCATATCTATATAATTATATATATTCTATATAACTTAAATCTACCTATATATTATTATATATTATATAATAATATATATATTCTGTATATATAAATATAATATATATTCTATATATGTCAGTGAAAATATATTGTGTGAGAGATGTATATGTATGTATCATATATATATCATATATTATAAATATCTATATATATATATCATACTTATAATATTATTATATATATATCGAGCGCGGAGAGAGGAGAGAGCGAATGAGAGAGAATAGCTATGTCAATTGTTTGTTCTATATATTAATTATTCTATATCTATTATATGTATATATACTCTATTTAAACTGTAAATTTATTATTATTTTATAGATATATATATATTATATGTATCATATCTATATCTATAATATATATATAACTATTATCTCTCTTATATATTATATGTATATATCTTATAATAAATATATAATTATTTATATGTATGTATATCACATAATATTATACATATTAAAACCTATATTTGATCACACACTGACACACACACTCATACACACCATACAATTAACCTTGTGAATATATACACAGCGTAAGTTCAAGTCCTGATCTATTATATATATATAATATATATATAATAGAATATATATATATATATATA
The DNA here is from genome assembly GCF_977035675.1 of Penaeus japonicus. Taxonomy (NCBI): domain Eukaryota; kingdom Metazoa; phylum Arthropoda; class Malacostraca; order Decapoda; family Penaeidae; genus Penaeus; species Penaeus japonicus. The sequence continues at coordinate 30,328,978 of NW_028234424.1, forward strand.
TATATATATATATCGATATATACATATATATATATATATTAATTTATATATTTATAATATATATCAGATAGATAGACGAGATAGTATTAGGTATTATAATATCATATGTATACAATTCTATACACACATATATATATGGTAATATTATATATATATAGTACATATATATCATAGAGATATATATTATATATATATCATATAATATATATATATAATATACTTCATATTACTATATCATAATAATATATATTATATAATATAATACCTGAATTAAGAAGATGAGAGAGAAAAGAACGTCTAGTGTGCGATGGAGCGGCGAGAGAGATAAGAAAGAGAGATCACGCAGAGAAAGAGAGGAGAGCGAGAAAGAGAGGCGGAGAGAGAGAGAAGGGAGAGAGCGAAGAAGGATGAGAGGAGAGGGAGAGAGAGCCTGAAGGGGGGGGGGGCAAAGCGGAGAAGCGAGAGCGGCAGCGAGAGAGAAAACAAGAGAAAGAGAGAGAGAGAGAGATAGAGAAGAAAGAGAGAAGAGATGAGAGAGAGAGAGGAGAGACAGGTAGAGAGCGAGGAGTGAGGAGAGCAGAGAGAAGGCGAGAGAGAGAAGACCGAGTGAGTAGTAAGAGAGAGAGAGATGAGAGAGACTGATGAGTGGCTAGAGATGAGAGGAGAGAGAGAGAAGAAGAGAGAGAGAGAAAGAGAGAGAGAGAGAAGCGGAGAGAGAGAGAGAAGGAGAGAGAGTAGAGAGAGAAAGAGAGAGAGAGAGAGAGGGCGGAGCGTGAAAGAGGGAGGAGAGAGCAGAGGAGAGAGAAGAGAGAGAGAGTGGGAGAGGACAGAGAGAGAGAGGGCGCCGGGCGAAGAGAGCAGAGAGGAAGAGAAAGCGAGAGAGAGAGAGAAGATGGGGCGGGAGTCGAGAGTTGGCAAGAAGAGAGAAGAGCGAGAGAGAGGGAATAGGATGGAGAGAGAGAGAGAGAGGAGATGAGAGAGAGAGGGAGGAGAGAGAAAAGAGAGAGGAGAGAGCGAGGAGCGAAGAGAGTGAGTGGGGGGGGGGGGGGGAGATCGAGAGTGGGCCAGGAGAGAGAGAGGCGAGCGAGAGAAGAGAGAGAGAGATAAAGGAGAGAGACGAGAGTGAGAGAGGCGAGAGAGAGAGAAAAGAGAGAGAGAGAGAGAGAGCGGAGGGAGAGGGAGGGGGCGCGCGAGAGAGAGAGAGAGGGCGAGGAGAGTGAGAGAGAGCGAGCGAACGAGAGCGGGGAGAGAGCGCGAGAGAAAGAGAAAGACGAGAAGAGCGGAGAGAGAGAGAGAGAGGGCGAGAGAGAGAGCGAAAGAGAGAAAGAGGAAGGAGAGAGCGGGAGAGAGAGAAGAGATAGAGAGAGGAGAGGCGGGGAGGGGGGCTGGGAGCGGAAGAAGAGAGCGAGAAGGAGAAGGAGAGAGGGAGAGCGGAGTGAAAGAGAGGGAAGAGAGACCCGACAGGAGATCGGAGGAGAGGGAGAGGAGAGAGCAGCGGCGAAAGCGAAAGAGCGAGAGAGGATGAGAGAGAGCTAGAGCGAGAGAGAGAGAGAGAAGAGAGAGGCGAGAGGGGGAAGAAGAGAGAGAGAGCGAGAGAGCGACAAGAGAGAGAGAGGAGAGAGATGGAGAGGAGGATAGAGAGGATGAGGGAGAGAGAGTAATAGAGACGAGAGGAGAAGAGAGGAGAGAGTGGGTCGAGATGAGAGAGAGAGAGATGAGAGAGAGAGAGAGGGGGGGGGGGGGGGAGGCGAGGGGAGAGCAGAGAGCGAGCAAGAGTGAGAGACGAGAGGAGAGAGAGTGAGAGTAAAGAGAGAGGAAGAGAAGGGGAGAGGAGGAGAGAGAGAGGGAAGAGATGGAGTGAGGAGGAGCTGCAGAGAGAGAGAGCTAGAGCAGCAAAGGAGGAGATGGAGCGGAGATGAAGAGAGAGGAGAAGAGAGAGAGAGAGGGAGAGCGAGCGAAGAGAGAAGAGACAAGAGAGAGAAGAGCAGAGAGAGCGAGAGAGAAGAGGAGGAGAGAGATGAGAAGTAGAAGAGAGAACGCCAGACCGAGAGAGAGAGAGAAGGAGGATGGGGAGAGAGAGAGAGAGAGAGAGAGAGAGAGAGAGCGAGAGAGAAAGAGCGAATGAGAATGAATGAATGAGAGAGAGTGTGTGTTTGTGAGATAGAGATAAAGAAGGAGAGTTTTTTCTCAATGGAGGTCGTGCCAAACCACAGTCACACATGTCAAAATCCGATATATTTACCTGCTAACATAAGCAACAGCACAGGTGTTGCAATGGTTGATGGAGATCTGACCATCATGGCGGCGTGGTTACCTTCTCAACACGTCATTTCTCGTCCACCTGGAAAGTGAGATAAAATATGGGTAGGTGTATGTAGATAAGAATTACAAAATATATTTTGCATGTCAACACACACACACACACACACACACATATATGTATATACATGTAAATATATATATATATATACATACATATATATATATATATATATATATATATATATATGTATGTATATATATTTTATATATATATTTACCAGTCAAGACGTACCTCTCCAGCCGCGCTCCAGTCGACTGAATGAAACCGAGCGTTCCTCATCCGACTAGCAACCCCATCCGCGCAGGAGCAGTAATCACCTTCGAAACCTCATTAATAAAGCTCTAGATTTTGTGTTTCGACTCACACTAGGATAGTCCTATGTTCTTAGTCTTCAAGTAAAGTCTAAGCCATTAAATCCTTAGAAACAACCAATAATGAGTTACAGAGGAATATCATTCGTAAGCTACATAGTGATAATAAGTCAATCAAGGTTATAGGGATAACCTGTAACCTTGATTAATTAACCTGGTCAAGGGGTGACCTGGACGCTAGCACAGATCTCAGGTGTTTTGTTTCCTTTCAAAAAAGATCCATCTCTTATTGCAAAGTGAGTGGTTCAACCTTCCAATCAACAATGAATACAAGAATAAAATAATAGAAACTGAAACTTGCGGGACAACATCAGCCAAAGGAAAAAAACAGGAAGGGAGAAGGATGGGAGGCTATAATAGCCAGCTTATTACCGCCGCATTAGGGTCAATGCCCCACTCCCTATGCACCTCACTCCCTATATTGAAAAGAATTTCCCTCCACAATGCGCCCACTTTATAGCCCACGTTCTGACATCATGACAATGATACAATAACCAAAGCCATTTTTTTTTCATTTCTTAAAATAAAACACATACAGTTTACACCCAAATACTACCCAAAAGCACATACAACACCTTCAGACTTTACTCTAGCAAATGACGAAAGACTAATCCTAAAGGTAATATCCATTCTCCAGTTCTGCCTTGGGTATAACCTCTATTTTGATTGCCAAAAGATCAACAACACAGCAAGCGAGAGACAAAGAAAAAATAGCCTTGTAAGAAATGAATAGATAGATATGGGAAAGATAAAGAAAGCGATACACGTGTGGCAGTAACAAAGGCAAAACTATGTGCTTCATCAAAGGGACTTCAATGGACTCTCAGTTACAAGTTACAAGTCGTACCATCTCTTCTTTAAGTTACAAATATAGGACACTGTGTAAAGAAACAACATAGATGAGGTTAACTCAGGTGGAAAAACTTCCAATACATAAAATCTCTGCATCACTATCAATACCTTCAAAGAATGCGATGATGCAAGAGTTAAAGTTAATAACAAACTCAACCAACAATGAAGCGGTTACTCTCATATGAAAATAAATCAACAGTAACATACAACTGTAATAGCAATAACGGTTTATGAAATGTATATATGTATGACAGCGTGTTTGCGTGTGTTTGTGTGTGTGTGTGTATTAAGAAAATAGAATATACCATGCATTGTTGTAGAGACAAAATACAATTGATATCTCTAAAACACACACTAAAACCTGCATAAAAAAGAAAAAAACACACACGTACGGATAGTGATATACTTTTATAAAAAAAAAACTTTATTTTTTTTTCCATATCTAATATCAATAACAATCCACAAATAATCGCTCGAATATACCTTGTCAAATTAACTTACGACATAAAAATTCTAGAGTGAGAGAGAAGGGGGGAGGGGGTGTGAGGGGAGGGGGGGGGGGGGGGGAGGGGGGGGGGGGGGGGGGGGGGAGAGATAGAAACGAGGACGGTGACAGAAGAGAAAAATAATAGAGAGAATATATATATATTATGTAATTAAGTATATATATATATACATAACATATAATTTATATAATTATATATATATATATATATATATATATAAGATATAGTATATAATATATATATATTTAGAGAGAGAAGAGAGAGAGAGGAGGAAGAGAGAGAGAGATAGAGAGAAAGGAGAGAGAGAAAGTAAACGGGGGTTACTAAGTCATCCTCTGGAGATGTTATTCAGGCCTAAGATGTAAGTGAAAGGGATGCTTGATTATCTCAGACTGATGAATAAAACAGAGTTGAATGGAATCGTGATTTAGTATTCACGATTAGGATTAACAGGATCGAATTACCTTCCATTTCCAGTATAACATTCCTGGAGTTCAATTATTTGGATATCTTTATTATTCAATTAATTTTGCGGTTAAATTCCATATTGATGCACTGAAGCACCGAAGAAGCTCTAGATATGATTGAAAAATATTACCGACAATCCAATTTAAGAGTTTCATTTTAACTGACAAGGAATTTCATACTAATAACATAATACGTTTGGAAGAGTCTTATCTTAATTATCATCCTTATCTTACCGATATATAAAACCTGCTGTAACCTGTTATTTTTTGTACTATCTATGTCCTTCTACAACTGTTCCCCGTATTTTTTTCTCCCTATTGGTAATTCTATCGTTTTTGGACTTTTGGAAATTTGAACTCTTTTCCTTTTTTTATAATTCCTGAGTATTGATATTATAATAATCATTATTATTAGTAGTATCACTATCATCATTACTAATATTATCATTATTATTATTATTACTATCACCATTATCCTCATTATTACTATCATGATTGTCAATATTATCATTATCATCATTATCATTATTACTATCCTTATTGTTATCAGTATCGTTGTTATTCTTGTCATTGGCATTACTGTCACTGTTATCAATAGCATTGATATCATCTTATTATCCTTATCATCATCGTTATCATTAATATCATAATCAAAATCATCATTAATGTCATTATTATCATCATAATGATCCTCATTATCATTATCATTATTATTACTACTACCATTACCATCATTATCACTAAAATCATGGCCATGATTATTAATTCGTTTTATTTCATCATCATTATTGTTATCTTCATCATATTTGCTGCTATTGTCACCATCACCATTATTGTTATCGTAAACATTATTATTGTTATCGTTAACATCATTATTGTTATTGTTACTATCATTATTATCAGCATCATTATTATGATAATCTATATCATTATTATTATTACAATTATCATCATCGTTATTATTATTGGTATTTTCATTTTCATTGTCATGTTATTGCTTTTATTATCACCATCATCATCATTATCATAATTACAATCATCCTTGTCACTATAACTACTATGAATATTATGATAACAGTAATGACAGTTACATGTTTTATTATCATGTTATCCTCCTGTTCCTTGTTATTATTGTTATCATGATTATCATTATTAATGTTATGATCACCAACATTATCATTACTATTATTATCATCATTATCCTTATCATTAATTATTATGATAATGATATGTTCTGACAATAATAACAATAATAATAATGACATGATAGTACTGATAATATAATGATAACTTGATGGTAATCATAATTATAATAACTGCATCTTGGTTTCGAAATATCAGACGACTGTTAAAGACTCATTCGAAAAAGTTTGTCACCATATTAACACTTATACAATTATCATAATCCATAATACTGATAACAGTGACAAAGAAAAATGAGCGATAATAATAGCAATGATAATGCTGACGAAAATAAAAGCAATATTGCCAATAATATCAATACTGACAGAACGCGCATTAAATACTATGCTTTGGAGCGACATGGGAACAATCATAGTTTAAGGCGTGTCATTTAAAGATAGCCGTAATTCGCTCTAAAGTTTTATTTACCTCTCACTCGCCAAGCGATTGTCAATGCTGATTGGGCATTGAATCGGTTAATGAAAGCAGGTTGGTCAAATAAGTAGTTCTTTTGTATTTACTTACACGCTTAAAAGGGATGACTGTGTTACGGAGCAAATATACTTCGTTTTGTTTGACTGAAAGGAATGTGACTTGTAAAGTGGTCGTTCTGTTCAACTGGGTTTGTTTTTGGGTTTCGTTAAATAAGGTCATTGCATCTGCTTTGATAGTTTAAACTTCACTCTAGTTCAGGGGTATTCAACTTTTTTTCTTTATTTTATTTTATTTGACTTTTTTTATTTCTTTATTTGACCTTTTTTATTTTTTTTATTTTTTTTTTTATTTATTTATTTTTTTACCACCCACTTTGAGATACTTTAAAGAGGCACCAAAACACACAAGAGTTGTAGGGAGTTTTTGGCATCTGAGAATCCTTATTTTGATCCACCAAAGAAGGAGAAAAAAACATAAAAACGTATAGAAAAAGAAATTCACTTTTTATGAGATTCTTGGTGATGGCGCCTTCTTCACTTTCTCGTTTGCTGGTATTTTGTATATGATGGTTAGGGAGGCTATTCATAATGGACAGATCGTATTCCATAAATGTGGGTACAGTTTGTCTGTTTATTTATTTTCATTTTTAACTTTATTTTTTGTGTGTATTTTTTATATCAAAATTTTCAGTATCAACCGTGACTTATCTTATCTTATTTATCTATATTACGTATCCAGCATCCACTGTATTTACATTAAGAGCAGACTCCATCTCTATCTAACTTTACGTTTAAGTTAGATCATCGTCAGGGTTACTTTCCAAGTCACGAGTTGCAAGTTCATTCCTGAAATTGACTTAGGAAAGACGAATTTTTTTTATTAAAAGTTTGTCTCAACCGATTTCACTCTCAAGGAATAAAAATACATACATATATACACATACATGTCCTCTTAAACCTATTTTCCTAAAAAAAAAAAAAAAAAAAAAAAAAAAAAACAGGAAGAGAAATCGATTTGCGCTTCGTCAGTCTGAATCTCAATCGATAGTTATGAAAATACAGATTATTATATATATATTTGAGGTACAGGCAATTACATAACATGGTTATGACAGATTACTACCAACATCTATCATGTGTATCGTCATATATTATATTTATATATATTATAAATATATATATATATAATTATATATATTCTATATCCCACACACATAACTACACCTACCTAAGTACACAACGAAACACAAATATAAATATTATATTATATATAATATATATAAATTTATATATTAACTATATATATATCTCGATATATCTATATATTAGACACACACCCACACACACACCCATACACAACACACACACACACATTCTATATATAATTATATAATATATATTATATCATATTATATATATATATATAAAATATTTATATATATATATATATATATGGAAAATTAAAGTCAGGTTATCAGTGCTTAACTTAACACAAATACGGATATGCAATCCAGAGATGGAAATACTGTTTGCATGTGAAACCATCTGAAGCACTGAGAAACATTTTGTAATCTTGAGACAGGCAAGGTCGAGATCTCTCTCTCTCTCTCTCTCTCTCTCTCCTTCTTTCTTCTTTCTCTCTGCGGATCGCATTTCAGTGAGGAAATTAATGTTTGTTAAGCATACACTCTAACATTAAGACATGTGAAACATTCTGTACCATTGAGGAACAATTTGCAAAATTAGCAGGAGGTCGGATTCTCTCTCCTCTCTCTCCCTCTATCCCTCTCTCTTCTCTCTCCCCTCTCATTTATCTTTTAGTGATTAGATTAATAGTAACGGAAAGATTGCATGAAAGAGAGATATGGAAAATGAAAGAAAAATGATGACTTTGATGATATACGAATGGATTAATCACGTTATCTCCTTAAAACAAATGTTATAAGGTATAATAAGAAATATCACTATCACCCCTTTTAACGCGTATCTCTGTATATCATAATGTATCATAATATTCACACTAAAAGCACTATTCTCGTACCTGTACTTGGAAATGATGAACTTTCGACTGATACTCCACTTGTTGTGGTTGCACTTCCACTTGTGGCAGAGGTTTCAGTTGAAGTGGTTGTTGCGTTTCCACTTGGTGTGGTTGCGTTTCCACTTGGTGTGGTTGCGTTTCCACTTGGTGTGGTTGCGTTTCCACTTGGTGTGGTTGCGTTTCCACTTGGTGTGGTTGCGTTTCCACTTGGTGTGGTTGCGTTTCCACTTGGTGTGGTTGCGTTTCCACTTGGTGTGGTTGCATTTCCACTTGTGACAGAGGTTTCATTTGAAGTGGTTGTTGCGTTTCCACTTGTGGCAGATGTTCCACTTGGTGTGGTTACGTTTCCACTTGGTGTGGTTGCATTTTCACTTGTGACAAATGCTTCAGTTGGAGGCGTTGTTGCATTTCCACTTGGGGCTGTTGTTCCACTTTGAGTGGTTGTCTTTCCACTTGTAGTTGATGTTCCACTTAATGTGGTTGCATTTCCACTTGTGGTTGATGTCACACTTGTGGTTGATGTCACACTTATGGTTGATGTCACACTTGTGGTTGATGTCACACTTGTGGTTGATGTCACACTTGTGGTTGATGTTCCACTTGATGTGGTTTCATTTCCACTTGTGGTTGATGTTCCCTTTAATGGGGGTTTGGTTTGTGTTTGGGGGTATTTCCGGGGGAGGGGGCTTTCTGGCTATTCTCATGGGATATTTTGCTTCAGTTGGGGGGGGGTTATTTTCTTGGGGGGGGGTGTTTCTTGTGGTTGGTGGGCTTTCCTTTGACTTGGAAGTTTCGCGTTGGGGGATTCATTTTTTCAGCTTTCTTTTTGTTATTACAAAAACAAGGGCGGGGGCCCTTTTTAGACCGGGCACAAACACTCCGTGGGGGGGCCATTTAGAGGTCGGATAATTTTTGGATTTTTTTTTTGGGGGGTGGGGGGGGTTTTATTTAAGGGGCGGGGGTTATGGGGTGGTTTTTATGTGGAGTGTTGAGATTTTGGTGCTTGTGTTTGGTGTGTGTGTGTCTGGTGTGTGTGTGTGTGTGTGTGTGGGGGGGGTGTGTGGAGGGTTGGGGTGTTGTTGTATGTGTTTTGTGTGTGTGTGTGTGTGTGGGGGGTGGGTGTGTGTGTGTGTGTGTGTGTGTGTGGGTTGGGTGTGGGAGGTATGGTATGGGTTTTGGAGGGTTGTAGTGTGTGTGTGTGTGTGTGTGTTTTGAGTTTTTTTTAGATTTTGTTTTGTTGTTGAAGAAGGGTGTTGTTTTTTTTATTTTTTTTTGATATTTTATTTTATTTTTTTATTTTAATTTTTTTTTTTTTTTATATATTTTTTATTTTATTTTATTTTAAAATTTTTATTTATATATATATATATAAAACATGTTGTACATATAATATTTATATTTATAATATTATATATATTTTTATATATGTACTTACTTATTTTTATATATATTTTATAATTTTTTTTTAATTTAATATTTTTTATTTTATATTATATATTTAAATTATTAAAATATTTTTATATATTATTTTAATTTACATTTGTGAATATAATTATATTTATACAAACTTTATTTTTATAATATATATATATATATTTATATTTATATATATTTATATATTATTTTTATATGTTTTATGATATAGATAAATTTGTGTAGTGACATGTTGTTTATAGCTATTCATTTATATATTTATATATATATATTTTATAATTTATATTGATTTAATAGCATTTATATTATATTTAATAGATATATATATTCTGACAATATATATATTTAGATATTAGATATTTATATATATATATATATATGATATAGCTATTATATTTATATAGTACATATGGTATTTACCTAAAGATATTATATTTATATATATTTTTATAATATATTATGTATGATATTTATCTGATATATATTTTCGTATACACAAACACATATACTTTGTATCTCTCTCTCTCTTTTCTCTCTCCATCTCTCTCTCTCTCTCTCTACTCTCTCTCTTTTTATATTGACATTTAGAATTATTGATCTACTAGTTATAATATATTTTATTGTTTTTTTTGTTTATTTATGTATATATATTTCGTCTATTTATTTTTATTTTGTTTATATGGATATATATTGTATATATATGGAGAATTATGGATTTTCTGTGATTTTTATTGTGAGATTGTATATATATGATAGATATTTATTTTATTTATATTTTTATTTTTGTAGTTGCTGTTTTAAACACAAAGTTCTCTTACTTCATTCTCTCACACATATATATAGGTTATATAGAGTGCTATGATGACCATTTATATGGAGATAGAGATTGAGTTGGTTATATAGATTCTTATACTTAGCTATATGATTTTTGGGTTATGTATATATTGATATATAGAGATGCTTTTAAACAACTAATATCACACTCACACATCACACACTCACCTCTTATAGATTTTGATGCTTTAGATATATTGTTTTATTTAGTGAGATATATATTGAGGTTAGTGAGATATTTATACTTTCACACTAACTCGCACACCACAGACTCACACTCATCACTACTCATATACACCAACTCTAACTCAATGTTTTAGATATTAGAGTGTGTGTTTGAGGCTGAGGTTTGTGGGTGTGAGAGGCTATATATATATATATATATATAATTATATATATTTCTTTATTTTTTTTTTATATTATATATCATACACCTCACACATACAAACTCACACGCACCACTCACACCAAACACACACACACACACACAACACACACACACACACACACACACACCATATGATATATTTACTACTATTTATGATATATTTATTGATATATTTATATATATATATATATATGTGGTGTGTGTGTGTGTGGGTGATTTGTGGGTGTGTGTGTGTGTAGTGTATATATTTCTATTATATATATATTTTAATATATTATATTTATATATTTATATATGTTATATTTTTATGTATATAATTATAAATGAAAGTTAGTGGGATATTATATATATTTATATTTATTGTATTTATTTTTATTCATTTTATAGTATATACATATATATTATGTATATTCTATAGATATTTTATTTATATATATTTATATATATTATACTTTTATGTATTTTGTTTTAAATGAATATCTTTAATATTCTATATATATAGTTATATATTCTTTATATATATATATTTATATATATTTTTTTTAATATATATCTATATACATACACAAGCACACACACACACACAACACACGTATACTTGATGTTATTTATAAATATATATTATTATATATTTAATTATATAGAGTTACGTATAGAATTTATTAATATTATTTATATTATATAGTATATATATATATATATATATATATATTTAGTATAAATATATTTATTTATTATGTGTGTGTGTGTGTGTGTGTGTGTAAATATACACATGTATATACACACAAATACACACACACACACACATACAAACATGTTATCTAATTGAATGAGCAATAGCATGCAAAATCTCACTGTCAATATTAAAACAGTATAACACTGGATAAAAAGCAATGAAGTCTGAAAGACAACGGTAATTGAAACCAAGAGGAGACAGACTTACGAAGGCAAGCGAGAGGAACCTTAGGATTAGGTTCCCATTTGCCGCCCTTGCACTCAAGGAGCATCTCTTGGGCTACAGAGCAAGGAATTGTGTAGCCATAAGGACATTTGTACCAGTACTTGTTATAATGAATAAAAATGAAGCACTAGCAAGTTTAAATGATTACTTTGGGATTGGATGAATAGGTATATAGATTTTATATAGTTTGAGTATAGTTTCTATATATTTTTTGTTGTTATATATATAGAGTATATACATGTATAAACTCACACTCTCATACTGTTGTGTGATTTATATTTATATTTTGTATATTTATTTTTGACGATCTATATATAGTTATATATAGATTTTTTTTGTGTTTTTATTTACATATATATATGGGTTGTTATATATAGTGAGATTATATGTTACATATAGCGTTCTATCTTATAGCTATTCGCTGTATGCTAATGTTGATATCTATATATTATATATATTTTATTGATTTTTTTATTCATGTATTTCTGAGTGTACTACATTAACATAATAAATATCTATCATCTATCTATCGATATATTTATGTATTGTTTTGCCATCTCAATAGGCAATTTGTCGTGTGGCAGTGCATATGAGCGGTTTAGAAGTATAATCAGTGTAGCGAGTAGTTTGTGTTGGTGACGTCATTGCGGTTGGCGTGGTCTAGGTAACCCTTTTACGCTTTTGCAATGGTTAGGATCTCTTTTTGGCAGGCTGAATTGCGATGTTCTATAGGGTATGATTTATGGTGATAGTTAGGCGTTTGTGGTTTTTTTCGTAGTTTTGACGAGGGGGGTTTGCGGGTTCACTTCCGGAAGATCACTGTGGCGGATCCAGGGAGCGGGTTCCTGTGGGGTACCGAATCTAGGGAATATTTTAGTGCGGTTGTGAATAGAAAAGTTGTAGGGGAAACTCGAACCCCCCTCAATCGATATGTCACCCCCCAAGCCCACCCCCCCCGTTACACACAACCGGAAGTGACGGGTGTGAGGTGGTTCTGCGTGTGTGGGGTTAGTTGAGTTGGGACTGGGGGTGGAGATATGAGGGGGGGGGGGGGATGTGTTGGTTTGTTGTTAGTTGGGTGGGTTGAGGAGGGGTTGTGCACGGCCCAGCATTGTTGGTTCTGGTCAGCGCTGGTTTCTTCGGGGGCAGGTTCCGGGAGGGATTTTTCCAAGTATGTTTGTTTCTTTGTTTCAGCTGAACGTGTGTGTGGGGGTGTGTGTGTTGTGTGTGGTGGTGTGTTGTGTGTGTGTCTGTGTGTGGGTGTGGGTGTGTGGGTGGGTGTGTGTGTGGGTGTGTGTGGTTGTGGGTGTTTGTGGTGTTGGTGTTTGGTGTGTGGTGGTTGTTGGTGTGTGGTGTGTTGTGTGTGTGGTGAGGTGTGTGTGGGGTGGTGTGTGAGGGGTGGTGTGTGATGTGTGGTGTGGGGTGTGTGTGTGTTTGTTGTGTGTGTTGTGTGGTTGTGTGTTTGTGTGTTTGTGTGTGTTGGGGTGTGTGTGTGTGTTTGTGTGTGTGTGTGTGTGGTTTTGTGTGTGTGTGTGTGTTTGTGTGTGGGGTGTGTGGGGTGTGTCTGTGTGTGTGGGTGTGGTGGTGTGTGTGGGTGGGTGTGGGGGTGTGGTTGTGGGTGTGGGGTGTGTTGTGTGGTGTGTGTGGGTGGGTGTGTTGTGTTGGTGTGTGTGTGTGTGGTGTGTTTGTTTTGTGGTGTGGTTGGTGGTGTGTGTGTGGTGTGGTGGGGGTGGGTTGTGTGTGTGTGTGTGTTGTGTGTGTGAGTGTGTGTGTGTTGTGTGGTTGTGTGGTGTGTGTGTGTGTTGTGTGTGTGTGTGTGGTGGTTGTTTTGTGTGTGTGTTGGTGTTGTGTGTTGTGTGTTGTGTTTGTGTGTGGTGTTGTTGTGTGTGTGTGTATTGTGTGTGTGTTGTGTGTGTGTGTGTGTGTGTGTGTGTTGTGGTTGTGGTTGTGTGTTGTGTGGGTGGGGTGTGTGTGTGTGGGGTTGTGGGTGGTGTGTGGGTGTTTTGGTTGTGTGTGGTGGGTGTGTGTGTTGGGTGTGTGTTTGTGTGTTGTGTGTGTGTGTTGTGTTTGTGTGTGTGTGTATGGTGTGTGGTGTGTGTATGGGTGTGGTGTGGTGGTTGGTGTGTGTGTTGGGTGGTGTGGTTGTGTGTGGTGTGGTGGGTGTGTGTGTTGTTGTGTGTGTGTGTTGTGTGGTGTTGTGGTTGTTAGTGTGTGTTGTGTGTGGTGGTGTGTGGGTGTGGTGTGTGGGTGTGTGTTGTGTGTGTTGGTGGGTGTGTGTTGTGTGTGGTGTGTGTGTGTGTGTGTGTGTGTGTGTTGTTTGTGTGTGTTGTGTGTGTGTGTGTGTGTGTGGTGTGTGTGTGTGGTGTGTGTGTGTGTTGTGTGTGTGTGTGTGTGTGTGTTGTGTGTGTGTGTGTGTGTTGGTGTGTTGTTTTGTGTGGTGTGTGTTTGTGTTTGTGTGTTGTGTGTGTGTTGTGGTGTGTGTGTGTGTGGGTGGTTGGTGTGTGTTGTGTGTGTTGTGGGTGTGGGTGTGTGTGTGTGTGTGTGTTGGTGGTGGTGTGTGTGTGTGTGTGTGTGTGTGTGTGTGTGTGGTGTGTGTTGTGTTGTGGTTGTGTGTTGTGTGTGTGTGTGTGTGTGTGTGTGTGGTGGTTGTGTGTGTGTGGTGTTGTGGTTGTGGTGTGTTGTGTGTGTGTGGTGTGTTGTGTGTGTGTGGTTGTGTGTGTGTGTGTGGTGTTTGTGTGTTGTGTGTGTGTGGTGTGTGTGTGTATGTGTGTGGTTGTGTGTGTGTGTGTTGGTTTTGTGGTGTGTTGTGTGTGTGTGTGTGTGTGTGTGTGTGTGTGTTTTGGTGTTGTGTGTTGGTGGGTTGGTGTGGGGTGTGGGTGGGTGGTTGGTTGTGTTTGTGTGTTGTGGTGTGTGTGTGGGTGTGTGTGTGTTTGTGTGTGTGTGTGGTGTGTGTGTTGTGTGTGTGTGGTGTGTGTGTGTGGTGGGGTGTGTTGTGGTGTGGTGTGGTGTGTGTGGTGTGTTTGTTGGTGTTTGTTGAGTGTGTGTGTGTGTGGTGTGTTGTGTGGGTGTGTGGGTGTGTGTGTGTTGTGGGTGTGGGTGTGTGTGGTGTGTGGTGTGTGTGTTTGTGTGTGTGTGTGTGTGTGTGTTGTGTGTGTGGTGTTGTGGTGTGTGTGTGGTGTGTGTGTGTGTTTGTGTGTTGTGTGTGGTGTTGTGTGGTTGTGTGTGGTGTGTTTGTGGGGGGTGGTGTGTGGGTGTGTTTGGTGTGTGGTGTGTGTGGGGTGTGTGTGGTGTGTGTGTGTGTGTGTGTGTGGTGTGTGTGTGTTTGTGTGTGTTGGTGGTGTGTTTTGGTTTGTGTGTTGTGTTGTGTGGTGTGTGTGGGTGTGTTGTGCTGTGTTGTTTGTGTGTGTTGTTTGTTTGTGTGTGTGTGTGTGGGGTGGTGTTTGTGGGTGTTGGTGTTGTGGGGTTTGTGGGTGTGTTTGTCGTTTTTTGTGGTGTGTTGTGTGTGTGTTTGTGTGTGTGTGTGTGGGTGTGTGTGTGTTTGTGTGTGTGTGTGTGTGGTTTGTGGTGTGTGTGGTGGGTGTGTGTTTGTGTGTGTGTGTGTGTGTTGTGTGGGTGGTTGT
>NW_028234424.1:30366890-30369390 GCF_977035675.1 Penaeus japonicus
ACCATCAAATCTAGAAATTGAATAAGGGGCATCACCAGCAAGAATCTCATAAAAAGTGAATTTCTTTTTCTATACGTTTTTATGTTTTTTTCTCCTTCTTTGGTGGATCAAAATAAGGATTCTTAGATGTCAAAAACTCCCTACAACTCTTGTGTGTTATGAAACTTCTTTAAAGTATCTCAAAGTGGGTGGTAAAAAAAAAAAAAAAAAAAAAAAGTCAAATAAAAAAATAAAAAAAGTCAAATAAAATAAAATAAAGAAAAGAAAAAAAGTTGAATACCCCTGAACTAGAGTGAAGCTTAAACTATCAAAGCAGATGCAATGACCTTATTTAACGAAACCCAGTTGAACAGAATCGACACTTAACAAGTCACATTCTTTCAGTCAAACAGAAACTAAGTATATTTGCTCCTTAACACAGTCACCCTTTTAGCGTGTAATTAAGATACAAATGAGTCTACATTTGATCCAACCTGCTTTCAATTAACCGATTCAAGTGCTCCAATCAGGCATTTGACAATCGCTTGGCGAGTTAGAGGTAGAATAAAACTTTAGAGCGAAATTACGCTATCTTTAAATGACACGCCTTAAACTATGATTGTTCCCATGTCCCTCCAAAGCATAGTGTTTAATTCGCGTTCTGTCAGTATTGATATTATTGGCAATATTGCTTTTATTTTCGTCAGCATTATCATTGCTATTATTATCGCTCATTTTTCTTTGTCCCTGTTATCAGTATTATGGATTATGATAATTGTATAGGTGTTAATATGGTGACAAACTTCGTATGACTTTTTCGGATGAATCTTTAACAGTCGTTTCGTATTTCGAAACCAAGATGCAGTTATCATTATCATTATTAGGACTATCATGTCATTATTATTATTACTGTTGTCGTCATAACATAATTACTGTATCATAATAATTATAATAATAATAATTAATGATAATGATAATGATTATAACAATAATAATGATGGCAATACTGATGATAATGATTATAATAATAGTAATGATGATGTTGGTGATTATAACATTAATAATGATAATCATGATAACAATAATAACAAGGAGCAGGAGGATAACATGATAATAAAAAATGTAACTATCATTACTGTTATCATAATATTCATAGTAGTTATAGTAACAAGTTATAGTAACAAGGATAATTGTAGCTATGATAATGATGATAAATATCAACAGTGATAACGATGATAATTGTAATAATAATAATGGTGATAATAATGGTATAAATGATTATGATGATAATGCTGATAATAATGATGATAACAATAACAATAATGATGTTTACGATAACAATAACAGTGATGCAGACAATAGCAGCAAAGATGATGATGATAACAATAATGATGATGAAAATAAAACGAATTAATAATCATGGCCATGATTTTAATGATAATGATTGTAATGGTAATAGTAATAATAATGATGATAATGAAGATCATTATGATGATGATAATGACACTAATGATAGTTATGATAATAATGACGATAATGATAATTTTTATTATGACATTGATGATAAGGATGATTATAAGGATGATAAGATGATGTCAATACTAATGATAACAGTGACAGTAATGCCAATGACAAGGATAACAACGATACTGATAACAATAATGATAGCAATAATGATAAGGATGATAATGATAATACTGACAAGCATGATAATAATAAAGAGGATAATTATGATAGTAATAATGAGGATAATGATGGTAATAATATTAATGATAATAATAATAATAATGATAATAATAATGATGATAATAATAATAATGATAATAATAATAATATTAATATCAGTGATGATAATAGTGATACTACTACTAATAATAATTATTATAGTATCAATACTCAGGAATGATGACAAAAATTGAATATAGACAAAACGTGATAAAATAGAAAAGAAAAACAAAAGACGGTAGAAAACACGTTGGGAAAAGAGTTCAAATCTTTAAGTCCAAAAACGATAGAATTACCAATAGGGAGAGAGAGAGAGAGAGAGAGAGAAAAAAAAAATACGGGGAACAGCTGTATAAGGACACAGACAGTACAAAAATAACAAGGTTTTATCAGGTTTTATGTATCGGTAAGATAAGGATGGTAATTAAGATAAGACTCTTCCAAACGTATCATGTTATGAGTATGAAATTCCGTGGCATTTAAAATGACACTTTTAAACTGAATTGTCGGTTGTATTTTCCACTCATATCTGGAGCTTCTTCGGTGCTTCAGTGCATCAATATGGAATTTAACCGCGAAATTAATTGAATAATAAAGATATCCAAATAATTGAACTCCAGGAATGTTATATTGGAATGAAGGGTAGATTCGGATCCTGTTATCCTAATCGTGAATACTAATCATTCGATTCTATTCAATCTCTGTTTATCATCAATCTTGAGATAACAGAGCATCCCCTCTCACAGCATCCTTAGGCCTGATAACATCTCCAGAGGATGATCTTAGTATCCCATCT
>NW_028234424.1:30374390-30386890 GCF_977035675.1 Penaeus japonicus
AATTTTCGTCTGCTATGCGAACATTTGAAACGCGGCAACTATCACCCGTAGACTTGCGGTCCGCGGCTCGCACTCATACGAAGAAAAATGTTCGCAGATACATATTATTTTATTTTTGTTGATCTTTTCTTAATAAATGTTTGAAAATATTTCTGAATTAGCTTTAGAAATATCATCATTACCTACATCCTCTGTTGACGTGGAAAGGTTATTTTTCAAAATTAATTTATTAAAATTGAAAATCAGGAACAGACTATCAACATCCACACTCACATCCCTATCATTATCCTCAGAAATGATAAAAGTAGCAGGGGGCTGTGTCAATTTTAATCCAAATATACAATTGGTTAGATTTGTACAAAACCAAAGCGTATAAGTGTTTTCTAGTAACAAACTAAATTGTAAATAATGTATATATTAACTGTTCTTCTTTGCTATAAAATACATTATGCTATTATAATGAATTAAGTTGTTTTTACAACCCCCAAATTTTGCACATATATATATATATATAACATTTTCTTATTGAGTCACCCGTTAATATTTGTTTTCTTTGTTTACACTTTGAGAAAACGGGTATGCGAACAACTGGCTGTGTGCAGGACGGGAACCCTACTGTATCCTTGTCCTGTTTGTTTATTCCTTGTTCATACTTTCTGATCGCAGGTAATGTCGTTTTGGAGAGCTCTTTTCTCTCATTTTAAAGAGTATGTTGAGTAGCCAGGGCAATGACATATATTCCCGAAGGTGCCTAAGGGGAAGAGCATCATAGCCATGGTAGATATGTCCAATTAATTCCTTATTCCCTCTCTCTGATCCGAGAGTTTGGTTTCGCGCGTGAATCACTAGCCATGACGCCATTTGCAAAAACCTTGTCTCCAACAGTTTGTATTATATTTTATGGTTGATGATTATAATTGTTCAGAGTTGAGGTTTATCCCTGTTGACAAGCCTGTATTACGAATGGGTATCCATAGGATAAAGTGAAGGGAAACAACAATTGATAACTAGAAGGAGAATGAAACGAGTCAAATTACCAATGTTTTTGTTTATTGTGGTTGATTGGCATCATTTAGAGTCGTGGCTCGTTAAAGGCGACAGCCCGGAAGGGATAGAGACGAGAATAACATCGGTCAGCCGTAATGAGATAGAGAAAATAAAGGAAATAAACAACGGAAGAAAGAAAGAGCAGAGAGCTAAGGCCTATCGCCATTATGTTTGTTTGTTTTGCCCGACACGACAACCGACGACCAAGTTAATATAAGACATACCTCATTACATTTAAAACGAAAGTTAATATGATTAAAGTAAATTAGGCGACAGATTTAACTTGGCGAGGAAATTAGTGTCAAGAGAGGAAATAATAGTGACGTGCGCTCAGTGCTGATGATCATAGGATGTAATCCTTATCAATCATCATCATAGACGGAAGTGTCAGAGTTGCCCGTGGCAGCTTTGATGGACCTCCTCCACTTGACCCTGGTCTGAGCGCCGGCCAGAATTTAGGCCACGTTTAGACCAGTGAGGTCTTTCAAGTTATCTGACACTCTTCCTAGGTTTCCCTCTTCTTCGGTTGCCTTCAGTCATGCTTCTGGCCACGTTCCCGATGAACGATAACTTCCGTCTATTCAGAATCGCCATTAGCGTAGCACCGCCCACTTTTCCCTAAACCTTCTTTCTACCCAGCTGACTCTGAGGACGCGCCTGTAGCACAAGAGCTCAAATAATTCTGGTCTCTTTTCATCTGCTTTCTTAGTTACTCAGCACTCACACACATAAGTCTCAATGCGGAATACAAGAGTGTTGAGAACTCTGTTTCGATTGCAGCGTTATTGCACGATCTTTCCAGACTTCTGACAGGCCGATGATTGCGTGTCTGGCTATTGCAATTCTTCTAATTTCTTGCCTGTCGTTGCAATAATTGACAATGGATAGCTGGACGCGCCGAGGTAGATGAAGTCACTAACGGTTTCAACTGACCATTGATAACAAGATCGTATAATTTTTTGTGGAGTCAGCAGCCACTTTCATCACTTCGTTTTCCTTTCGTATTCAACAGCGATCCGACTTGCTCACTCGCAACTCTCACTCTTGCTACGAGGGCTTCTAATTCCTGTTGTGAACTGATAATGAGAACAACATCGTCGCCGTAGTGAAGGTTAGTGATACTTCTTCCGCCATTTTTTTTTTACTTATCCTTCATAATCTCGAGGGGCATCATGCATGATTTTCTCAGAGTGTATGTTGAAGAGATGGGGGGAGATCATACACCCTTGGCAGACACCTTGGCTGATATTGAAGAGTTTGCTTAGACCGGGCCTAGTTCCAACACTTGCTTTCTGGTTGTCATAGAGCATAGCCATAGAATGTAAACAATGACACACACACACACACACACACACACACACACACACACACACACACACACACACACACACAAAACACACACATGCATATACATAAATACATACATACATATATATATATACATATACATACATATACATATATATGTATACATATAAATATATAAATATATACATATATAAATATACACATACTTATATATAGCCACAAATACATATATCGCGTATACGTGTCTCTGTCTCTGTCACTGTCTCTCTGTTTCTCTGTCTATGTCTCTCTGTCTCTTTGTCTCTCTGTCTCTCTTTATATATGTGTGTGTATATGTATGTATATATGTATATATGCATATATATATATATATATATATATATATATATATATATATATATATATATATATACATACACACATATTTACACATATATATACATATACATATATATTTATATACATATATATCCATATATCCATATATACATACATATACACACACATATATAAAGAGAGACAGACAGAGAGACAAAGAGACAGAGAGACATAGACAGAGAAACAGAGAGACAGTGACAGAGACAGAAACACGTATATGCGCATATACACATATGCATACGTACTCACACATATATGTGCAGATATATATATATATATATATATATATATATATATATATATACTTACATATACATATATATACATTCATACATATATATTTCATTATACCCGCATATTTGTATGTATAAACACATTTACATATATACATACATACATATATATATATAATATATATATATATATATATATGTATTTTGCAGTTCCTCATGTGTGTATGTATCTTTCTATATATATACACACACCCATATATAAATACATACATAAGTTTGCGTGTCAGCGCGTGTGCAAAAGATGAAAGCGAAAGAGAATAGATGAAACAAAAAAAATAATTCTGATCGGATGCAATACCTGATCCTCTCCGATGTTCCTTTGTCTAGCTCGGGAATCCACTCCGATCCTCCCTTGGGGTGCTTCGATTCCGTAATCCTTTCGACTTCAGTCTTTTATTGGGCGTTATTCCCCATGAAATTTAGATTAAGGTGGATTTCGGGAGTATGAGAGGGGGAAGTGGCAAAAAGGAATAATGACAGAGAGAGAGAGGGAGTGAGAGGGAGGGAGGGAGGGGGGGAGGGAGGGAAGGAAAGAAGGAAAGGGAGAGGGAGGGAAGGAAAGGGAGAGAGAGGGAGAGAGGGAAGGGGAGAGAGAGAAAAGGAAGGGAAGGAAGGGGAGAGAGAGGGAGAGAGGGAAGGGAAGAGAGAGAAAAGGAGGGAGGGAAAGAGAGAGAGTGAAAGGAAGGGAGGGAAAGGGAGAGAGAGAAGGAGGGAGGGAGAGAGAGTGAGTGAAAGGAAGGGAGGGAGGGAAGGAGAGAGAAAGGGAGGGAGGGAGAGAAGTAGGGAAAGGGAGGGAGGGAAGAAGAGAGAAAGAGAGGAGTGACAAAAAAAAAAAAAAAGTTAGAAAAAAAAAGGGGGATCTTTTAAAATCTTTCAGAAAGAAAAAACCTCTTTCTCCCTCTTCTATCTCTTTTCTCCTCCTATTCCCTCCTTTTTTATTTTTCTCCCCCCTCCCTCCCTCCCTACCTCTTTCTCACGACCCCCCCTCTTTCCCATCCTATTTCTCTCTCTCGTTCCATTTCTCATTTTCTCTCTCCCCCCTTCATATAACTCCATTATTCCCCCCTCGCCCCCTTCTACCCCCTCTCCCCCCCCACCCCCCTCCCTCCCCTCCCCCCTCCCTTCCCCCCCCCCCCCCCCCTCCTCCCCTCCCTCCCCTCCCCCCCCTCCCCCCCCCCCCCCCCCCCTCCCCTCCCCCCCCCTTCCCCCCTCCCCCCTCCCCCCCTCCCCCCCCCCCCTTCCCTCTTCCCCTTACCCCCTTCCCTTCATCCCCTGCCCTCTCCCCTTCCCTCGAGTGTCCCGCTTCCCCCTTCTAACTCCTTTACCCTCGTCCCCCTGTTTCCCTTACTTCAACCCTTCACTTTTCCCCTTCCCTTTTTTTTTTTTTTAACCCGGACGCTTATTTCTTCCCTATGACTTGTTTGTTGCTTGACAACTGCATTTTTTTCCCCTTTTTTTACCCATTATTTTTTAAAGTGGTTCTTGGATGGTCCGCCCCCTCTTTCCACACACTACACCTTCTTTGTGACTACTTTTTCTTCCTTTTTTTTATCCTTGATTTTCTTTTTTTTTCCCTTCCCCTGTCTGTCTGTGTTTCTATGTTATCTAACTTTCTCTTGTTTAACTTTTTTTTCTTTTATCATTCGTATTTTATCTGTCTTCGTCTGTTTGTTCTGTCTGTCTGACTATCTATCTGACTGTTTGTTTGTCTGTCTGTCTAAAACTTCTTCGCTCTCTTTCTCTTTATAACTCTATCTCCCTTTCTATCTCCCTCATTCTCGCCTCTCTTCTCTGTCTCTCTTTCACTCTATCCAGCTCTTTATCTATCCCCTCTATCTCTCTCTCTCTCATTCACTCCATCCACCCCCTTTCTCTCTCTCAATCCCCATTTTCTCTCTCTTCCCCTCTCATTCTCTCACTCTATCCATCTCTTCCCATCTCTCTCAGTCGCCCTTTTCTTTCTTTCTCTCTCTCTCTCCCTGGCTCTCATTTCGACGTCCTCTCCTCTTGTAAAACGCCATTGATATGCAAAGTAGTGCGAGTTTAGCCCGGCGTATAATCAGTGGGGTTTGGGGCCTGTGACTGACCGAACCATTTATGTGTAAATATTGTGGTAGAGAGAGTGGGCTGCTGTGGTAGATGTGGTTACAGGTGTTTTATTTGATTTTGTTTTGGTAGTTGTATGTATCTTGTGTGTTGTGAATACCGAATGAAGGGAGGTTGTTTGTATGCTTGTCTTGTTTGGGTCTTTTTTTCTGTTCTTTTGTTTTCTTCCTTTAGTAAAACAAACGGCAATGCCTAGAATAGGCTTTTGGTACATATATCGCACACGCTGATTTTAATTCACAAGGAAATACGGTTTGGTATACCCTTAGAGTTAGGTAGCAGGCGCAGACGCAGGCGCACACATGTGTGAGTGTATGTGTGTATGTATGTGTGTGTACACACACACACATATATATATACATACATATGTATACATATATATTTACATATATATACATATAAATATACATAAATATACATATATATACATATAAATATAAATATGTATATAAATATGTATATACAAATATATGAATATATGAATATATAAATTTATATATATACATGCATATACTACATATACATATATATGTATATATATATATATATATATATATATACAGTGTAAGAAATCAAAGAAAGTCAAGCAGAAACATCAACTGTTCAAGGACACTCGGTTCCTCCATGAGTCCAGAAATAAGTAATGTAGAACAAGTAGCTGTTGTCCGAACGAGACTGACAGACTGGTAAGTTACATGTACCCGAAGGTAAGCGGATAACAAAGGCATTAGGAGGTTTCACTTGATGGAGCAGCGGAGGTTAATGCAATGGAAATATCTCTTCATTGCACTGAGCAATGTTGAGTCTGTTGTAGTCCGGTGGAGCAACTGTCATCTGTCGGTCAGTAGAGCTTTAACTGTTCTTGCAGGATATCTATTTAGGGTCCACTGTTTGTAAGTATGTATGTTATTTCTTATGTGTGTGTGTGTGTGTATGTGTGTGTGAGTACTATTGCATGTACGTATGTTTGTATGTAGGTATGGATGTCTATATGTCTCTGTGTGTCTGTGTGTCTATGTATGTATGTATACAATGTATGGAAATATTCATACCTTTCTCTACTTATAAAAAGGCGAATCTAGTACTTCATAAATTTACGGGCGTCATTGGAGTAAATAAAACCTGCATGCAAGTAGGTGTGATAAAGTTGTTCCAGCGGACAGCTGTTCACCTTTAATATCTGAATATGAAGAGCTTTGGTGAACCTACTTGTGTTGTTGTTAAGAGTTTTTTGTTTTTTTTTGCTGGTATTAAAAGACATCACACACATACGTAGACACGCACACACTCACACGCACACGTACACGCACACGCACACGCACGCACTCACACGCACACGTACACGCACACATATGTACCTTTTATCATGCTGATTTAAACATATTTAGATCATGACAATTTTCTGAAATTCGCAAATGCCATTACAGGTCTAACAACACAATGTAAACTGTATACATGTCGTTATTATCCTTGCATATTTCGAACGATAATGAAATTGGCCTTTAGCAAAACACACACAGATACACATTTTGAACACATATATACTCAAACAAACTCACACATAAACGCAGAATTACAAAGATATCTCTGTTAATGCAAATACAAGTGGTTACGCAAATTGCATTTGAAAAAAAAGTAGAATTCATGTAATCATTTGACAAGGAAACCCTAAAAAAGAAAACAACAACAGGAAATGCAACTAAATCCAGGTAATGCAATATTGCACGGTGATCACAGAGCTGAGTAGAGCATATAAAGTCTATGGTATAGTGCATGACCACAAAATCATGCGCTTAAACGTTGCCCTTCCAAATGCATGTTTTTATCTCTAGTAATTGTGCCCACCTGACGTAACTGCAGTTTCAAAACAAGCTCGTGGAACAAATAGGTTGAAAGCACATGAGTGATTTTCCTGTTTAACATTTTTTTTTTTTTCATAAATTAATTTGCTTATTTATCTATTATCTTTTTTTTCTTTTGTTGTTTGCTTATTCATATCCTTGTACATACAATCTATATCTTTTAAAGTGATACAATGATAAATGAATATACCGAATAAGGTTACAACGCATGAAATGTTATTTACGTGTTTTGATTACCTTATTCATGTAATTCTAATAAGATAAACGCGTGAATTACAGCTCTTGTGTTGTAAATTCATTCAGTCTCATTTATACCTTTATTTATATGATCTATAACGTCCTTAAATTGTCACACACACACGCACACACACATAAACATACACACACATACAGAGAACTGTTTTATAGGAAACATTTACAGGATATGACATTGACATATAACAAACAATCCCATTAAGTCTTTACTTTTACTATATACTGTACTTTATACCGTAGGTAGAGATTTCACCACCGTCTCCTTTCACCACTCATTTTTATATATATATATATTTTTATTATCATTATTTTTTGCAAAGATGAGTTAGTGTCGAAACGTTTTTTTCCCCCAGAGTTGTGACTTTTTATTCATTAATTTTTTTTTTCATATTTTTTTTTTTTACAATGGTACTTCTTAATTGCACGTTTTCTTAATAGTACTAGAAACCTGGATGAAACCTATCAGGCATCAGGGAAAGAACTTTCACATTTATAACCTATGTATAATTTCAGTAACAGTTAAACGTCCATATAAGTGTCAGGTAACACAATTAGTAATGAATGAATGAATAAATGATCGTACACCATATAGCTGTTCTGGGAATACATATAAAAAAGCTGACATTGATAGTCTAACGTAATCTGCCTCTTACTACAAAGTTACTACAAAGTTACTACAAAGTTACAAGGTCTATCATAACTCCGAATTTTGCCTGTTCCTCTTCGCTTCCATTCATAAAAGACTCAATTCTACAAATATATTAGTTGTTGCTTGGTTAACGTCTTTTGTTATGTCGCTCGTACGATACGCCACCGATAACATTGCTTGAGTGTAATTTTGTGGAAATGATATCCACCAGACTTGCAATTCAGGTGAATGGATATGAATGATCCATTTGGACAGTCTGAAGAAAATTAAGACTGAAGCATATAATTTATCCACACGCACACACACACATACATACATGCACACACACACATATATATATATATATATATATATATATATATATATATATATATATATATATATGTATGTATATGTATACATATATATATGCATACACACACACACATATATATATATATGCACACACACACACACACACACATATATATATATATGTATATAAATGTATATACATATATATATATATACATATATATATATATATATATATATATATTTATAATATATATATATATATATATGTACATACAAACACACGCACAGGTACACATGTATAATATATATATATATATATATATATATATATATATATATATATATATATATATATCATATTTATATACTTATATATATACATATATGAATAAATAATTATATGTATCGCACGCACACGGGCACGCACACATGTGTATAATATATATATATATATATATATATATATATATATATATATATATATATATATATATATATTTATATATACTTATATATATACACATATATGAATAAATAATTATATATATACATATACATATATATACATATATATACATACATATATATGAACACACATATATGTATATATATATAAATACATATATATATATATACTGTATATATGTACACATATATGAACACATATATATGTATGTATATATATATATATATATATATATATATATATGTACATTTATATTTTTTTTGTCTTTTTACGACGGACCAATCGCGAATTTTTGAATGATACTAACCTTTTTGTCGTTTTCATTAACGGATGGAAGCGGTATTGGCCTTGTCCCCGCCGCAAGTAGCAAAGTGCTGTATTAATTCTTTTTAACGCATAGGGACTATATTAATTACAGGTGGTCGAATAAAACGTGTGGGACTTCTTTACCTAGGACAACGTTGTGTGGCAGTCACCCTCTCTCTCTCTGCCTCTCTCTATCTCTGTCTGTCTGTCTCTGTCTCTCTTCCATCCCTTTGTCTCACTCCCATCTATATATCTGTCTGTCTACTTACCTATATACCTATCTATCTATCTATCTACTCATCCATCCATCTATCTAGCCAGCTGATCTATCTTTCTATCTACCTATCTATCTATCTATATAATTATCCCTCTACCTTTCTATCTGTCTACCTACCAATCCCAACACAAGCAAACAAAACAAACAAACAAACACCCCGAGCACGTGTTCCCAACAGCTACCCTCGATCGCAACCAGACTCCAGATCGGAACCACAATTACTACGCCACGCCGCGCCGCCGCCCATTGACTTACTAGTTATGAATGGACCGACGCCTGGGACAGACATGAATGACGCATTAGTGCCAAGTTACGATGGCGTTTCGAGGAGCGATGGACTTACGTGGACCCGGCGACGGACACGGAATGGCTTTATTGATTTCGGTGTTTGCGTTCAGGTGAATGTGGCTTCGTCGGGCTCTTAGATCTCTGGGATGGGACGGCATCATCTTGTGTGTGCGTTTGCTTGGGTTGTAGAGAGATGAGAATGGTGTAGGAGTAGTAGGAGTAGGAATAGGAGTAGGAGTAGGTATAGGAGTAGAAGTAGGAGTAGGAGTAGAAGTAGTAGTAGCAATAGGAGTAGGAGTAAGAGGGGGATGATTGTGGATGGGGGTAGAGAAGTTCCAAAAGGGAATGACAATGAGAATGAAGCTTTGTTTTACTTTTTCTTGTTACTATCATGTCCGTTGCAATTGACTCTTTTTATGCAAATTGTATTGTTACAGATCCATATCGTATTTAGAATTTACGACATTCCAGTAATTTGATGCGTGTTATATGGTCATGGATTTGTAGTGACAAGTAAGGGACCTTCATCTATCCACGAGTTGCCTAAGGGCCCGGCTCTGAGAATTGGGTGTTTATGTACATACATCTGATCGAGAGAGAGAAAGAGTGAGAGTGAGAGAGAGAGAAAGAGAGAGAGAGAGAGAGAGAGAGAGAGAGAGAAAGAGAGAGAGAGAGAGAGAGAGAGAGAGAGGAGGGAGTGAGGTTGTCATTCATATATATATTTCTGTATATTACATAATATAAAAGCCGTCATGCTAGTACAGTGGTGGCCCGTCGGCCTCACATCCCTGTGGTCGGCAGATCGAGCCTTGTCTAAGCTCGCGAATTTCCACTGTCGCCTGGCGGTCACTGCTGTGGCTGGGCTCCACGATGGGTAAGGACCAAGCTCTGATCGAGTCAACACTCATTGACACACTCTCACGAGTCAGCAATCGCTGATACAGGTCGGGCTCGCCATAGTGCACATAAGCCCAGTGAAGCATCTGCTCTGCAAATCTGGTTTATCTGTACACACGCTCGCACACACACATGTATGTATATATGTATATATGTATATCTGTCTATAAGTATATGTATATATATTATATATATATCTCTATATATATAGAGAGAGTAAGAAATATCTGCAAAATAACGATGTGCACGACAAATAAAACACATACAGCCTCAACGGCAACAATCCAAACAAGAGTTGCCACGAAGCGCCAGATCAGATTCGCAGCGCAATCAATGCTATGATTGATACAGCCATTGCACACGAAGCCACACGAATTGCATGCACTGACGACAATGGCTTCCTTAACCTGACTGTTTCATGACAAGCTGCCTCGCTTCTGCTGATTAATGTCATGTCATGTCATGTTGCAAACACACATCTCCAAACCGGCAATAGGTCCGACAAACATGTCAGATAACATTATCACTAGAACTGTTAATAATGATAATGATAAGGATGGAGCCGGTAACGATAATGATAGTATTAAAAGCTATTAATAATCATAATGATAATCAATCATAATGATAGCTTTATAATGATAAATCCAAGGAAAGGAATGAAAATGATACCAATAATATAATTAATAGTAATGATTATTATAATAACGATGATAATGATACTAATAATAGTGACAATGCAAATGATAATGATGATAATGATAACAAGGATAATGATTATAACAATAAAAATATCAATAAGGATAACGATAATAGCAATGCTGATGAAAATAATTAATAATGGTAATAAACATGACAATGATAATAGTATTGATGATATTGATGAAATTATATTAACAATAATGATTATGATAATGAAAAAATTCTGATAATCGTTAATGATAATGACAGCGGTAATAATGATTCTGATAATGATAATCATGATAAAAGAAAAGATACTGGCAACAATAATACTGATGATAATAGGGATAGGAATAACAAAAGCTAATGATAATAGTGATAATGGAATGACAATGCTAAAAAGGTAATGATAATGATGGTAATGATAACAATTAACTTTTGTTATGATAACACTAATATTGATAATGATAATGATATCAATTGTAGTAATGAAATGATAATCATAATAGTGACAATGATAATTACAGTAACAATGATGATGCTTATGATACTGATAATCTATTGGAAAGAGATACTGACTTGAAAAGTTTTGAAGGTGGTCTGAGACATTTCTGTGAATGTTTATATATTCAAATATTCTCCTTTTCACCTTCCACCTTTTTCCTCCTCATCATCACCACCATCACCACCATCACCATCCTCCTCCTCCTCCTCATCGTGATATCACCATCATAACCATCATCATCATCACCACCACCACCATCACTACCACCATCCTCATCCTCATCATAACCATCACTGTTACCAATCATTATTAAAACATATCGAACTCCTACCACCACACCCCATCCTAGCAACCCTGCAATAACACAACCATCTGTCACTCCTACCCATTGTTTCAAGAATCCTGCATCTGCATTGAGGATCCACAAGAAGCCTCCTAAAGCCTTCGTTGTCTTGAAGTCTTCAATACAGAGGCTTTCGTGAGGGTTTCCTTGGGTTTACGATGGGAATGGGTGTTTCTCTCTCGCTGCAATATCGCTTGGAAACGCCATGGTGGTAGGTAAAGGGAGGGAGGGAAGGTGGGTGGGAAGAGAGGGAGGGTGGATGGGTGGGAGGGAGGGTGGGATGGAAGGAAAGGAGGGAGGGTTGGTGGGTGGGTGGGTGGGAAGAGAGGGAGGGAGGGTGTGAGGGTGGGTGGGAGGGAAGGAGGGAGGGAGGGTGGGAGGGAAGGAGGGAGGGTGGGAGGGGAGGGAAGAAGGGAGGGATGGAGGAAAGAGATGGATGGAAGGAGGGAGTGAGGAATGAACGAAGGGAAGGAAGGAAAAAGGAAGGGAGGGAGGAAGGAAAGGGAGAGAAGGAAGGGAACAGATAGTTAAGAAGACAGGTAGGT
>NW_028234424.1:30406890-30409390 GCF_977035675.1 Penaeus japonicus
AGGAGAGAGAGAGAGAGAGAGAGAGAGAGAGAAGGAGAGAGAGAGAGAGAGAGAGAGAGAGAGAGAGAGAGAGAGAGAGAGAGAGAGAGAGAGAGAGAGAGAGAGAGAGAGAGAGAGAGAGAGAGAGATAGTAAGAAAGAGAGAGAGAAAGAAAGAGAGAGAGATAGACAGAGAGAGAAAGAGAATGAATGGGGAAGGAGAGAGAGAGAGAGAGAGAGAGAGAGAGAGAGAGAGAAAGAGAGAGAGAGAGGGTAAGAATGAGAGAGAGAGAGAGAGAGAGAGAGAGAGAGAGAGAGAGAGAAAGAAAGAAAGAGAGAGAGAGCAACAGTCACAAACAGCTAAACAGCCGGCGGACAGACGAAATCTTATCTTCCCAAACAACAAACAACATCTAAAAACCAACTGTTATAGAATGCAAAAATAATCTAGAAAACAAACGCATACTTCCGTAATCACCGCACTCAGGAAAAAAACAACAAAAACAAACAAAAAACAAAAAACAACATAAACAACAAAAAAACAGAAACAAAACAAAAACAAAAAACGAAAAAAAATAAAACAAAAACAAAACAACATCACATCTCGAACCTCAAACACGAAGACACGGAAAACACACTCAACTCCGTTTTAAATGCTTCCTCCTGCAATTTTTAAACCGGAGACCGACCGAGTACCTTTTACCAATTAGACCATCTGTTCTCTACAAACCTTTTCCCAAACCCATTCAGAATGCTCGTCGAAGATTGATTTTATTTTTCTTTTGCGAAAGAAAGGGAGAGAGAAAAGAATGGATGGAAAAAATAAGGCTCCGTGAAATCCTTTTTTTTTTTTTTTTTTTTTTTTTTTTTTTTTTTTTTTTTTTTTTGAAACGGTTTCCCTTTCATTCCATTCAGACTCCATATGTGAAAGGTTTCTATGGTTTCGACGATGATAGACCGCTTCTCCATTTGATTTTCCAATATGAAGAAAAAAAAAGAAAGAAAGAAAAAAAAAAAGAAAAAAATAATATCCTTTTAAGAAACATTCATTATCTCTGGGTCACGTAACCGTTTTTTATTACTCTCTTAATACACTTTCAGCAGTACGAACTTAAGGCAACTGAAAAATGTGATTTTGATGTACTTTTTCTTCTTAAATTATAAGCATGATGTAAAATCTTGCCTTTCATTCCTTGTTTTACAGTTAATATTGCAATGTATTGCTTTATGGAGGTAATTTCCGGATTTAAGTATTAAAATTTCACGCCTAATGTATGGTATATGTACGCGCGCACGCGTATGTGTGTGCATGTCTTTACTTTTATTATTATTTTTTTTATCTAATTTGCATTTGCAAAGAGAGAAGGAAAGCGAAAGAGACGGAGAGAGAGAGAGAGCAAGAGAGCGAGAGAGAGAAAGCGAGAGAGAGAGAGAGAGAGAGAGAGAGAGAAAGAGAAAGAGAGAGAGAGAGAGAGAGAGAGAGAGAGAGAGAGAGAGAGAGAGAGAGAGAGAGAGAGAGAGAGAGAGAGAGAGAGAAAAAAAAAGAAAAGAAATGAAACGAAGAGAAAACAGAACAGAGAAAAAGAAAGAGAAACAGAAAGATTGTGTAGAAGACAATCCCCCCAAAAAAAAACAAAAACAAAATATATATGATAAAAAATAGATAAAGTGCGAGAGAGAGAGAGAAAGCGTAATGGGTTTCTCTGCTTGATTTGTTCATAGCAGCTTACAAATACCTGGATGGAACAAGGAAACTAGCAATCAGCTGTATGACTTTCTTTGGTAAGAATCACAATAGAGCACGGCTAGATAGAGGTTGACGGAACAAACAGTGAAGACACGTGGAGGAACTTAGACCGTACTATCCTATCCTGGGAGTTAGCCGACAATCTCTAAAGGTCACCAGGTCTAGTCCACAAGGGCAGACTAGGGAGGGGAGGTCTTCTCCAGACGTTAAGATCACAGCTGTACTGCTTGTCTTGGGAGACGGATTTGCACGAGGTCAGGTCAACGTGAGGAGGAGGTGTCTGAGGCTATTGGAAAACTTAGAGACGTGGGATGACTTGGCTTTGGGACACCAACTTAAAACAGGGACATGTCTGAGTAGATATCCTGGTTTACTGGCCTTATGTCGCTCGAGCCACCTACCCTCGATCTGTCCTCAAGGTGAAATAGTATCATTGTCTTTCGGTCACACTCTGTTTGACCTTGGCTGGCCCAGGTCATCCTCCAGTCCAGACTTCGTCGAGGTCGGGACCCATCTCCGCAAGTCTGCTATCCACGTCCCAGGGGGTCGGTGTACTGCCCTTAAGGTCCTTGGGAAGTTCACCTGTAGCGCTGGAGCTGGTTCCGTAATTCGTACGTCCCTGTGGTGTCCTACGTTCCGGCCCTTCGGTTGACGTCCTTGATAATCACAGGACACCTGGTCCTCGACTGGTGTGAATTGGAGTGCGGGAGTACATCTGGCCATCGTCTTTTTCGTCTGCGCTTCCTGTCATCGTCTTCATTCTGGTCCTCGGCTG
>NW_028234424.1:30411890-30414390 GCF_977035675.1 Penaeus japonicus
AACGAACTCGTAATCAGAAGAGCCATCCGAGTGAACGATTGGTTAACTAAGGAGAAATATGAGGCGATGAAATCAAGAGAGGAAAAGGAGAACAGAGGAGAGGATGAAGGGAATAATTACGAGAGGGATGGCAGAAGGGTCGAAAGACAAGAATGGAAGGCGGGGAAGGAACAAAGGAATCAAATTAGTAAAGTGAAGTTCACGATGGAGGAACCATAGGGTTAAATGATGGAAACATGGAAAGGCACAACGGAAGGAATTAGTGAGTTGATTCCTGAGAAGTGGACGATCACTTGACCGAATAAGAGAGAGATCGTTAATAAGTCGATGGATAAAGTGAAAACGACATACGTAACGGGAACCAAAACATTAATACAAGCAATTAGGAAATATGGAAGTAAATATATGAACCTCGATGAATAAGAGTGAGATAAATAGGAGAAAGGCATTATGGAAGAAAAGGTTGGGAAAACGATATTTCATGAGAAAAAAAGGAAAGATTTTGAGACTATTGACCGAGAGAGTAAAAAGGAAGATTGGTAACTCAAGCAAAATATGTAGAGCTTGAAAGAAAATATAGAATCCAGAAAAAAAAAAGATTTGATGCAGTTGTTGAGAAACTAAAACAAAGGCTAATAACAAAAGCTACACAAAAGATTAAGAGTTACGACCCTAAAAAACAGAACAGTTCAACCCAAATGGAGGGTTTGAGACTGATCAGACAAGGTCAAATGAGAGTCTGAATGGGAACAGCAGGGGAGAAATGTGATCCCTGATGGTGAAGAGAGGAAGACAGTTTAGAACAACATTTGAAGTGAGCGGAAAGAGCATAACAGGGAGGCTTAATGGTTAAACGATCTGAAAAAAAGAACATGGCTAATACACAAGAGCAGACCTCAATGGCAGGAATAGCAAGCAAATAATATAAAAATGCCAGATTGGAAAGCTTCTGGTAAGGACGGTGTACTGGCCTTTGGATTAAGAAGTTCAATATCATACACAGAAGATATTTCAAAGCAGTTGAATGAGATCTTGAATGCTGAAAGGAGTCTTCCAGATGGGATGATGACATATGGAGGAGCTACACTATGTTTGAAAGACCCAAGTAGAGGAAACGCTGCAGATAACTTCGGAACCATCTCCTGTCTCCCCCTTATGTGGAGGCTATTCACATGCATGATCTCGGACGGAATGTTTTCCTACTTGAAGAAGGAAAATATCTTGCAGGAACGAAAAGGGTTGTGAAAGGGGCAGCAGAAGCACTAAAGATCAATTGCTTATAGGCAATGCCATCATCAAACAGGCATATGGTAATTAGAAACTACAATGAAAAAAATCATAGAAAGGTTCTGGGCTATTGGAGTAGTTGATTCTGAGTTAATAAGTTAAGAGAACAGATTTACGAACGAAATTAGAAGAAAGAATCATATCGGATGGAGAGAAAGAAAAGGAAAGGCAGTTTGTAAGAGAACTGGGTGAACATGATAACAAGTTTTTAAGACCTGCCATTCGAGGAGCAACTCACACTTGAAGACGCAGGTGGAAGCCCTGATTTCTGCTGAACAAGAATAATCAATTCGCAAAAAGATACGCTTGATTCAACATTAACAAGAAAGTGGATTACCTTCTTTGTCGGTTATGTACAGTAGAAGGAGAAACCGTTAGCCACGTATTGAGCAAATGTCCCAAACTTTCACAAAAGGAAGATAAGAGAGGGCATGATAAAAGAGCTAAGATCATTCATAAAGAAATGAGAAATGGTGATAACGCGAACCGGATGTTGAGTAATAAGGACAGCGAGTGCTGTGGAATTATTGAAACTTGAAGACCTGATATTTTAGTTATTGAAAGGATCGAAATTATTTGCTCTGTTAGGAAGAAAAAGGACCGCAAAAGAAGAAAAGAAAAGAAAAGGAAAGCAAGAAAAAAAAGTTCTTGAGTGGGAATATAGAGAAAGATCCGTAGGGGCCCTTAGGTTATAATGACAATAGTTATGATGGTAATTACAATAATAATAATAATAATAATAATGATAATCATATTAAGGTTAACAATCATAATTTCTATCACATTGATATTCTTTGTTATAGACCAAGAGACACGATGTCATAACGTTTTCTTTCTGATATTCTTAAAATTCTCGAAAATAAAAAAAATCTCCGATCTAAGAAACAGAAACAAAAGCTACGGATTCCTTTCCATAATGATGTTATGTGATGTTACTTTTCCTTCGTTACTTTTCGTTTTTTTTCATTCCTTCAAATCTGTTTTATTTCAACATATGTTAATTTTGTTCGAATAGTTATCCAAAAGATAGATTGGCAAGGTCAGAGATAGAAAATATATGGGTGGATAAAGGAAATAGATAGCATGCGTATAGAGATATACTATTAGAAATATATATAGATGAATAGGTAGACGAACGAGACTATTTCTATTTTACAGAAAAAAAAATATAAATAGAGGTTCCACTATCATGATGATTTCTCATGATTCACTA
>NW_028234424.1:30449390-30451890 GCF_977035675.1 Penaeus japonicus
TCAACACCATCATCCTCATCATAATCATCATCGTCATCATCATCCTCATCCTCATCATCATCATCATCATAATCATCATCGTCATCATCATCGTCATCGTCATCATCATCCTCACCATCATCATCATCATCACCATCACCCACGCGCGTACACTCACACGATATTATAGAATATAAACCTCAGGTAACGCACCGTGTGACATCAGTTTCTACTAATGCTATAAAAGGACAATGGTCTTTTTTCAACAACACACGAGGTTTAATAAAAAAGAACATATTAAACAGCTGTTTTCCATAAATACCGAATATACACAATATAATTTAGTAATTGTTTAGAAATAAGTGCACGGTTGTAATTTAGCTGTGTACCCTTGCCGTATCTCAATAATGAAAAGTGGCGTGACGAGTCCGTAGACATTAACATTGTTTTGAACATATGGGAACCGCAGCGGAAGTAATGAAACACAGAACACGGTGCTTCAACTACATTAATGAAATGCTGTTGGGAGACACATTAGTGCTGTACCTCATAAAAAAAATAATCATAAATGATAACACTGAAAATAACAAAATGTATTATACTCATAACGTTAATGATATTTGACATGTCAGTAACGATGATAATTATTATGTTGATCATCAGAGAAACAACAGCAACATCAATACTGATGATGATTATAACAGCTGATTAACAATGATGATAACACTGGAAATAGTAAAAATGAGAATAACAACAATGATAATAATAAGAATAGTATTATTATTAATAATAATAATAACTATAATAGTGACAATAAAAATGATCATAATCATAATAAAAAAACATGATGATAATCATCATAAAATGATAAAAATAGTGGTAATGATGACAATAATGATGATGGTAGTGATAATGATAAAGGTATTGAAAGTGATGGTAATAATAGTAGTAGTAATAAATATAAAAATAATGGTAATGGTAATAACAATAATGATAATAATAATAATGATAATAATGATAATGATAATAATACTGACAACAATGATAATAATGATAATAATAGCAATGATAATAGCAACTTTAACAATGATAGTGGTAATAAGAGTGATGACAACAGTAATACCGCTATAATCATGATGTTGATACTGATACCAACATGATAATAACGATGATAATAAGATACAGCAACAACAATTATAATGATGATAATAATGATAATAATATTCATCATTATCATTATAAAAAAAACAGAACATAACAATGATGATTTTTGTAATAACGATACTGCGCTTTAGATTGCAAACTAAGGAACGTGAAGTGAATAAGCCTAATCATAATTACAGACAATTCCTAAACTATAAATTAAGCATTGGATAATGAATAAATCTTAAAGCAATATGCGATAGATTCCTGAAATACGAATATCACCACTATAACAAAAACAACAACAACAACAACAACAACAAAAAAGGAAAATTAGGAAATTAGGAAAACTGGAAACGTGAGGAAATATATGAAATGTGATATGTAGTGTAATATGTACAGTATATATAATACAGATTTTGTTATCATCAGGAAATGTTGCAATAGCCATAAAGTTAAAGTTGTCGATGACTTGCTGCCTTGATTATTTTTTTCGATCGTGTTGATGAAAGGAATTCAAATAAGTATGAAACGAGGGAAAAAAAAGTTGAGTGAATAAGCAAACAGATGAATAATTGACTTAGCCAATGAATAAACCCACAAGGGATCAAGTTGAAAGTTTAATTTCGCATGTGGTGGGGTTTACCTCATGCAATATGTGAATATAACTTTTAAGCGCTTTCCACTCAATTATTCAGAACTACAGTACTTGACCGTTGTAAATTATTCGGTTTCGACGGTGAATTGGAAAATAACGACTTGGATGTATCATTAACTGTTTATTTAGTTGTTTTTTTGTGTTTATAAACAAAGGAATGGAACGTGTCAGGGTTTTTTTTGTTTGTTTGATATACCTCAACTAATCCGTTATACGAAAAGTGCGTTTTCATACATTTATTCATACAGGTGCACAAACATGTACACACAAATATACACACGCCAGACGCAAACACACACACACGCAAATGAATGAATGGATGGAGGGGAAAGAGATGAAGGGTGGAAGTAGAAGATATTAGAGAGAGAAAGAGAGAAAGAGAGATAAATAGATAGATAGCTAGCTAGATAGATAGATGTATAGATAGATAGATAGACATAGACAGAGAGAGAGAAAGAGAGAGAGAAAAAAAAGGGATAGATAGATAGATAGATAGATAGATATATAGATAGAGGGAGAGAGAGATAACGAGAAAGAGAGAAAGAGAGAGAGAGAGAGAGAGAGAGAGAGAGAGAGAGAGAGAGAGAGAGAGAGAGAGAGAGAGAAAGGGAAAGAGAGAGATAGATAGAGAAAGAGAGAGAGAGAAAGAGAGAGAAAGGGAAAGAGAGAAATAGAGAGATAGAGAAAGAGAGAAATAGAGAAAAGAAAGATTAACACCAC
>NW_028234424.1:30456890-30461890 GCF_977035675.1 Penaeus japonicus
CTGGCGTCTCCTGAGGACATGGCAGTAGGCTGAGTTTTTTTTTCAGTTCCTTTCCACTATGCCTCATTCACCTTGTTTCTTTTTCTTTCCCTTCGTTTTGATGATCTTTTTGTCATTAGTATGTCATCATATTATTTTTTTTTAATGATAATTACTATTGTTATTGATATGATAATAATCTTAATCATAATCATTACTGTGATTTTTAAATAGATCCATTAATTTTATATATCTATTGTTACATTTTTGCAATACGTTTTTTTTAATCATTTTATTTTAAATAACGAGATTTCACGTTCTCATTTTGTGTGTACTTTTATATATATCTTTTATTATTCTTTATCTAGTTCCGCTCTTTGGAATTTGTTTGAATATCATCAAAGAATGTCGAGGTCCTCTAATATGTTTAGAGAGAGCCTTTGGCCACACATCACACGACCACATTGCTTTTGGTCCCTTCCTTTTACTTTGTTTCTCGCTCGTAAAAGTGGGCTGGGGAGACGCAGGTGTAAAGATGACACTCGGGCCAGGCAATATTGATCATGCACAGAGAGGAAGAGGCATTCATGTATGTGTGAATGTTTTTTTTAATGAGGAAAAGGGGTGGGAAGAGAGGTAGATGCAGAAGGATAGATGGGGTATAGCGCGCGCACGCGCGCACACACACACACACACACACACACACACACACATACGCATATATATATATATATATATATATATATATATATATATATATATATATATACATAATCACACACACACACACACACATGTATCTATCTATCTATCTATTTATCTATCTATAATCACACACGCATATAATCATATATATATAGATAGATAGATAGATAAATAGATAAATAGATAGATAGATATATAGATAGATGGATAGAGAGCGAGAAAGAGAAAGAGAGCAAGAGAAAGAAAGAGAGAGAGAGAAAAAGAGAGAGAGAGAGAGAGAGAGAGAGAGAGAGAGAGAGAGAGAGAGAGAGAGAGAGAGAGAGAGAGAGAGAGAGAGAGCAAGAGACCAAGAAAGAAAGAAAGGGAGAGAGAAAGAAGATAGACGGATAGATCGGTCAGTCGCCATACCCTCCCATATCGGCGTGTTTATGTTCCCAAGAGCGGTTTTTTTCCCCTTAGACTTTCCCGGGATTTCCGCACCAGCGCTCCATCGTTGATTATCGAAGTTATTGGTAGATTCCGGCAGTCGTAAAACCCGGATGAAGGGATTTAGATGTTTTAGTGATCAACAAACAAGTTTCTGTAGCGTGTGGGAGGATTATTCTCACTCTCTTTTTTTTTGGAATTTTGTTGTTTGAGTTTTCGATGTTTTTCTTTGTTTCTGTGTCTTTGTATTTCACAAATGTTCAAACAAAACACACAGTCACGCACGCACGCACGGACAAACACACACGCACACACACATAAACACACATAAACACACACAAGCACACATAAACACACACACACACACACACGTAAACACACACACGCACACATAAACACACACACACATAAACACACACACACATAAACACACACACGCACACACACACACACGCACACACGAATACGCGCCTATTATCATTAATATTATTCATATGAATGCCAATGCCATTATCATCCCCATTACTCTTTTATCATTATTTTTGTTATTAATTAAAATCATTTTAATTTTGTTATTATCAGCCTTGTTACTATTATCATGATCATTGTTAATACTACTGTGACAATTGTTATTTCTTTTCATCACTATCATCATGATAGATTTATCGCGCCTATCATAATTATTTTTATCATTAATATCATTATCATCATGATTAATCCTATCATCGTTGCCTATATATTTTTCATCATTGTCATCATTCTTATTAGTATTACTATCTTTTTTATCATTATTATTACTTTCTACTCCTTTTATATATCAATTATCCTCCGACAATCTACCCATTCAACCGGAACAGGAATTCCGAATCAACTGAAAAAAAATTTTTTTGACGTCATAGGAAAATTTGCATATACATCTATCTATCTATCTACGAATACACTAACACAAAACACAGCAAAATAAACTGCAGAATTTATTGGTAAATGTGCTCGATTTAATAGACTGATGTTCCATTTTCGCTTAAATCTATTCTTAAAGATTTCAAACTTCGAAACACACACACACACACACACACACACAAAAAAAAAAAAAAAAAAAAAAAATCAATCGACAGTCACATTCCAACATCAAACCAAACCTCCAATATATCAAAAGTATCTTAACTAAAAAATTTGTTTACGTGCAAGAACCTTAACAACAACATTTTGTTTATTGTTTACTGCGGGAACAATAACGCAAGGAATGCTCACTGTTCTTGTGTTTTCAATTTGGAATCTTCTCCACCTTCTGCCGGCCTGGTTTTGCTTTAAGGCATGAAGGGACTTGTCGTGCCTGCTGCACTGCATCCTCAAGCCCTTGTTTTCCACTCCTTCTCTTTTTTTTCTCTTTCTATCATCTCTCTCTCTTTTTTTTATAATCAAACACACACCACACAAGTAGCTATCTATCTATCATCTATTATCTATCTATAATAACACTCACTCACATATAATCATATATATAATAAATAATTTGGATAGTGTAATAGAAAAATAATAGATAATATAAGATAGATGTTAGAGACCAAGACAGAGAGAGAGAAAAGATTGAGAAATGAAGATAGAGAGAGCAAGAGTACCGTAGAGGGAGAAAGAAGAAAAAGTATAAAAGAACAAAAGACCGAAGTGGGAGAAGAGAAAGACAAGAGACCAAGAAAAAAAAAGAGAAAAAAAAGATAACATAATCTCCATCACATAACCCTCCCATATCGGCGTGTTTATGTTCCCAAGAGCGGTTTTTTTCCCCTTAGACTTTCCCAGGATTTCCGCACCAGCGCTCCATCGTTGATTATCGAAGTTATTGGTAGATTCCGGCAGTCGTAAAACCCGGATAAGATTTAATTTTTAGTGATTCAACAAACACGTTTCGAACTGTGGAGATTATTCTCACTCTAAAGTGATCAACAAACAAGTTTCTGTAGCGTGTGGGAGGATTATTCTCACTCTCTTTTTTTTTGGAATTTTGTTGTTTGAGTTTTCGATGTTTTTCTTTGTTTCTGTGTCTTTGTATTTCACAAATGTTCAAACACACACAGTCAACGAACTGCAACGCACGGACAAACCAAACAACGCACACAACTCATAACACACACATAAACACACACAACAACACCTAACACAACACACACACACACACTCAACTGTAAAACACACACAGAACTCCCACATAAACACACACACCCCCATAAACACACACACACATAAAACACACACTACACACGCACACACACCACCACAACACGCACGCCACAATACGCGGCGTCGCGCCAATTATCATTAATATTATCATAATGAAATGCAAATGGCCATTATCATCCCCCATTACTCTTTATCAGTATTTGTGTATAATTAAATCATGTTAATTTGTTTATATCAGCCTTGTATACTATTATCATGAACTTGTTAATAACTACTTGACACATGTTATTTTCTTTTTCATCACTAACATCCTGAAAATTTATCGGCCGCCTATCATAATGATTTTTTATCATAGAATGATCACTATTCAACCAGGATTAATCCTATCATCGTGCCTAATATTTTTCAACAATGTCATCCTTCTTATTAGTAATTACTAATCTCTTTTTTATCATTATTAAGTACTTTCAACTTACTCCTTTTATTATCAAATTTTTCCACCGAAACAATCTACCCCATTTCAACTGAGAATCGAATCCAGCTATTTGACAGCATAGAAAAATTTGCATATACCATCTAATCTATCTATCCTACGAATCCAACTAACCACCAACAAAACACAGCAAAATAAACTGCAGAATTTATTGGTAAATGTGCTCGATTTAATAGACTGATGTTCCATTTTCGCTTAAATCTATTCTTAAAGATTTCAAACTTCGAAACACACACACACACACACACACACACAATACTAACAAAAAAAAAAAAAAAAAAAAAATCAATCGACAGTCACATTCCAACATCAAACCAAACCTCCAATATATCAAAAGTATCTTAACTAAAAAATTTGTTTACGTGCAAGAACCTTAACAACAACATTTTGTTTATTGTTTACTGCGGGAACAATAACGCAAGGAATGCTCACTGTTCTTGTGTTTCCAATTTGGAATCTCTCTTCTCCCCTTCTGTGCAGCCTGTTTCTTTAAGCATGAAGGACTTGTCGTCCTCTGCACTGCTTCCTCCTGCCCTTGATTCACTTCCTTCTCTTGTGGTTTTCTCTTTCTGTCTCTCTTCTCTCTTTTTTTTTTTTTTTTTTAGTTTCGATGTTTTTCTTTGTTTCTGTGTCTTTGTATTTCACAAATGTTCAAACACACACACAGTCACACGCGCACGCACGGACAAACACACACGCACACACACATAAACACACACAAGCACACATAAACACACACACACACACACGTAAACACACACACGCACACATAAACACACACACACATAAACACACACACACATAAACACACACACGCACACACACACACACGCACACACGAATACGCGCCTATTATCATTAATATTATTCATATGAATGCCAATGCCATTATCATCCCCATTACTATTTTATCATTATTTTTGTTATTAATTAAAATCATTTTAATTTTGTTATTATCAGCCTTGTTACTATTATCATGATCATTGTTAATACTACTGTGACAATTGTTATTTCTTTTCATCACTATCATCATAATAGATTTATCGCGCCTATCATGATTATTTTTATCATTAATATCATTATCATCATGATTAATCCTATCATCGTTGCCTATATATTTATCATCATTGTCATCATTCTTATTAGTATTACTATCTTTTTTATCATTATTATTACTTTCTATTCCTTTTATATATCAATTATCCTCCGACAATCTACC
>NW_028234424.1:30519390-30521890 GCF_977035675.1 Penaeus japonicus
TAGGAGAGCATGTACTTTGCATTTTTCCTCTTGCGATTCCGCCTTTAGTTGCAGCACATATAAAGCGGTTTGCTTCTGCTCCGTTATCATACTTCTAAGTACTTTTATCTACTCCTACAAATCATTCATACAATTGTGACTTAAATTATTCTGTTTTTTTTTTTTTTCTCTCTCTTCTTTGCCTAAAAGAATACGATATGCAATTTTCTAGACTTTGTAACTGAGGAAATCCTACCTAAATGGCTATGATATTTTTTGCCATCAATATCGGCGGGGGTGAATGGGACGCTTTAACTTGTTCTGTTTATTTCGAAATTTGATTTGAATTAACTTTCATTCCGACATATAGTTTTGTCATAAAAATATGTAAACAAAGGATATTTTAGCTCTACTATAGTCTAAAATCAGAAACCGTTTTCATAGTTATCTACAGCTACAGGTTTACCCAAACACAACTGATGTGATTATATCCTTATAACGCCAAAAACAAATAAAGAGTAAGTTCTCTATAATTTATAAACAGAACTGAACTCTGAAAAACCTTTATTATCTATAAGGAAGGATCTGTAATGGTGAGTGAGCTTCTCCATGTGTAGCATTTAAATGAAAACTTAACTAGAACTTCAAAGTCCTATTGCAATTTAGCAAATGCCAAATAAAACCCTTACGAAATTCAACAAATACTCTATTTACATTATGAAGAAATTTAGAATAACTAAATCATCGGTATTCCTCCTATGCATGTAGTAATAAAATCGAACTTTATAATGTAAACCCTAGGACTTAACATTCTTACTTAACTATAAATTACATTAAAAAAAAGTATCTTTCAAACAAAACACAATGGTTATTATTGATTACTTTGTTATTTCTATTATTTTCATATCAATTAATTAATCTATTACTTTGTTCTTTCAGTTTTTTCACAATTGATAATTCTTGTTTTTACCATAATAATTAACAAACAATATAACGTCTCACTTACAATTCCACATAGCCGGTAAAAAAAAAAAAAAAAAACTACAACCGTTTTTTCCTTGTTCGCCAAGCTACAAATTCGCACCTGGAGATATCACTTTTGTAATTCAAAATATTCATAATCGTCTCATTAACACATGGAAAAGAACTGTGAGATCAAAGTCACGTCCTCTAATTAAGGAACAAATATGTCATTCTTAAGGAACGGGGGACATATAACGGTGAGAATTCGACGGTGCCGTCAAAATATCGAATTATCAAAACTACAAGTGAAATTCTAGTTGCAATGCAATTGAAACCGAACCAGAAACAGGACCTATCTTCATGTCATTGTGTCGACTAGACATGCCGATACAATGTGTTCTAATTTCAATGCGTTCTTTCTTATCTTTCAAACTCTTGAGAATCTCCCTGACCACCTTCAAAAAGTACGAAGTCGGCATCGTCTTTTTATTGATCTTATTTGATAATTATTAATATATTTCATAATTTTTAATCTATCTTTTTCATAATTATCTATCTATCTATTTAATAATCATTAATCTATCTATTCCATAATCATTAACCTATCTATTCCGTAATTATTAATATATCTATTTCATAATTATTAATCTATCTATTTCATACATATCAATCTATCTATTTCATAATTATTGATCTATCCATTTCATAATTGTTAATTTATCTATTTCATAATTATT
This sequence comes from Penaeus japonicus, assembly GCF_977035675.1. Lineage (NCBI taxonomy): Eukaryota > Metazoa > Arthropoda > Malacostraca > Decapoda > Penaeidae > Penaeus > Penaeus japonicus. The sequence goes on from NW_028234424.1 coordinate 30,521,070, forward strand.
AATCTATTCATTTCATAATTATTAATCTATTCATTTCATAATTATTAATCTATCTATTTCATAATTATTAATCTATAAATTTCATAATTATTAATCTATTTAATTCATAATTATTGATCTATCTATTTCATAATCATTAATCTATCTATTTCATAATTATCAATCTATCTATTTCATAATTATCAATCTATCTATTTCATAATTGTTGATATATTTATTTCATAATCATTAATATATCTATTACCATTCATATCTTATTATGCAATACGCGATCGACAGAAAAAAAAAAAAAAAATACAAACCCAAAACGCTCAGCAACATTTCAAGTCGACATTCTCTTTCTCCGTTTCTCGCTATCGTAGCTGCAAGTTGCCTCATTATGCAATACATTATTTTGAAAGTATGAGATAAAAATGTGGGGAAGTTAATAAATCCGTTTGGTTATTGTATAAACAAATAAACAAATAAACGATGCAATTGGGCAACGAAATACAGTAAAGAGAAATTAATCATTCGCTTTGGAACATAACTTCAGTGTTTAATCATTAGCTAGAAGTTAATTCATCAGCAACGACATGAGAATAATTATTAAGAAGATAAGAGAGAGAGAGACTGAGACTGAGACTGAGACTGAGTGAGAGAGAGAGAAAGAGAAAGAGAAAGAGAAAGAGAAAGAGAGAGAGGGGGGGGGGGGGGGGGAAGAAAGAAAGAAGCATAATGAAGTTTTAATGAAGTTTTAAAGTTGAATATATTTTGCACAAATTCATTCAAATCCAAACATACAGTCGACATGAACTAAAACTTAATCATGATTTTACATG
>NW_028234424.1:30529390-30536890 GCF_977035675.1 Penaeus japonicus
AGATCATTTCTAAAGTTACCTAAAGCTTCATCTGTAGTAGGCATCGGTTCACAGTCAAAAATTGTAATGTCATTTAAACTTCGAAAGTCGATACAAAATCTGTAACTTTGATCGCGTTTCCTTACAAGTACAACAGGTGAACAATAAGGTGACACAGAAGGTTCTATTATGCCAAGCTCAAGCATCTTATCAACTTCCTTGTTGAATACATCAGTTAGGTTATATGGTATGGGATAAGGCTTTTTACATACAGGTTTAGTGGTCTCAAGCTTGATCACATGCTCTATAGAGTTTGTACGCCCTGGTTTATCTGTAAATACATCAGGATATTCAGAAATAAGACTATTTATATCATCCTTTTTCTGTACACTTAGATCATTTCCTATATTTAATGAATCATTACTTTCCATTTCAAGATACATGGTTTCACCTTCATTATCATTTTCATCTACCACACATACATTTACCATTCTGCTTTTCTTAAGTGCAGATTCATCGCGGCGGTAGTACCGCTTTAACATATTGATGTGAAATAATTTATTTTTTCCACGAACTTTTATAAGATAATCTACTCCATTATCTTTAGCATTTATGACAGGATACGGCCCTTTCCATTGCATAATCATTTTATTGTGGTTAGTTGGCAAGAGTACAAGTACTTCATCATTTATCATTAGCTTACGATTCCTAGATTTTAGATCGTAATAGCTTTTATAATTCTTGCTACTAATTTCAGCTTGAGAGACGGCTAACTTAGCTGTTTCCTCTAATCTAGATCTTAAATCAGTCACATATTGATACGTAGACTTTACTTCACTCTCGATATCATCGTTCGACCAAAGTTCATGCAAAATTGTAAGTGGACCTCTAATTTGTCTACCATAAAGAAGTTCAAACGGAGAAAACTTCAACGAATCGTTCGGGATTTCTCTGTAAGCAAAAAGAACAGCGGGAAGGTATCTATCCCAGTCTTGCGGATGGTCAGAGCAGAGCTTTTTAATCATTGCTTTCAAGACTCCATTTAAGCGTTCAACCGCGCCATTGCAACACGCATGATACGGCGTTGTATATAGAGCTTTAACGGATAGTAATCTATGAATTTCGGCCATCAAATCTGATCTAAATTGCGTACCACGATCCGATAAGATTTCTTTTGGAATGCCAACCCGAGAGAAAATATCAACTAAACTTTCTGCAATCGTCACAGTATCGATGTTCTTTAGACAAACAGCTTCGGGGAAACGAGTCGCATAATCTATCATAGTTAATATATATTTATGTCCACGGTCAGAACAAGGGGTTATTGGGCCAACAATGTCAATAGCAACGCGTGAGAAAGGCTCAGAAATGACGGGAACAGTTTTCATCGGCACCCTCTTTACACTGCCTTTGTGCGCAACTTTTTGGCATATGTGACATGATCTGCAATAGCGTTTAATATCTGCAGCTGCTCCAGGCCAGAAAAACTTTCTAAATATCTTAATGCTAGTTTTCCTATGTGAAAAATGACCTGCTGTCAATGAGTCATGTGCAAGGCTTAGTACTTTACTTCTATAAACTTCAGGAACAATCAATTGCTTTTCACCCACTTCATGATCGTATTTGCTATCCAAACAGATTCTATAAATTAATCCTCCAATCAGTTCGTATTTTACTGTTCTGTTCTTAACTTTACATGTACTTCCTGTCTCTATCTTTTCCCTAATTGATCTCAAAGTAGGACATGTATTCTGTGCATTAATTACATCGCTTTTATTAATGTCAAGTTGTGACACTGCGATACAATTCAAAGGCTTACTTTCGTCTGATTTCTTTGTCATAGCACGAGTCTCCACACCCAGGACAACCTCTAATGACGGATCACCAGAACGAATGTCATTACATACCTTATTCAATTGACTCGAAAAGTTAGGAAGGGATAAGTTAGGATCTTGAGATAAATCGGAAGGACCAGGATCAGGATGGACAGGATCAGGATCAGGATCGTCAACAGGTTTGGAATCAGGCGGGATTTTAATACCTGGAAAAAGTCCAATTAATATGTCTGCAAATTTTATGGGGGCGGCAATAGCATTAACCCAACCAGTAAAGAATCTAGACTTTATGAAACATCTTATCTGTGGGAAATAATTAGGAATTCCCAGATAATCATACACCTTCACCAGTTTTCCACGTTTATAATTCGCTGGAACCAGACTATCCTTCACAACGACAGTAGAGCAACCAGAGTCAAGCATCACTTCAGCACGCTTATTGAAAATACATCCATTATCATCAATGATGCAAGTATTTGGTTTTAGTTCCGATTCAAAGACAAAGTTAACTTTACCACAAGTAGTACTTATCCTCTTAAAGTTTTTCGGGTTTTCAGGACAGTTAGGCCTAATGTGACCAGTCTTACCACAGCCGTGACATGTTAATTCTATGTTATCCTTACTTACATTAAATTTGCTCTGCTGAGAAAACCTCGAAGATCTACGAAAATTATGAGCACTTCTGTATCTCTCGGCTGCTTCGGCCAATTCATTAGCATTACCGTAATCATGTTCTTTTAAGAACACCCTCAAATCAGCACTGCAATTATTAAGAATTTGTTCTCTAACCAAGAAATCAAAAATTGAATTATAATCCTTATCAACGTTACTTAGAGAAATCCATCTGTCTAAATAATGCTCCATACGAACGACCATTTGAATATAAGATTCCTTCTCCCCACATTTACTCTCGCGGAACAAACGTCGATATCTATCAGCATCTACTGAGTAAGCTCTAAGCAAAGCCTCTTTCAACTTATCATAGTTTTTCACCGTTTCATCAGGTAACGATACGTACACCTTCAAAGCATGGCCTCTCAAAAGCGATCCCAAGTAAACATGGTAATCCTCTTTATTCCATTTATGTAAATAGCTAATCGCTCAAATCTTTGCAAGTAACTATCAATTTCGTCTTGGCCATCATGAAAAGTAGGCAATCTTAAATCATCATACACTTGAAATGATGCATTTCTGCTTTCAACACTAGCACTGGGTAAATGAGCCATAGCGAGTTCGTGAGAGCGGCGCTTGTCAGCCTCTTCAAGTTCTAATTCATATTTCTTCATTTCGCGTTCAGCTGCTCGCTCCTCGCGTTCGTCTCTCGCTCGTTCATAATCTAACAAACGTTCAATAGCATCAGCACTCAACCCGAGAGACTGAGCTTCTTTCATAATATCAGTAATAGATTTCATGTTACAATTAAACTATAAACAATGCCAACAAGTAAACAATACAAGTCTAACATTTAAGTAAATCAAATACGGAGGATAATCTCCAATGTGACATCCACAGCATAAAACACAAAGCTGATAATCACAGTTACGAGGTATTAGCCGTATTATTAACCGGCCCCTTATACGTAACCAAAAATTCTGGAAGCGAATTACGGCTTCCGAACAACGAACTATAGGAATTACAGCGAAGACAATTCCCTCACACGCGAGAATACACTGTCACTATAGTTACGATAACAATCACTTGCCTCATCTGCACCTCCCTTTTGCGCATGCCCGTGGTTTACAAGCACTCACCAGTATCACAGCCACCGACAAAGCCATTTCCTTAAAAAATATACAATGTATTAGTTTCATAAGATGACAAGTCCCTTTTGAATGAAGTGAACAGTGAACTAGCTGTGCAACACTCAACGACTATACACCATATATCCTACTCACTGCGCCACTTGTAAAAAGGATCTTTCATTATATATGGAAATTTATCATTGGTAGTATTGCACTTTTAGCTTTATCGTACTCTTCACTTCCAAAAAGGGGTTATATAAAGATTGGATACCATTCACCTTATATTTACAAAAACATATACATTACAAATAATATAATTCACAAATCACGTCCCTTCGAGCGTGTCAAACCGCCCAGGTGTCACGGGGCTTGTTAAAGCTTGGCGCTCCTCCGAATATTAGAGTTTCGGGGGACATGAGACACACTGTAGTGGCGCCTGGCGTCAACGTCATAAGAATAACCAAATACAAAAATAAGACTGAAAAGAATAGAAATACAATATAAATATGGTGTATTTACAATATAACCACGCTATATATACCAGCGTAATAAGACCGCTATAGCTGTACTCACGAGGTGAGGGTCACCGTGCTCACTCGAACAGGTGGTATGGCTAAGTGACCGATTGTATAGTGGAACAATACCAGGTGAGGCATACCTACGCGCATGCGCATTACAAAATAAGGGAGTTAAGATATAAATTAATTATTAACGCGTATATCGATGTATATCGATATTTAATAAGGGTAATTATTTCCTCGTAGATATTCAAATATTGTTTTACATTCTTTACATTATCATAGCACACATGTTATGTTTGAAATTAGTAAAGCTGTTATATTAATCCCTTTACAATGCCCCTTAACCAAGCTTAAAATCTAGATATTTTAAGTCACACAAATATAACAGATTTACTGTATACAGCGGCTCAGAATATCAGCACCAACATTTTCTTTACCCTTTATATAATGAATTCTAAAGGAATAACCTTGCAATGCCAGAGCCCATCTCATTAATTTACCATTTGAGTTTTTCATAATTCTGAGGTACACTAAGGGTTGTTGATCAGTCTCCAAAACAAATTCTTTGCCATAGAGGTAAGTCTTAAATTTATTTACAGCCCAAACAATTGATAAACATTCCTTTTCTATGGTTGCAAAATTCTTCTCTCTATCCAGTAACTTTCTGCTTGCATAAGCTATGGGCATCTTTGTTCCATTATGTTCTTGCAGTAGAACGGCCCTTATATAATTCTCAGAGGCGTCACAACGTAAATAAAACGTCTTTGTGTGATCAGGAAGACACAATATTGGCTTATCATATATTTTAGATTTAAGTTCATGAAAGCTAGCAACTTGTTCATTACTCCAATTCAGTTTATTACTAGAATTTTTCTTTAATAGATTGTTCATAGGAGCACTTATGTTAGAAAAATTAGGGATGAATTTTCTATAGTAGGAAATTGTTCCAATGAATGATCTTAGCTCCTTTTTGGTTTCTGGTAAAGGCATTGACTGAATTGCTTTTATCCTCTCCTCAGGTGGTTCAATAACGTTTTTTCCAAGAACAACTCCAAGATAATTTATTTTATTGTACCCAAAGAAGCACTTACTTACACCAGCTGTTAAGCCATGTAAACGTAATCTATCCAGCAAACTCCTCAGATCCTGTAAATGTTCAAACCAGTTAAAATTATGAATTACAATATTGTCAAAATAACAGTCAGTATTTTTTTAATCCAAAGATAACTTTCCTCATTAGTCTAACAAATGTAGCACAGGCTGTTTTAAGACCAAATGGCATCCTCACAAATTCCATAAGACCTCTATTAGTTGAAAATGCAGTATAAATCTTGGATTCGGCAGACAGTGGGATCTGCCAATAGCCTAGTTTAAGATCTACCTCAGTAAAATATAGATCATTTCTAAAGTTACCTAAAGCTTCATCTGTAGTAGGCATCGGTTCACAGTCAAAAATTGTAATGTCATTTAAACTTCGAAAGTCGATACAAAATCTGTAACTTTGATCGCGTTTCCTTACAAGTACAACAGGTGAACAATAAGGTGACACAGAAGGTTCTATTATGCCAAGCTCAAGCATCTTATCAACTTCCTTGTTGAATACATCAGTTAGGTTATATGGTATGGGATAAGGCTTTTTACATACAGGTTTAGTGGTCTCAAGCTTGATCACATGCTCTATAGAGTTTGTACGCCCTGGTTTATCTGTAAATACATCAGGATATTCAGAAATAAGACTATTTATATCATCCTTTTTCTGTACACTTAGATCATTTCCTATATTTAATGAATCATTACTTTCCATTTCAAGATACATGGTTTCACCTTCATTATCATTTTCATCTACCACACATACATTTACCATTCTGCTTTTCTTAAGTGCAGATTCATCGCGGCGGTAGTACCGCTTTAACATATTGATGTGAAATAATTTATTTTTTCCACGAACTTTTATAAGATAATCTACTCCATTATCTTTAGCATTTATGACAGGATACGGCCCTTTCCATTGCATAATCATTTTATTGTGGTTAGTTGGCAAGAGTACAAGTACTTCATCATTTATCATTAGCTTACGATTCCTAGATTTTAGATCGTAATAGCTTTTATAATTCTTGCTACTAATTTCAGCTTGAGAGACGGCTAACTTAGCTGTTTCCTCTAATCTAGATCTTAAATCAGTCACATATTGATACGTAGACTTTACTTCACTCTCGATATCATCGTTCGACCAAAGTTCATGCAAAATTGTAAGTGGACCTCTAATTTGTCTACCATAAAGAAGTTCAAACGGAGAAAACTTCAACGAATCGTTCGGGATTTCTCTGTAAGCAAAAAGAACAGCGGGAAGGTATCTATCCCAGTCTTGCGGATGGTCAGAGCAGAGCTTTTTAATCATTGCTTTCAAGACTCCATTTAAGCGTTCAACCGCGCCATTGCAACACGCATGATACGGCGTTGTATATAGAGCTTTAACGGATAGTAATCTATGAATTTCGGCCATCAAATCTGATCTAAATTGCGTACCACGATCCGATAAGATTTCTTTTGGAATGCCAACCCGAGAGAAAATATCAACTAAACTTTCTGCAATCGTCACAGTATCGATGTTCTTTAGACAAACAGCTTCGGGGAAACGAGTCGCATAATCTATCATAGTTAATATATATTTATGTCCACGGTCAGAACAAGGGGTTATTGGGCCAACAATGTCAATAGCAACGCGTGAGAAAGGCTCAGAAATGACGGGAACAGTTTTCATCGGCACCCTCTTTACACTGCCTTTGTGCGCAACTTTTTGGCATATGTGACATGATCTGCAATAGCGTTTAATATCTGCAGCTGCTCCAGGCCAGAAAAACTTTCTAAATATCTTAATGCTAGTTTTCCTATGTGAAAAATGACCTGCTGTCAATGAGTCATGTGCAAGGCTTAGTACTTTACTTCTATAAACTTCAGGAACAATCAATTGCTTTTCACCCACTTCATGATCGTATTTGCTATCCAAACAGATTCTATAAATTAATCCTCCAATCAGTTCGTATTTTACTGTTCTGTTCTTAACTTTACATGTACTTCCTGTCTCTATCTTTTCCCTAATTGATCTCAAAGTAGGACATGTATTCTGTGCATTAATTACATCGCTTTTATTAATGTCAAGTTGTGACACTGCGATACAATTCAAAGGCTTACTTTCGTCTGATTTCTTTGTCATAGCACGAGTCTCCACACCCAGGACAACCTCTAATGACGGATCACCAGAACGAATGTCATTACATACCTTATTCAATTGACTCGAAAAGTTAGGAAGGGATAAGTTAGGATCTTGAGATAAATCGGAAGGACCAGGATCAGGATGGACAGGATCAGGATCAGGATCGTCAACAGGTTTGGAATCAGGCGGGATTTTAATACCTGGAAAAA
>NW_028234424.1:30559390-30561890 GCF_977035675.1 Penaeus japonicus
CTCTCTCTCTCTCGTTTCGTAATTGCATTTAATCGCAGAAAGGGGGAATTAAATTACGCCGCGGATCCTTTTTTTTTTTTTTTTTTTTTTTTTTTTTTTTTTTTTTTGCATGATGATAATTGATAAGCTTCTATTTGTTCCTCTCGTAAAGCAGGGTTGATTTATGGTGTTATAAATGTCTGCTAAAGAGAGTGTACTGTATAAGTATATCGTTTGGAAATGGAAATTAAATTTTCAGACAGCCATTTAACTGTTAACTAACTAACTAACTAAAAAAAAAAAAAAAAAAAAAAAAAAAACTAATCAAATTATCAACGTATATTGTGCAAATAACAACTTAATCAAATTATAAACGTATATTTTGCAAAGAACACATTAATCAAGTTATCAACGTATATTGTGCAAAGAACAAACTAATCAAATTATCCCCGTATATTGCACAAGGTTACCATAACACAATATACCCCCCCCCCCCCAACATGATAATTTCCACAGTCGATCTTTCGTGTTAAGACTTGACATGAGAACTTGTAGTCCACTCAACATTGCCACACTGTGCAATAATGGCCTTATGCAGTATCCATGTTACAGTGTGTACCGGATATCCCCAGAAGTCCTGAATCATGTACCGTGTGACACGTGTCAAAAGAGGGAATAGCGACTTGGGGTGACTATATGTGCTACATTTTTTTTTTTTCATTTTTTTCATTTTTTTTCCCTATATAGATATCAGTTTCTCTAGCTTTTCGGTTTTCTCTCTCCTTTCTCTCTCTCTATCTCCTTTCTCTCTTCCCCTTCTTCCCCCAGTCACTCTGTTCTTCGTTTCCTCCTTCTCTCTCTCTTTTCCATCTTCTCTTGCTTCCTCGTTTATACCTCCAAATCCTTTTCTTCTCTTCTTTATCTCTGCTCCACTTTCTCTCTATTTAGGTATGTTTACTTGTATGATAATCATAGTGGTAATAAAAACAACAACAACTAACAGCAGTAATCCTAATTATGCTAATAAGAATGATGAAGATGATGATGCTAACTATGATGATGATAAGGATAACGATAATAATGATGATGATGATAAGGATAACGATAATAATGATGGTGATGATGAAAATGATGATAATGATAATAACATATTAACTATAATAATGATGATAATGACATTATTGTTAATGATGTTATTGATACTGAGGATATAAATAGTAATAATGGTAATCATGAAATGATAATGATAATAATAATGATAATAATCATAATGATAATGATAATGGTGATAATGATAGTAATGATAATTACGATAATATTAATTATGATGAAAATGGTGATATTGATAATAGTAATGAATAATAGCATGATAATGAAAAATGATAACATAAGAAGATAATCACGATAATGATAAGAACAACAACGATAATAATAATAACAACAACAATAGCTGTGATGATGATGACTGATGATAATGCCAATAATGATAATAATGATATGCATAACGATAATGATACCGTAATGAACAATAATAATGGTAATGATTATGATGTTGATAAATAATTTTATCAATAATAAAAGGATGATGGTAATATAATCATTAATATCAATCATATAATCATGATAACATTATCAATAATATCATGAACAATAATATCATTAACATAATGTTACAATTATTATAAGAATAATTTGAAATGTCATACAAAAACATAAACTGACATTGATACTATTATGCACCGGCAATGAAAATAAAGTTCACACACATACACACACACACACACACACATACACACACACACACACTAAAACTAACTTGCACAAATCTAATCATTCATATAAACATACCTTCCTTCATAATCCACATCTCAACCTAAATTCATCTTAATAGATCACACACACCAAAAAAAACAAAAAAAAAACAACAAAAATATATAAGACCAGGGAAATGAGCCACAGAAAGGACTTACGTAATTTATGACTTAGATTTGAAGTGTCACATATAAAGTTGGAAGTTGCAGCTAAACTTGAGCAAAAGGAGTAACTCAAGTAAAGTTGGTTTATGACTTGGCTCTAATTCTTCGCCGACTTTCCTTGATTACAAGATTTGTCTTCTTGTCTTCTGCTTCTTCTTCTTCTTTGCGTATTATTTAAAAAATTTTTTTTTTTGTGATAATGAAGATTATGGTAATGATAAAGGTGATGATGATAATTTTATGATAAAAACGATAATGAAAAAAATAGCAGCTGGTCTTTAGTGGTAGTAATGATAAAAGTAGCTTCTGCAATAATATCATGTCAATAAAATTAATGTTGGTGATAATTCTGATATAACTAATTACATACTTTACAGCGCGAAAAAAATAAGAATATTGATTGGTAATTGATGTGGAATATAATCACAACACCATTAAAAAAAAAAAAAAATCTTTACCCGAATAAAAACATACAATTGCTATCATTATCCCAATGATAGCAGTTGTATTAAAGATATACAGCAATATTTGCAAACTAAAATATA
>NW_028234424.1:30604847-30607347 GCF_977035675.1 Penaeus japonicus
CAGCCGCTTTGCAAATGGTGTTTGTCTTGCCGACGAGTTTGAAATTCGATGCATTATTTCGCACCTTGGCTTCGAGAGAGAGAGTTTTTGTTTAGGATTGGTTGCAGCTGTTATTGCAGGCTCTCTCCTCATTAATAGATATCGTGTTCTATTCTCCTGCTATTGTCTCTGTGCTTATCCATTATGCATGAATTCTCTCTTTCCTTCCTGCTTATTCTGAATTGCGTTTTGTTAGTTAGTTAGTTCGTTATGATTCGTTGTTTTGGATGGTTCGATGGCTAATGTGATATTCTATTGTGATAGGTTATCAGTTTGTCTCTGAACGTCTGATAATGTTTGATAATTATCTGTGAATCGGGTGATTGATTGATTGCTTGTCTTCGCTAATTAGCACGCACCCTTTCATATAGAGTGTGTTTTACACTGAAAGAGTATTCTACAATAATGATGAACTTCCCTATGTCTATTCAGATTGATCATCTATAAAAAATATATGTATATATATATATATATATATATATATATATATATATATATATATATATATATATATATGTGTGTGTGTGTGTGTGTGTGTGTGTGTGTGTGTGTGTGTGTGTGTTTGTGTGTGTGTGTATATATATATATATATATATATATATATATATATATATATATATATATATATATATATATATGTGTGTGTGTGTGTGTGTGTGTGTGTGTGTGTGTGTGTGTGTGTGTGTGTGTGTGTGTGTGTGTGTGTGTGTGTGTGTGTGTGTATGTATGTATGTTTACGTACATTGCAGACAGACAGGTAGAGAGAGACAGAAACTGAGAGAAAGATGGATAATTACAAATATCAGTGATGAAGTGATCCTTTCATGAATAAAATCAGTTGTGATTATGATTAGCAAGCAAGACTTTGATCATGAACGTGTTGACGATTTCATGACTTTATTACGATTACCACTGATGAAAAAAGATGCTTTGACTTCATTTCTTATGATTTCACCTGGATTGACATTCAAAATCGTTATTACATGTTCCTGGAAAGGATTATTCATAATTATAATTATTCATAATTATAATTGCAACAGGCTTGGCACACACAATCACAGTCACATACACACACACACTCACACAGAAATACACACACACACTCACACAGACACACACACACACATAAAACTACAGACACACACTGGAACACACAGACACAGAAACATACATAAAGAAACACACACACACACACAACCACACACACACACAGAAACACACACACACAAACACACACACACACTAACACACACACACTCTAACACACATACACAAACACACACACACACACACTAACACAAACACACTCTAACACACTCACACATATGCACACACTCCCACAGATACAGACAGACACACACACACACTCACACACAAACACACACAAACATCCCACCAATAAACAGAAAACAACCAGAAAAAGATCTCTTTATCACACGCAACATCTTCCAGCCTTACCAGTCTTCAGTCAGTCTTCATTTCTTAGTCTTTGTTGAAATTCCCTCTTTTTGCTACTTTCGATAAAGCCGTATTGATGTCGCTTTATGAGCTCTGTTCCACATAAAAGCAAGATTGGAAAGTCAAGGCGAAATGGGGTAGCTCATTGGATAGCTGTTAGTAGGTGCAATGTTGCTATAGAGAGGAAGCAGGAGGGAGGAGAGAGAAAACTGGTAGAAAATGCAGGGTGTGAACGATAGGGGAATAAGGAGAAAGGGGAAGTGAGGGGGAAAGAAAGGAAGATAGGAAGGGAAGAGAAAACTGGTAGAAAATGCAGGGTGTGAACGATAGGGGAATAAGGAGAAAGGGGAAGTGAGGGAGAAAGAAAGGAAGAGAGGAAGGGAAGAGAAAATTGGTAGGATATGCGGGATGTAATAGATGAGGGAATAAGAAGAAAGGGGAAGAAAGAAAGGAAGAAGGGAAGAGATGAAGGAAGCAGGAGGGAGGAAAGAGAAAATTGGTAGAAAATGCAGGGTGTGAACGATATGGGGAATAAGGAGAAAGGGGAATTGTGGGGGAAAGAAAGGAAGATAGGAAGGGAAGAGAAAACTGGTAGAAAATGCAGGGTGTGAACGATATGGGGAATAAGGAGAACGGGAAAGTGAGGGAGAAAGAAAGGAAGAGAGGAAGGGAAGAGAAAACTGGTAGAAAATGTAGGGTGTGAACGATAGGGGAATAAGGAGAAAGGGGAAGTGAGGGAGAAAGAAAGGCAGAGAGGAAGGGAAGAGAAAATTGGTAGGATATGCGGGATGTAATAGATGAGGGAATAGGAAGAAAGGGGAAGAAAGAAAGGAAGAAGGGAAGAGATGAAGGAAGCAGGGAGGAAAGAGAAAACTGGTAGAAAATGCAGGGTGTGAACGATATGGGGAATAAGGAGAAAGGGGAAGTGAGGGAGAATGGAAGAAAGAGAGGAAGGGAAGAGAAAATTGGCAGAATATGGGGGATGTAATAGATGAGGGAGTAA
>NW_028234424.1:30638640-30641140 GCF_977035675.1 Penaeus japonicus
GTAGTCTAAAACCAGAAGCCGTTTTCATAGAGTAATCTACAGCTACATATTTACCCAAACACAACTGGTGTAATTATATCCTTATATAACCAAAAACAAATAAAATGTAAGTTCTCTATGATATATGAACAGGCTTGAACTATCGCATTAAAACTTTGACCTGAACTATCTATAAGGAAGGATATACAATGGGGAGCTTTTCCGTGTGTAACATTTAAATGATAACTTACCTAGAACTTCAGCCTAATGAAAGTCCTATTGCAATTTAGCAAATGCCAAATAAAACCTTTACGAAATTCAACAAAGAGAAATTTTAAATAGTTCAATAATCGACAATTCTCCTATGCATGTAGTAATAAAATTCAACTTTTTATAACTAATATAATACTATAATAATATAATGCATATAATGATAAAATAACTGTATATTGTAAACCCTAGTATTTAACATTCTCACTTTACTATAAATCACATGAAAAAAAATATCTTTCAAACGAAACACATTGGTTATTATTGATTACATTGTTATTTCTATTCTTTTCATATCAATTAATCGATTTATTACTTTGTTCTTTCAGTTTTTTTTTCACAACAATAGATAATTTTGTTCTTTATTTTAACCATAACAATATACAAAAAATATAACGTCTAACTTACAATTCCACATAGCCGGTAAACAAATAAACAACTACAACCGTTTTTTCCTTGTTCACCAAGCATTTTTTTCTTGTTCACATCACTTTTGCAATTCAAAATATTCATAATCGTCTCGTTAACACATGGCAAAGAACTGTGAGATCAAAGTCGCGTCCTATTATCAAGGAACAAATATGCCATTCTTAAGGAACGGGGGACATATAACGGTGAGAATTGAAGCCGAACCAGAAACAGGACCTATCTTCATGTCATTGTTTCGACTAGAAATGTCGACACAATGTGCTCTACTTTCAAACACTTGAGAATCTCCCTGACCACCTTCAAAAAGTACGAAGTCGGTATCGTCTTTTCATTGATCTTATTTCATGATTATTAACCTATTTCATAATTATTGATCTATCTATTTCATAATTATTAATCTATCTATTTCATAATTATTAATATATCTATTTCATAATCATTAATCGATCTATTTCATAATTATTAACCTATCCATTTCATAATTATTAATCGATCTATTTCATAATCATTAATCTATCTATTTCATAATTATTAATCTATCTATTTTATAATCATTAATCTATCTATTTCATAATTATTAATCTATCCATTTCATAATTATTAATCTACCTATTTCATAATTATTAATCTATCTATTCCATAATTATTAATCTATCTATCTCATAATGATTAATCTATCTATTTCATAATTAGTAGTCTATCTATTACCATTCATATCTTATTATGCAATACGCGATCGACAGAAAAAAATACATGCCCTAAACGCCCAGCAACATCTCAAGTCGACATTCTTATTCTCCGGTTCTCGCTATCGTAGCTGCAAGTTGCCTCATTATGCAATACATTATTTTGGAAGTGTGAGAGAAAAATGTGGGGAAGTTAATAAATCCGTTTGGTTATTGTATAAACAAATAAACAAATAAACGATGCAATTGGATAACGAAATACAGTTAAGAGAAATGGATCATTCACTTTGGAACATAACTTCGGTGTTTAATCATTAGCTAGAAGTTAATTCATCAGCAACGACATGAGAATAATTATTAAGAAGGTAAGAGATAGAGAGAGAGAGAGAGTGGGAGTGAGAGTGAGAGTGAGAGTGAGAGTGAGAGTGAGAGTGAGAGTGAGAGTGAGAGTGAGAGTGAGAGTGAAAGTGAAAGTGAAAGTGAGAGTGAGAGTGAGAGTGAGAGTGAGAGTGAGAGTGAGAGTGAGAGTGAGAGTGAGAGTGAGAGTGAGAGTGAGAGTGAGAGTGAAAGTGAGAGTGAGAGAGAAAGAGAGACTGAGAGTGAGAGTGAGTGAGTGAGAGAGAGAGAGAGAGAGAGAGAGAGAGAGAGAGAGAGAGAGAGAGAGAGAGAAAGAGAGATTGAGAGTGAGAGTGAGTGAGAGAGTGAGAGAGAGAGAGAGAGTGAGAGAGTGAGAAAGAGAGAGAGAGAGAGAGAGAGAGAGAGAGAGAGAGAGAGAGAGAGAGAGAGAGAGAGAGAGAGAGAGAGAGAGAGAGAGAGAAAGAGAGAGAGAAAGAGAAAGAGAAAGAGAGAGAGGGGGGGGGGGGAGGGAAGAAAGAAAGAAGCATAATGAAATTTTAATGAAGTTTTAAAGTTGAATATATTTTACACAAATTCATTCAAATCCAAACATACAGTCGACATGAACTAAAACTTAATCATGATTTTACATGAATGTATATCAGCATTCACAGTAGCTAAACAGAATCAGTCAAGAATAAAGAGGAATGTGAAAAAAAAATATTTCCAAATTTCTATTTTTTACCATGAACTTTGTTCCGAGTAAAAAGGTAACAAGTGCACAGGTACTATCGCTCATC
>NW_028234424.1:30658640-30660319 GCF_977035675.1 Penaeus japonicus
ATATAAACAAGCCATAACTTTAATATATTCACTTTAGAATCTAAATTCCTTTTTACCTCAGTAACTTAACGCCATCTCCTATCCGCAATGAAATGACATATCATCTTTAGCCCAGAATTATATCTTTTTCGACTTTTACGAAAGGAGGATGGTTTGAGCGTTCGTTTAACCAGGGCCACGTAATACCCGGAGAGCCTGTGCACCACGGAAATACTGAGGGGCTGTAAGGAGCTTGAGCTTGGCTTGATAGGGTTTCGTGATTCTTACCTTCGCCCACATAGAGCTTTAGGAATCGCTGGTTTCTATTTTGGTGGGTCTTTTTTTTTTCTCTCTTTCTTTCTCTCTTTCTATTTTTGGTTCTTTCTTTCTCTCTCTGTCTGTCTGTGTCTCTGTCTCGCTCTTTTTTTTTTCTCTCTCTCTCTCTCTCTCTCTTTCTCTCTCTCTCTCTCGCTCTTTCTTTCTTTATTTCTCTCTCTCTCGCTCTTTCTTTCTTTATCTCTCTCTCTCTCTCTTTCTCTCTCTCTCTCTCTCCCTCTCCCTCTCACCCCCCCCTCTCTCTCTCTTTTGATGTGAGCTCTCTTGTTTTATCATTTTTTCTCTCTCGCCCTTACATTCTATCTTTCTTTATGACACACTTTTTCGTTTGAGCTTTCTTACTATCAGTCTGTCTGTCTGTCTCTCTCATTCTCTGTCTATATCTTTATCCATCATTCTCTCTCTTTCTGTCTTTCCCCTTCCCTCCTTGCTTTCCCTCCCTCTCCCTTATCTACCATCCCCCTACACCCCCCCACCCATCCCCCTCTCTCTCTTTCCTCCGACGCCTCAGTCCTTCCTCCTTCTTTTCGCTCGCTCACATATCATTTTATAACTGACTAGCGCTTCCCCAGATGATGATCAAAGTTCCAACTGATGATACAGGGGAAGGTTTAAGAAATAGTTTGAAGATGAATAGCTTCGATTTTATCAACGTTTTCGGATCATGGTAATTTTGGGGACGCGAGAGAGAGAGACGGACGAGGATGGGCGAGAAGTCGTTTCATTTTTGAGTGTCTGGAAAGTTCGTTTGCAAAATGTGAAGCTGGCTGGGAAAAGTTCGATTCTTTTGTCTCATTCTGAGAGTTGGTCATTGCCTAAATTTATTCGAGTGCTGTTGCTAAGTACGCGCCAAGTTTTTTTTTTTTTTTTCATTCGTTTTCTGATAAAAGGACTATGTTTACAAATTTATTTTTTATCGGCGTATCGACGTCACAGCAGTTAAAAAAAAACAGAAAAAAAAAAAAAAACAAAAAAAATTATATATATATATCATATATATAAATATATACATAAATATTTCTAGATATATATATATTATATTTATATAATTATATTATTATATATATATATATATATATGTATATATATATATTCATTAAAAAAAAAGACACAAACGACAGAACAGTTGCCGAATCATCACATTGGTCAAACAACTGTTGACAATTTTTCTGAAGACAGCCGAATACAGCTGATTGATTCAAGTAATCGAGCTCTTTTATCATTGCAGTCAAAGTTTCTGCGATCTTATTCTTTTCTATCATCTCGGAATTTAAAACCAATGGTGATTTGGTTTTGTAAAATCTATGATGGTTAATTATACGTTTTGCGACGTGGAATTATCAATTTTCTGAAGATATATATAT
>NW_028234424.1:30694290-30704290 GCF_977035675.1 Penaeus japonicus
AAAAAATAATAAAAACAGAAAACATGCAGTGCTAAAAAGAAAAAAAAGGGGGGGGGGGCAGGAAGGAAAGGCGTAAGAGCTAGCGTTGCTGTCGCTTGCAGACTTCTTGACATTATTAAGATCTGCATCAGATGGTAGACTGAAAAACAAAGGAAAAGCGAAGAAAGAAATAGAGAGGAAATAAAAGAAAGAGTAAGAGAAGGTATGAGAGTGAGAGTATGAAAAGTAGTATACTTATGAAAGGGGGAGTATAAGTATACGAGTATAAGTGTAAGTGTGTATGTCTGTGCGCGAGACAGAGCGAGAGCAAGCAAGAGTGCATGAGCAAACGAGCGAGCGAAGAAGGAGAGAGGAGGAAATGAGCGAAAGAAAAGGACAAAGAATCTTGATGCTTGGGAGTGTCACTTGCAAGTTGATGCAACAGATAGAAAGAGAGAGAGAGAGAGAGTGTGTGTGTGTGTATGTGCATCTTTTCGCGTTTTTTTTTTTTCTTTCTTTCTTTCTTTTTTATCAGCAGCTCGTGGACGCATTAACTTTTAGATCTTTTAAGCTATAATTCGATTCTGTGTCCTCATCGCCTTATGATTACGTTTTGAAATCATTCCAGAGTTAGACTTTCTGGGATTATCCTTTTTTTTCTATCTTTGTTAACCTGTCAATCTCTCTCTCTCTCTCTCTCTAACTCTAATTCTAACTCTCTCTCTCTCTCTCTCTCTCTCTCTCTCTCTCTCTCTCTCTCTCTCTCTCTCTCTCTCTCTCTCTCTCTCTCTCTCACGTCTCCTCTTTCTCGTCTCCCCTTACTCTACTCTCTATCTTCCTCTTTCCTTTTACTCGTCTCCTCTAACTCCCCCGTCATCACATTCCCTCTGTCCCATTCATCCCGACCCAATCCATGCAACCAGCGCATCGTTGCTCCCATTTTTCCATGCAACTTGATATCCACTAAGGTTGCAAAAGGCCTTACGAAAATAACAAATTCGCTTATTGTCACTTCTCTGGAGGAAAATTTGCTGAACTGGAGAAGCTGTGGGATGGGGACTTTCAGATTTATTTTTTGTTTCTGTTCTTTTATTTTCGTGTATTTTGTTATTTTGTTTAAGTACGTTGTTGTTTATTGATGATTTACGTTGTTTGTTTTTGGTGTTTGTTTTTAGTAATTTTTTTTATTGTTCTTATGTTTTATATTTTTCATTCATGGATATTATTATTATTGTTATTATCATTATCATTATCATCATCATCATCATCATCATCATAACCATCATTATTATCATTATCATTATTATTATTATTATTATTATTATCATCATTATCATTATTATTATCATTATTGTTGTTGTTATTATCATCAAATTCATTATCCTTGTAACTAATGTCATATTCCTCACTTTCGTAATTATCATTGTTATCATTATTATCATTATCATTACTATCATTACTATAAAAATTACCATTTTTACTCTTTTTTTTATTGGTGTTACTATTATTATTACAATCATTATCATTAAGGTTAATACTACTATTATTATTATCATAATCATCATTACCAATATTATCATTATCATGATGACGACTACTACTATTATCATTGTTACTATAATTACTATCATTATTGCTGCTACTACCATCATTAATGCTCATCATTATCATTTTATCATTATCATCATTACTACTGTCTCATCATCATTATTGTTACTATTGTCATTACTATCTTTATTAGTCTTTTTATTATTATTATTTCATTATCACTATAATGATGATGATGATGATGTTGATAATAATAATTATTATGATTACTATTATTATCATTATTAATATCATTTTCATTAGTAGTAGTAGTATTTTCATTATCAGTATTACTCTTATTATCAGTACACTATCATAATTTTCATCATCATAAGCATAGTTATTATCATTATAATTTTTATCATTATTATTACTAATGTTATCATTCTAATCATCATTATCAATTTCATCAATATCAATATCATCATTACCAATTTCATCAATATCAATATCATCATTACCGATATTATCATCATCATAATCATTACTATTTCAATAACATTCATCATCATCATCAACATCATCACCCTCATTATCATTACTATCATCCCCTTCATCATCATCATAACCATCAACAGGAGCATAAGTAAATAATCATTATGAATATCATGAGGATTAAAAATCAAGCAAACATATGAAAGATCCCTTAATGAACGAAAAATGGCGAAGAATTAAGAGCCAGGTTAATATAACAACTTTACTTTAGTTACTCCTCCAGCCAGAGATCCACCTGCCTCTCCTAACTTTATATATTGCATTCTAAATCTCTAAGTCATGGATTCCGTGATTTCTTGGTGTGACTTCTTCTTAATGGATTTGTATTTGTTTTGATTTTTTGTATTTTTCTTTATTTTCTTTCATGACGGGGTATAGTGTACTTGATTATGTGGAAAGGTATTAACTAAATATATTTCTCACTCTCTGACTGTATGTGTGTGTGTGTGATGTGTGTGTGTGTGTGTGTGTGTGTGTGTGTGTGTGTGTGTGTGTGTGTGTGTGTAATATCTATAACATACTCATATCACACCGAACAGATCTTTTTTAGAATATATATTACTCACCCTTTCGGATTCAGATGTCTTTATGAGATAACCAATTCAAAGACAAAAATAATGTCTATTCAAATTTCACATTTTCTGTATGATATTCGGAATTTACTTTATCTAACATAACCCCGAGTGACAACCACATAACAATAGTTGTGATAATAATGATTATTGTAAGGAATCGCTCCGTTCTTCGTTCCTCCCTGCGAGCAGAATCACGACCTCTCGCTTCCACAGCTCTTGAGTCCGGAGGCGACCTGACATTTTTTTATTATTATTTTGGATTTTTACTATGTTTATGTTGTGTTTTTATTTCCTCCTGGGATGTCATTGTCTTTTTATTCTAGTTCGCTTGTGGTTTTGTTTCAGTTTGTTTTGCCAGACGTTTTCTTTGTTTGTTTGTTTTCTTTTGTTTTACCGTCTGTTTTTGCTTTTATCTCGTATTTTAATTGGTCATTTTATTGAGTTTTGAATCGTTGTTTCACAGGGTATTTATATTTTTTTTAATTATTTTTATATCATTTTGCCAAATCATGATTGATTAAGTGAAGGTACATCTTTACAAATGTATTTTATTTGGTCATTATTTTATTCTAAATCTCTTTTATTTTGTGATTTTACCCTTTTGTATTAACGACAACCTTCCCCATATTTGTTTTGCTGCAATTAGATTTTATTTTGTATTTAGTATTTTACGTGACCTGTGACGTCACGAAGTTTACAAATATGACCCGAGTTACACCAAATACAGCCAGTCTATACCAGTCAGCGGGTGTTTTGTTACCCTTTTTAAGATAAGTTAAGTGTTGGGATCTTGACATTTCATTATTAATAGGAGCTGGATGTGATTTCTTTTTTTTACACATATACAAATTTTAACAGTGAAGTATTGTTTTTATAGTTTTGCTTGTTTTTTTTTCTCATTTATCGTCCCTTCAGGACTTGCTGTGCTTGGTCTTAACTTTAATTTTTTGCCTTTTAGTTATAGTTTTTGGCCTTTGCCATTGTTTTTTTTTCAGATTTTGTTTTGAGAATCACCTTCAGTGACCCTTATGTTGCCATGTTTTAGTAACTTGTTTCTTTTATGTAAGGCCTTTTGCCAGAGGGTCATTTCAGATTCCTCTTTCGTTTTAATTAGATTTATAGTAAGCCCTTAGCTTAGCACTTCCCTGTGAAGCTGCTTTTATTTTCATGGCAGTTTAACGTAATTTTAGGATTTCCTTAACCTGTTTATCCTTTTATTTGCTTTATCTATTGGTACTGTCTCGTGTTTTAGTTTATATCTTATTTAAAGGAAGATAGGCTGAACGTTGAGGAGTTATACACTAGAACTTCTCCACTCTGTTTTTGTTCAGATTCCCTTCTTCCACGCTACCTCATTTCAAGGGGATCTGATTGCAGGGGAATGATCAAGATCACTCTTGCATCCCATTTTGCCAGCTTCAGAGAAAGGGGTTGGTAGTGCGGGGCCCCTGTCATACAATTGATACGCTACATTATGATCATAAGCACATATCAAATCAAGTGGACGTTGTGATGTATGAAACAACTTACTATATACATTTCATTAGAGTAAAGAATGAAGTAAGTTACATTAAGTTAATAAAAGAATCAGGAGCAACATAAGACAGAAAACAACATAAAAAACGAAAGATATAATTAGAAATAAAATAGCAAGATATAATTAGAAATAACTTCATCTTAAAAACAACACAAAATAAAGCAATATACACAATAATAGGTATTTTAAAGGATTGTTTAACATGGATGTACCAAGAGGGAAAGTATAACAAAATAAGCTATTCCCGGATAACGAAAAAATGTAATATTCTACTTTGGATTTTCTTTAATTTCAATAAATAGAGGATCTCGTAACTCACTGTATCATGAATTGTTTTTCTCGTATTTTCTTTGACATGCTACATATTGCTACAAATTGCTGCAGTGATTTGTACAACCTACTTTGATTTTACTGTTGTGTATCAATATATTGCATATTGATATATATGACATACTTATTGTATATATATGTTACATGTATGACGACGAATATACTATGTTTTCAGTCAGTTTACGAAATCTCTTTGGTATGCCAGCAGTCAGTATGAAATACTAACCAGATAATTTAGTGAATCGAAGAGAGGTCAGTAAATATGATTATATACTATCGCTATTCAAATATAGTATCACACTCTATTTAATAAATCAGGGTCATCAGGGGCTTAATGCCTCTGTCAACCAGTTTGACAATGGACTAGCTACCAGGTCTTAAAGGAGTAAATACAGCTGTAAAAACAGAGACATTACCCAAGTGGGCAGGGGACTGATATTATTTCCGATGTACTTCTAGGCCGTTTGACCACTTCTCGCAATTCTTATTGTGTGCCAAGATCAAGGTTACTCCTAAATGCAACAATCGAATAGAACAGAAACACAATTGGTGACTTCGGAGTGACAGCGAACACGCAACTAAGCTGAAACGTGTATAGTCATCGCAAGGATTAGATCGTTTTATCTTATAGTTGATGTCGGCGTGTGTTTGTTTTATCCCTTACCTGACTGACTGACTGACTGACTGACATGTGCTGCGATATGGCTTGCACCGAGTAGCAGATCCAGTGAGTGGAACCCCAGGTATCGTAGTAATATGATATAGGGTTTTTTATGAGAAAATATCTGTTGAATGGGATAGATCGGCTTGATAAACAGGAATTAAGAAATTAATCATTTATGATTATAAGACACGGGATAATATAATATAGTATTTATTTTCGATTATCATGGAGGTAATATTAGACATAAAACAAAATATTTGATGAATGGCAAAATGACTGTGCATGAATTCAGGTAACAGATATGTACATTGTTGTCACTGATAATTAGTTGTAAGGCCTAATTTGGCTTATTGGAGAACTGTGATAAAATGCTAAGGTTTACTTGATAGGAGGTTAAAGGACTTCAGAAATCTTTTTACAAATGTCATACAGCAGGATATCTTTGATGCCACGCCGTGGAGCGATGTTGGTAAGGTCATCTGATTTGAAAATATTAAGAAAAAACATGTCAGTAAAGACCAATTTATCTACTGGATTTCATTCACTGGTTGGAAAGGAAAGTTTGAAATAGTTTAGAATAAGTCACTAATGATAGAAAAACAATCCTACATAACATGATGTATGAATCACTTCATTTCAATTACAGAAGTAAAAGATACTTTAGGTTAGTTTTCACTTCTCTCTCTCTCTCTCTCTTTCTCTCTCCCTCTCTTTTTACCTCTCTCTCTCTCTCTCTCTCTCTCTCTCTCTCTCTCTCTCTCTCTCTCTCTCTCTCTCTCTCTCTCTCTCTCTCTCTCTCTCTCTCTCTCTCTCTCACTCTCTCTCTCTCTCTCTCTCTCTCTCTCTCTCTCTCTCTCTCTCTCTCTCTCTCTCTCTCTCTCTCTCTTTTTACCTCTCTCTCTCTCTCTCTCTCTCTCTCTCTCTCTTTCTCTCTCCCTCTCTTTTTACCCCTCTCTCTCTCTCTCTCTCTTTTTACCTCTCTCTCTCTCTCTTTCTATCTCTCTCTCTCTCTCTCGTTTACCCTATTTTTGTAACAACAGCTACACAACACACAAAAATAAATACATTAATACATAAAACCACGACATAAGCAAAAATAAAAGGTTAATTCGAAGTCATCAAACTGACTTACTTTGTTTTGGACTCAATAGGACCAAACATTTGGATATTCATACAGAAAAAGATTTTTTTTTCTTTTTTTTTTAAAGCTCTTAAAGAACATTTTGGCAATTACATTTTGTTGTGTATCTTCTGTTCTATTTCTTTTATACTAACGGGCGCAAGTAACTTTATATGGAGAGAAAATATAGTGTAATGATGTGAAAGAAAGGTAATAAGAATAGAAAGAAGGAGACGGAGAGAGAGAGAAAAAAAAGACGGAAGGGAGAGGAAAAAGAGAAAGAAAATGAACGGGTGAGATAGAAGAAAAAAAAAATGAAATGGGGATGATATGTAGGGTAAACACATACGAAGAAATATAGTAAAAAGAGGGAGAGAGAATAAAAAAAGGAGGGAGAAGGATAGACAAATAGATGACAACTAAGTGTAGTCGAAGGAATATTGAAAGACATATAACACGATGCAAACTTTGATTTTCATCTTTCTCAATATCTCTTTTATTTCCTGTGTAGATGTTTCATATCTGAACAACTATTTCGCTGATTGTGAGTGGAAGCTCTATTTGCATCTGATATATCATTACAATCTTTATCATTGTCATTATCATTGTATGATTACCACTATTATTACCAACATTATCATCATAGTTATTATTTTCATTATTATCTTCACCATTAACATGGTTACTTTTATTATCTTCATTATCATCATTATTGTTATTGCTATCATCATCATTATCATTACTGTTGTTATCATTCATAATTTTATCATTATTGTTGTTATCATTGATCATATTATTATCATTACTATCATCATTATCATTATTATTAGCATCATCATTATTAGCATCGTTATCAATGTTATTTTTACCATTGTAATCATTATCATCTTCATTGATATTATCTTTATTTTCATCATCATTACTATTATCATCATCATCATCATTATATAATCATCACTATTATTGTTTTTGTTACTATTGTTATTATCATGATTATCATTACTCCTATCATCATTAATCCTCTCTATATAATAATACCAAAATCATAATTATTTTGATAAAATTATTAATGTTCAACATTCACGCCGTTGACATCTGATCTAACGGTCCCTGAGCAAGACTTCGTAATGGTACTCTAAACAGAAGGGACTTGTCAACGGATCAAAGAAAAATGTTTTTTTTTTTTTTTTTTTGTGCCATCCCCCATTTCTGCAATCAAATACAGTTGCACAACAAGAGATAGATAGATAGAGAGAGAGAGAGAAAAAAAAAAAAAGAGTTTTGTTATTACTAACGGGATTATTATCAAGAGGATTATTACTGCCAGTAGAAGATCAGCATCATCAGTACTGATTTCATCATTATATCAGTATCTTCACATTATTATTTCTGTTATATAATATCATCATGATCATCATCACAAGCACTGAATGTGCATGTGTGAGTTTGTGTTTCACACTCTAATAAATTATTATCAGTAGAATCCGACTGATTTTAACGACTAGTTTAACGACTGATTTTAACTACTGACTTGAACGATTAATTTTAACGACTAGTTTAACGACTGATTTTAACTGCTGATTTTAACGACTGGCTTGAGTGATTGATTTTAACAATATATTTTAACGACTGATTTTAACGACTAGTTTAACTACTGATTTTAATAAAGCACAACACATTTTCACTCCATTATACAACCATTGCTTTAATCCAGTATCCTTTCCATACTTTCTCTTTTTCTTTTCTTTCATCCCAGCGATTTGCATTGCCCGTCTCTGCAATGCAGGGACGAGCGTAATAGCTTCGTTCAAGTTTATGAAACGTATTCCTCGATGCAAGGTAGATTGACCGTGCTGACAGATGCGGGATTCATGAACCTTGCAACACTCTGCAACAACAGCAGGAGCATCATTAATTGCCAATTACAAATGCGGCGAACATCAGCTTTTCTAAACGTTTCCCCGCGCGCGTCAACGTTTCTGTCGGTATTTTGGGAGTGTCGTTTCGCTTTATTTATGAGCGGAGGCGATGAGCGCGAGTCGTCAGACGTCAGATGAGAGGACGTTCGTTCGAGTGACGATTCACTTCCTTCTGCACTTTCCCGTTCTTTATCTTTTGTCGTTTTCTTTCATGTTTGTTCTTTCCTTTTTATCAATTTTGTCGTTTTCCTTCTCCGTTTTTTTTTTTTGTTTTTTTTTGTCGCTCTCCATCTCCGTTTCTTCTTCCTTTTTCATCAATTTTTCGTTTTCCTTCTCTGTTTTTATTTTCTTTTTTGTCGCTCTCCATCTCTGTTTCTTCTCTTTTCATCAATTTTGTCGTTTTCCTTCTCCGTTTTTTTTCTCTTTTGTCGCTCTCCATCTCCGTTTCTTCTTTCCTTTTCATCAATTTTGTAATTTTTCTTGTTCGTTTCTTCTCTTTCGTCGTTTTCCTTGTTCGTTTCTTCTCTTTTGTCGTTTTCCTTGTTCGTTTCTTCTCTTTTGCCGTTTTCCTTGTTCGTTTCTTCTCTTTTCTCGTTTTCCTTCTTCGTTTCTTCTCTTTTCTCGTTTTCCTACTTCATTTCTTCTCTTTTGTTGTTTTCCTTCTCTGTTTCTTCTCTTTTGTCGTTTTCTTTGTTTCTTCTCTTTTGTCGTTTTCCTTGTCCGTTTTTTTTTTCTTTCGTTGCTTTCCTTCTCCGTTTTCTTCTCTTCTGTCGGTTTCCTTTTCCGTATCTTCTCTTTTTGTCGTTTTCCTTCTGCGTTTCTTTCTTTCGTCGTTATCCTTTGTCGTTTCTTCCCTTTTCATCTCTTTTGTCGTTTCCTTCACCATTTCTTCTCTCTCCTTTTTCTTTTCTCTTGTTGATTTCCTTCTTTGTTTCATTTTCTTCCTATTTCCCTCTTCCTTCTTTTCCTTCTCTTTTGTCGTTTTACTTCTGTTTTACTTCTCCATTTCCTCCTCCTCCTCATCTGTTGTTTTTCTTCTCCGTGTTGCTCTTCCTCCATTTTCTTCTCTTTTTCTTTCACTGTGTCCTCTCCCTCGTTTCATTACTATCATCATTATCATTTCCACAACTTTTATTATCATTATCTTCACTTTTATTACTTTAATTATCATCTGTAGCATCATCTTTTCTTGACTATTATTATTATCATCATCATCATCATCATCATTCTAATAGCTGTTATTATTATTATCATTATTGTTTGTATTATTGCTCTTATCATTATCATCATTGTTATTGCTATCTTCATCCTCATCATTATTACTACTATCATAATCCTTACCACTATTATTATCTTTATAATCATTATGACTACAATCATTGTTATTTTTTCATCCTTATTATTATTAACATCATCATAATCATTATAATTATTATCATTATCGTCATTACTGTTTTTGTTATCATTTATATTATCCTTATCATTGTTATCACCATCTTTATCATTGTTATCATTATTGTTATTGTTATCATTTGCATTATCATCTTTAATTTTCAAACACGTTTGCGTACACTATTCACATCTATATCAACATCCTTCTAATTCAATGAATAATCAGATATTTACATTCAACTTAACATGAAGATTCCTTTAGCAGCAAAGACGAAGTAAAGTCTCCCAGACAACTATTCCATTCCTGAACTCTATCGAAAATATGCATTGCCAAAAAGTTGTTGCGAACAATGTGTGCAATAATCGATGCCAGGTAGGATAAAAGCTCGTGTAGGAGGGAAC
>NW_028234424.1:30744290-30749290 GCF_977035675.1 Penaeus japonicus
AGTTAAACTCGCTTGATAACAGGTGCTTATAGCAAATTGGATTAGGATGTGTGTACGTACCTGTGTGTCGACGTTGGAAAAAAAATTTGGGTAAAATAGGACGGCTGTGGCGGGGGGAGTTGCTCAGAGGAGTGCGGAAGACTAAGGGGAAAAAGGGAGAGGAACAAGGGAGCAGAAAGATTAGGAAATTTTGCCATGGTGTATATATTGTAAGAACATACATATACGTAGATACATATTTGATATATTTATATATATATATATATATATTTATATACAGTTTAGTAATATTATCACAATAACATACCTTGTTATATATATATACTATATATTATATATATATAGATATATATTATTTATATAATTATAGATATATATATAAAAATATATATATATATTATAATATAAAAGGTATAATATATATATATATATATATATTTATATCATCTTTATATATATATTCGATTTAATATATATATACAGCTATATATATGTATATATATATATATATATATATATAGTATAATATATATATATATGAATATATATATAATTGTATTATAATATTGCTATATATTTAAGATTATATATATATATAATATATATATATATATCGTATATATATATTATATATATACTACACACATATTTTTATATGTTGTGTGTTGTGTGTGTGTATGTATTTGTATGTATTGATATAATATGTACACACACACACACACATATATTATATATATAAACTATATATCTTTAAAATATATATATCTATATATATATATATATATAACTCACACAGACAAATACTTATATATATATATAAATTATATATATAAATATTATATATATATATCAATACCACACACATATATATATATATTCTATTTATTTATATATATAATATATTTATATATATATATACATATATAGTATTTATATACCATATATGTATATTTATATATATATATATTGATATAAGAATATATATATATATATATACATACATGTGTATATTCATACATATATATATATATATATAGTATATATATTTTTATATATATATTATAATATCTATATATATATATATATTTTATATACATATATATATATACATATATATGTATATATATATATATATATTTATATATATATATATATTTATATATAATATATATATATACACACACACACACACATGTTTTTGTATATATGCACATAAAGACTTTTTGCCATCAATTTATAATAAACTATAGACATTGTGATATCTATTATAGGCTTTAGTTTTCATACTCCTTCTTGGAATAATAAGCAAAGAATATGGGCTTTTGTTACACAGACTTGACAAAGAGCATAATATTTCCCTGTTACCAAAGCTGCTTAAGAATGTCATACAATCTGTAATTTTTTCAAAGTAAACAAGACTAGAAAATCATAGCACATCAAGGATGAAAATAATGAGAATATCCTTTTTATTTCTATTGATAATAATTCTGACGAAGAATTTCAGGACAAACTTTCAGCCGCTACGATACACTAAATATTTTCATTGTTATTCCCAGAATGGCTTAATAACATTGAAAAAAAAAATTGAGAAAAGAAAAACGAAAAACAAAAACAAAAAAAGACAAGGAAGACTTTTATAGTTAATACGGTTTTTATTTGTATTTTTTTCTCTTTTTTTTTAAACAAACTTCCTCAGCAAACTTATAATGAAAAGGATCTGCTTTGTGGGCGGACTTTGATGAAAGAAAACTCTAGAGGAAATCTTCCCGAAAAGCGAAGACACGCGATGGGAAAGTATATTATTGCCGTTTTTTATTCGATCGTTATGAAGCGTTTTTGTGGTTATACAGGGCGGGGGGGGGTGGGGGCTTTTTTTTTTTTTGTTTTCCCTTATATATATATTTTATATATATATATATAGGATATTTAATATGATATATTTATTATTATATATATATTAATATATATATAATGATGGTCTATATTATACATATATATATATGTTAAGTATATATACATGTATATATATATACATATATATTTGTATATGTATAGATATATAAATATATATATACATACATACATATGTATATGTATTGTATATATATTTATATATATATATATATATATATATATATATCTGTACATACAGATATATATATATATAAACATATATATATATAAATATATATATATTATATTTATATATTATACATATAAATATATATGAATATATATATATAATTTTTATATCTATATATATATATATATGATATATATTACTATATATATCTATATATATATATATATATAAAGAGAGAGAGAGACCGGAGAGAGACCGGTATGGAGAGCGCAGAGAAATTTTTACCTCCCTCACCGGGACTCGAACCCGCGCCGTCGCTTACAAGATTGACAGGTACGGTGCTCGACCGCTAAAAGAATTGTCTAACCAAACGCCTTAATCTCCATTATGAATTTTGTGACGTCATGGAACTTACTTATGTGCTCTTAGCAGAGCAGTGGGAAGAGAGTTGGGGAGATGTGGGGGCGTAGAGGTGCTACTATAGCGAATTTTCACGGACAATTTTCACGGACAATGCCCGCGAGCACTCGGCGGCAACGGAATCACAAATTCAAGTCCCAAATCAGGGTACTTGCTCACATATATATAACCTCGGTAACCTGATTGGGGACTTGAATTCAAGTCCCCATTCAGGTTACTTTCTCACATATATATAACCTTGGTAACCTGATTGGGACGGGTCGCTTGAATTTGTGCGTCACGCGCATCAGGGGATTCCGTTGCTGCCGAGTGCTGGCGGGAATTGTCCGTTAAATTCGCTATCACTGCTCTGCTAAGAGCACATAGGTAAGTTCCATGACGTCTCTTAACCCTCTCCCACCCTGGACAGGACGGTGTGGGGGGGAGGGCGCGGGAGGCGTTGGCGGGGAGGACGCGGGGGTACAGTACTGTACCGCGCATTCAAAAGCCAGTGGCAAGGGCGGGCCGGGGCGGGAGCCGGGCACAGTATTGTGCTAGCCATTTAATTGATTTAGGCCTAATAATTCGAACGCCCTGGCATTGTGACATTCAAGGCTGGAATGCCCCCGTCGTAAGTGGGTTAAGGTGTCTGGTTGGACAATTCTTTTAGCGGGTCAAGTAGCCGAACGGTCTCACCACCGTATCTGTCAATCTTACAGCGCGGGTTCGAGTCCAGGTGAGGGAGGTAAATTTATATATATATATATATATTAAAATGCGTTACTGCATTCAAACATCTTTCTCATATATATATATATAACCTCGGTAACCTGATTTGGGACTTGAATTTGTGATTCTATTGCTGCCGAGTGCTCGCGGGAATTGTTCGTGAAAATTCGCTATCACTGCTCTGCTAAGAGCACATAGATAAGTCCCATGACGTCTCTTAAGGCGCCTGGTTGGACAATTCTTTTAGTGGGTCGAGTAGCCGAACGGTCTCACCACCGTACCTGTCAATCTTACGGCGCGGGTTCGAGTCCCGGTCAGGGAGGTAAAAATTTCTATATATATATTAAAATGCGTTACTGCATTCAAACATCTTTCTCACATATATATATGTATATATATATATATATATATATATATATACATAGATATATATATGCATATATATATAAATATATATATATGTATATACATGAATATATATATATATATGTATATATATACATATATATACATACATATATATATGTATATATGTACATATATATGTATATGTATATATATATATATCTGTACATACATATATATATATATATATATATATATATATATATATATATATATATAAATATATCTGTACATACATACATATATATATATATATATGAGTGATATATACATACATACATACATAAATATATTTTATATATACCTCTTTATATATATATATATTTATATATGAATGTATGTATATATGTATATACATATATATGTATATATGTATATATATATATATATATATATATATATATATATATGTGTGTGTGTGTGTGTGTGTGTGTATGTGTGTGTGTTTATGTATATATAAGTATCTATATATGTGTGTGTGTGTTTGTGTGTGTGTGTGTATGTGTGTATCTATATCTATCTCTATATATATATATATATATATATATATATATATATATACATATATATGTACACACACACACACATATATATATATATACAACGTCCTTATACGTCTTTTTTTCGCCAACCTCGTCATTATAATCGCTATCATTACTACTTTAGATATCATTAATTCATGATATGTATCATTATCATGACCGATTTCTGTAAAAAAAAATCTAGAATCCAACCGAAACAGAAAGGAGGTGGGAAACTAGGTCGAAGAATCACACAAAATAGTCTCTATTATCTTGATATATAATGCAATAATGGGATACGTATACTTTTTTATGTTGAATAGGATTTGCAAAAGGATGTAGGATGATATTGTATTAATTTTACCTTTCTCATTATGTTAGAGTATCTAGGGTCCCCCGCCCCCCACCGCCCACCACCTCCCCTCCTAACAAGAAGAAAAAAAAAAAAATAGGAAAGAAAATCACATGGAAATAAAAGAAAATCACATGGAATATTAATGTAAAATACGAGTTCCATAAGTTGAATTCCTACAAAACTTTCTTACTTTCGACCTTACAGAAAAGTTGGAAGGTTAACTTAGAAGAAATATATGGATTTTGAGAAGGCTATTTTCATTTCCATTTAAGTTACATTTTAGAAACTTGAGCCTCGCTTTTTTTTTTCTTTTCAGTGTCTATATACTTGGTTCTCTTGGTATAAATGAGACTGGATAAAAAGAGAGAGGGAAGGAAGGAAAGAGAGAGAGTTCGACGAGAGATGAGGGAAGGATGGGTAGAGAGAGGAATGAGAGGAGGGGAGGATGAGGAGAGAGAGGAGGGGGGGAGAAGAGAGAGAGAGAGAGGAGTGAGAGAGAAGAGAGAGA
>NW_028234424.1:30814290-30839290 GCF_977035675.1 Penaeus japonicus
TGAAAGGAATTGTGAGGAATACTAGTGATTAACTTTCATGTGTTCGTGTGTGCTTTGATGAGGTGAAGTCGTGATGCCAAAGCCAAGGAGGGGTCGGTCAGCATCCAGTTTACCCAGTTCCCGCAGTCTGTCTCCGGCCAACCCAGAACACGTCAGTTTGTTTCCAGTGGTCATGAGGAAGTAGGAATGATGGAGGAAATACAAGAGCAAATGGCCCGTATGGAGGTGCGAATGACGGCCATGATGGAGGGGTTCTGCAGGAGCCAGGGAGAAAGGCTTTCTCGTTTAGAAGAGAGGCTGAGCAACACCACTGATCCAGCTCCTAATGCAGCAGATACGAGGGATAGTGGACAGAACATAGTTGCCGAGGGCGCATCTGAACCTCCTCCATTGCCTAGCACACGGACTGGCAATGCTTCTCCAGATGAGCTGTCATCTTCCCGAACACAACCCCTGCATGCTGATCCTTTGAGCCATCTTCAACAACAATTGCTTGTGAAGGACCAAGAGCTGGCTCTCCTGCGACAACAACTTGCGCAACTTACTTCCCATGCTCTATCCAGTGAACCCGCTCCAACCAGTGTTCCTGTTCGTCAGCAGCCCATGGATCCTGACCGTCAGTTATCTTCACGCACTTCTCACCAAGTGCCTTTGCTTGAGCCTGCCCGTCCGACTCGTCAATGGAACCTTTGCGAGCAACCACTACAAGATGGCACCCTTCAACTACCCATCCCTCTCCAGTCTTCTCAAGAAACAGGGAGCCGTTCACTGCCCTCCAGTGATCCACTTCAGCCGCACCACAGATCCCGCCAGCCAGCCATCTCGTACATGTTGCCAAGGGAACCAGTACCACATTTCAAAGGGGAGACTAGTGCCAACGACCCGTTGAAACGGAACCATGAGATCGAGAGCTGGATCCGTTCTATAGAAAACCTAGTGAGACCAGCAACAGATGAAGCCTACATCAGAGCCGCTAGAGCAAGTTGTCGGGGCAGAGCGGACATGATTATAAACTCCTAACAGTTTGACCACATCGTTAATTGGCCCTCATTTAAGGCAGAATTCCGTAGAAAGTTCCGTGGGACATATACTGCTGCAGACTTTTTTAAAGTTCTCTACAGCCAGGCGATGAGTTCCAGCCAAGCCCCAATGGACTACTTCCTACAGATTGAGGCTTCAGTCAACCAGGGAGTAAGTCAGGAGGGTTTTCTTTCAGGCCTTCCTGGGTGGCTCCGAGACCTGCTGGCTCTTAGAGATGACTGTGCTGCTCCAGACCTAGCAGAAGCCGCACAGCGTGTGTGGAATTCGCGTAATGGGATTCGCCATGGAACAGAACCATGGGATTCGCCATGGAACAGAACCGAACCGCCACCAGTCCCCAAATGATGTCACCGAGCAACCTCGTGGACAGCCAGATCGTCTGCCCAGATACCGTGACCTTCACCCTGTTACAGCAGAACCGCAACACAGCTCGCCACCCAGAACTCGACAAGAACTACCCTGGTGTGAGTTTCATAGGTTGCATGGGATTCGCCATGGAACAGAACCGAACCGCCACCAGTCCCCAAATGATGTCACTGAGCAACCTCGTGGACAGCCAGATCGTCTGCCCAGATACCGTGACCTTCACCCTGTTACAGCAGAACCGCAACACAGCTCGCCACCCAGAACTCGACAAGAACTACCCTGGTGTGAGTTTCATAGGTTGCATGGTCACTCTACTCATGAATGCAGAGCAGCCCAAAGATCATCACACCAGAGCCAACCCAGGTACAGCTGCTATCGTTGTGGTGATCCAGGACATTTTAGCAGAAGCTGTCCCTTTCTCGCGGGCCAGGGAGGTCGCGTTCCCAGCCCCACTGGCAACTACTCCACAGGGAACGTCAGGGCTTGTGTGCAGCCAGCTGAGACAAATTGGACCTCCTGCAGTACTCAATGCTGAAGGCAATCCCATCATGTCCTTTATAGACACAGGCTCGCAAGTCACCCTTGTTAAGAGGACTGTGATGGACCGGCTTGATCCTGATGGCAGACTGAGACGACGATCATCGTACAAAGCTTTAAGGGGTGTCTCTGGTAATCCTCTGCATCCAGTGGCTGAAGTGACCCTAAGGTATGAATTAGACCAGGAAGATGCTCTTGAACACCCTACCCTGGTAGCTGACCTAGATTTCCCAGGGGACGTACTTTTAGGCATTGATCTCCTACATCGACTGAGTTTTACACTAAAGTCTAAAGCCAACTCATCTCATGGTAAGCTGATCTTAGGGAAAAGTCAGTATTCTGTAGTCTTCACAGAAGCCAAATCATTAAAGATCAGCCTGCTGACCACTACAAACTCTGCGGCTACACAGACCGAGATAGAGACGCTTGTATTGGAGGCACTACCTGAAAGAGATGTCATTACAGTTGAAGACATGAACCTACCGCAATCACCTGAAAGAGACGAAAGATTAGTTACTGCCGGAATTCTGGATGATCTGATATCTGAAAGAGAAACTGTATGTGAGAACCCCAACCAGTGTTGCCGCGTTTTCTACATACACCGTGGAATTGACTGAGTGTTGCCTTTGAGAGGGCTTACTTTTTCGGTTCCATTTCCTAACTGGCAACTCATTGGGTTTCCACATACTCTTTTTGTAGCATTCTTTGCTATATTTTCTAAAGTACATGACAAAATTAAGTTTTACTTAGGTCTATCTAAATTAGACGGATTAATATAGTTATTGTGAGTGCGTAATCAAAATTTATTTGTCTATACTTTCATATTTAGCTTTCTCGCCTTTACTGAAATAATATCGGAACATATATTATAGCAATACTGTATATCGTATAATAAACTATGTCATAAATGTTAGTCTTAGCAGTCTATTTATTAGCAATATCTGAAGAAAAAAATGCATGCTGTCGGAGTTGTATAAATGTATTGACAAAATACAAACATATTTAAGAGACAAAGAAACAGAAAATAATTGGACTAAAGAATTGGTATAAGTGTATTGACAAAATACAAACATATTTAAGAGACAATGAAACAGAAAATAATTGGACTAAAGAATTGGTATAAGTGTATTGACAAAATACAAACATAAAAGAGACAAACAAACAAAAAATAATTGGACTAAAGATATTAACAAAATAGAATATGAAAACTCAACAGAACCAACAAAACATTAATAATTACAATAACACAAGATAACAAACAAAAGGGAAAAGTGAAGGGAAGTGCGGAAATGACAGGGAAGAGTGAGAAAAAATAAACTTGAAGTAAAAGAGGAAAAAGGAAAATAAGCTTGAACATAAAGGATGGACAATAAAATTACAGCATGATTAATGTAACTTAAACACAATTTAGCATATCTTTGGGTGGTTTAAAGTTATAACATCCTTTTTCTTCAACATGTTCTGAAACTACAGTAAGGGATTTTACCGAGTGCATCTCTAATTTATTTCTTACGTCTGTCTTAATCAAATTTATTTAAGAAAAAAGTCTTTCGGCATCAGTATTAGTTACAGGTAGGGCAAGAATTTGAATTGCTAATTGACAAATATTTTTGAATAAATATTCTCCATCTTCCTGTACATTGCCTAGTGCTATAAAAAATGAGACCGCGTCGCATGCTGATTCGTTGGCCTTTAAACGAATTTCGGGAGATAAATCTACACTGTCTAACAGCCTCCACTCGTTATCCAACAACTGGACATCTCCTTCATATAGTCGCGGGAAGATTTCTACCACAGGATACAGAGAAGGTATTTTACATCTAGTGTCTTTGGATAAAAAGGTTACAGGTTTGAAAATGGAAGCTTTTTCCCATGATGGGTCATTCAAATCAAATTTTTTTTTAATTTCTTCACACATTTTAATGTAAAAATTTAGACACCTACTTTTAACATATATAATCATCTCAACATTCTTATAATATTCATTGTCTTGAATGATTTTTATCATGTATGATCCAAAATACATGTTATCCAATGGGAGATGGTTAGATTGCTGGGCTGGATCAAAGCTGCCCAAGTTACAAGCTTTGTCTATTAGATCCTTTTTGCAGAAATATTGGAGAGTTGTTTTATACATGGTAAAAATATGAAACTGAACAGAATGGATCGTTGGGCTTTCCCTCTGAAAAGTTTGATTTGCTCTCCTGAATATGGCCAAAATAAAAGTTAAAAAATTTAGATATAAAAACACAGAAGGGTCATTGAGATGTTTTAAAATGAAAACAACTGAGGGAAACTTCTCAGCTTCAAGGTTAAAAAAATAATCCTTAAGGGCGTTCCACTGCTCCAAAATTCTGTCTACTGCTGCAGAGAGAGAGAGCCATCGAGTCTGACATGCATGTAATATTTTGTGAGGCTTTAACTCGTGTAGCGCCTGAAATCGTTTGAATGTATGCTTCCTTTTGGCACTGTGGGAAAAATGATTATATATATTGCGGATTAAATCCTCACAATTCCTCGGGAGAGTTTTTGCTGCCTCTGAAGCACATAAATGTAAAGAATGGCAGATACATTTAAAAATGGTGATTCCAGAAAATGTTTGCTTGAGCCTGCTGCACAGCGAATTATTTTCTCCCATTATGTTACTATGTTACTAGCTCCATCAGCTGCAAAACCTACAAAGTTGGTAAGAGGAATATTATTATTTTTCAAGATTCGCAATAAATTTTGGTATAGAGATTCACCTGTAGACCCAGTTAAATCCGGATTGTCGCCATAAACATCCACGAGATCAAGGAGGCGTGTCTTCATAGCCCCCTCTTCTGCGTCAAAGAACTTTACAATAATTGCAAGACATTTTTGCGTGCTGACATCTGTAGTTTCATGTATTATGATAGAGAATCTATATTTTCTTAGTTTTTGTATTAGACCATCAGTTATAAAATTACCAACCTTTAATTACCAACCTTTTCACAAAGTCACTGCATTTGCTTCTTTTAACATGCATGGCCTGTGCAATGGCAGAATCCGGGAACATGGTCTTAAAGAGGTCAGTCATATGGTCGGCAATCAGAAACGGCAGGTTGTGTTCAGCAATGAAACTTATCATTAAGATGGTCAATATCTTTATTTGCTGCAGTAAATCGGGTCCTTCAGCATGGGCATCATCCTTCATCGAGTCAGCATCACTAGATGTGCTGGCAGCGTGAATCTGGGTCTCCTGAAAGAAAAAAAGTAATATAATATAAAGAAGTATACTAAACTGTCTGATTGCAGACAATATAAATTACATTCAAATTAATAGAATGCCAAAAAATGGTTCGTCAATACGTAATATAGATTGTGTAAGATGTGAAATATTTTATATAAATGCAGGATATGTTAATAAAT
The DNA here is from genome assembly GCF_977035675.1 of Penaeus japonicus. NCBI lineage: Eukaryota > Metazoa > Arthropoda > Malacostraca > Decapoda > Penaeidae > Penaeus > Penaeus japonicus. Next base: position 30,819,625 of record NW_028234424.1, read on the forward strand.
ATACAGGTTATAAACTGAATCATCAATATTTTTAGAGCTTAACGCAATTTCTTTATCGGTTTACTTTCAATTATTCTCATATATAATAAAAAATTTAGTATCAACATCTTTGGACTCCTAGCTTATATGATCCTGTATGCAATATAGGAAATTATATAAATAAAGCTTTTACAACAATTATAATGTTTTAGGAATATCATAAAATATAGGAATATAGTATAAAAATAGCTTACCATGTGCCTTCTAATAGTTGTAAGACTTGCTGCAAATGTCTTCTGACACTTATTGCAGAAGGCCTTCGTCGGCTCTCCATCCACCTTGGATAGCCAAGGCTGAAACTCTTTATTCTGCAGCCACTCGTCTCGAATTTTTCGCTTACTAGCCATAGCATCCTACAAAAACATTTAGATATTGAGCAATAATTCACGAATTTTTGTAATTTTATTTCAAATAGTTTCAGGTGATTAACCATTTTTTTCTGAAAGACTATTACACTGCACATTTTCTTTGGCAAGTTAAAGAATAACTAAAGTATTTCAGAAAGCATCTAAAAATATAAAAAACAATGCTAATATTCTGATATCTGAGAGCAACACTTACCGAAATCTGAGAAAAAGATGAAGTTGATTATTCAATTAATGGTTGTCGAGAGCTCAGAAAACTGGGGTCAATGTGTCTTCTTGAAAAACAGCAAAAGTGACACTTTTTTCTTCCGGTTTGAATCAGCTGTCAAATTGCGACAGTGCTTTGGTTCTAAATTGTAACATATGTTTTTTTTTTTTATTGTATTTTCAATGATGTATGCAAACAAAAATACCTCCAAATGTTTTTATTGGCAAAATTATCATTCAATCATCTCATTTAACCAGATTTGCAAATGTAGAATTTTATTCTACGTTTTATGGATCCCTCCACGTCATTATCCATGGCCATTTTTTCAGGCTTTTATGCTGGAATCGTTTGATATAACTATCTACTATGTTGTCATTTAATATGAATACAATTTTTTTTTTTTTTCATCATTAAAAACGTCCAATAAAGCACTGTTTGCTTCGTCGCGCGCGGAGTGTAGAAAAAAATTCCACGCGAGCTGCCAGGTGTCACTATTTATCTCCATTTATGCTCAAAATTCTACGAAATGGCAACACTGACCCCAACCCATGGAATCAGTCCCGATGGAGTACTTTCCAACCAGGACAAGGTAGCTGCCAGGGATGTGCGGCGTTTCTTAGGATGCACAGGCTTTTTCAGAAAACATGTCCCTGGGTATGCCACCTTACACTTGCTCCTTAATAAGGCCCAGAAATGGACTTGGGGACCAGAGCAACAGCCGGCCTTTGAAGAGCTGAAGCAGAGGTTGATGTCTGCTCCAGTCTTATGGCAACCGGACTTTGAACGCAAGTTTGAGCTCCATACTGATGCTTCTTCTATTGCCCTAAGAGCATGTCTTATGCAAAGGGCAGATGATAACTCGCCCCATGCAATAGCCTACTACAGCCGGAAGCTGAGGGATGCTGAAAGAAGATATCCAGCCATTGATTTGGAGGCCCTTAGTGTTGTTGAAGGAGTACGAATGTTTAACTCCTATTTGTATGGCAGGCATTTTGTCATATATACAGATCATCGCCCTCTAGTCCATGTGTTTTCCAAGAAGACAAAATCGCCTAGGATGACACGTTACGCACATGAGCTGTCATTCCTTGATTTTAGTATATGCTACAAAGAAGGCCCAACTAATTACGTGCCTGATCTGCTCTCAAGAAATGTGGCTGCACTTGAGTTGGATCAAATGCCACAGGTTTCGACTTCTAGAATCACTGATCTATCATCAGACACTTTAGCTAGACAACAAGATGATCCACAGCTCGCAGACCTTAGAACAGGGGTTCCCAAACTGGGGTACATGTACCCCCAGGGGTACATTTGCACGTTTCAGGGGATACATTTGGTCTGAAGGAAACAATTACTTGCACAATACATGGTGTTGTAATCTGTACTCAGATTGCACTTTTCTCATTTTCTTTGTGTTGATTAGCACCACCTTTATTGAAATTTCTTGGGTGTTAGGTAATACCATTTGTTTTTACTATTATAAACCTCACATGGCTTGATCTGCAGTGTAGATCTGTAGGACTACCTGTACCAATCTAGAAATGACTGGTACAGGACGTGTTTATCGACGCGTCAGTGCCTGGCGGCTCACGCCTCACTGAGTGACTCAGACTCAGTCCTGTTTACACTCGCAGCTAGTGAAAGTGTGAAAACGTTTCTCGTTACTAACTCTCCATATCCTTGTTGTAAGACAGTGTTGCATTAAAAGTTCTATACATACAATTAAGAAAAACAATGAAAAGACATAAATATCTAATATTAATATATACAAAGTGATGTTAATTTTCTTGCCATGTACTTTCCGTGGCAGTAGCTATATTCTTATTCCTTGCATTGGAAACATAACATAAACCCAAAAAGTGCCATAAAACATCATACGGCCAGATCTGAAACCTAGTATGTGTATTTAATTCTTAGAGTAGATACACATACCTGGTTTCAGATGTGGCAGGATGCTGTTTTATGACACTTTTTGGGCTTATTAGTTACCTAATATATTTTTTCTATCTTTTAGAAAGGTAAATAATGATGAGTAAAAGAAGAAAATATTCAGAGACCTACTTACAGTTCGGGTTTACATTCGTAGTAAAGTAAACAATGGTATGGATATTCCAGTGTGTGTACTGTGTCAAAAAACTCTGGGGAATGACTCATTGAAGCCAAGCCTACTTACTCGACATCTTGAGAGAGCTCATCCAGAGTTCAAAGACAAAGACCTTAAAATTTTTAAACGTAAAGAAGAAGTGTTAAAGAAGCAACGACTGGATCCAAGTGGGAGGATTTTCCAACAAAACAGTGCAGTGGTGCAGGCATCTTATGAAGTTTCACTTATGATTGCCAAACAAAAGAAAGCTCATACCATTGGGTAAGACCTTGTTCTTCCAGCTGCAAAAGCAATGGTGCGTTGTGTCCTTGGAGATGAATCAGAAAAAAGGTCAACTCTATCTCCTTGTCAAACAATACAGTGCAACGACGAATAGAAGAAATGTCACTTGATATTTTTCAGCAAGTGATTAGCGAAATTTCTATGTCTGAAAGTGGATTTGCAATTCAACTTGACGAGTCCACCGATGTTACAAATTGTGCTCAGCTACTAATGTTTGCTCGGTATGTAGGAAATGAAGGTATTAAGGAAGAGTTCTTAATGAATGCAGCCTTAGAAGCAACAACTAAAGGCGAAGATATTTTTCAAGTGGTAGATTCATTTTTCAAGAAACATGGTTTGAAGTGGGAAAATCTGAGAGGATGCACAACTGATGGGGCACCAGCAATGTTGGGGCGAAAGTCTGGTTTTAGAGCTCGTGTCATGGAAGTAGCACCTCATGTGACATTTATGCATTGCATGATACATCGGTTTGTTTTGTCATGCAAGGTTCTTCCTGCTGAACTAGCCAGTGTGTTATCACTGGTGGTCAAGATGGTTAACCATGTAAAAGGGAGTGCTCTTAACAGCCGATTATTCAAACTATTGTGTGAAGATTTTGATGGTAATCACAGTGTACTTCTGTTCCATACTGATGTATGTTGGCTTTCCCGAGGAAGTGTCACAAAACGTATTTATGAGCTTCATGGAGAATTGCTAGAATTTTTTTCAACATTCCCACAAGTGTGAAGATTTCGTCACTTTCTTGAAGGATCATTACTTCATGCTTAACCTTGCTTATCTTGTGGATATTTTTGATGCTCTAAATATGCTAAACCAGAGTCTCCAAGGAAGAGATGTAACAGTTTGTGGCAGTATAGCTAAACTCAAAGCATTCATTGCAAAACTTCGACTGTGGAGGGGAAGCATTCAGTCTGATACCTTGGCTATGTTTAGTAATGTAACAGAATATATAGATCAAAATCCACGATCTAAGACTGACAAGTTCACAGGATTAGTCACTGAGCATCTTATGAAGATGGAGGAAGAAATTAATAGTTATTTTCCAAGCCTTGATGGAGATGAATTTGTATATCTTAGGAATCCTTTCAGTACAGATGCTCAGGTGTTGCAGGCTGGGACAGGTAGGCAGGAGGAGTTGGTAGAAATGCAACATGATGATTCTGCATTACATGTTTACTCTGAGAAAAATCTGTGTGGTTTTTGGTTTTCAATGAGAAACTCATACAGACAGATTGCTGAACCTGCTATTCGAGCACTGTTGGTATTTCCATCAACATGTGAGTCGGCATTTTCAGTACTGTTAGGTATCAAATCAAAATACAGAAACTCAACACACCTGAACATGATCTTCGTTGTGCAATTGCTAAAGTTTCCCCTCGTATCAGTGAGCTTGTTGCTAAAAAACAAGCTCACCCATCTCACTAGTTCTGTTTAGATTTGGTTACAATTGTTATCAATAATTCTGTCTCCATACTAGAGTGCATTAACATTTTTTTCCCTGTTTCTGCCTTATCTGCAGGACTGAATGTGTGTTGAATTGGTAGTGATCCATTTATGTTGAGTTAGTGCGATGCATTAAAATAAGAATACCTGAGTTTTGTTCATTAATGTTTTGGATAATAATAATAAAAAGGTATGTATTGTATATGCTGGATCAAAATATCAGTTACCTTAGTAATTGCTTTATTTCTGTTTTCATCATTTAAGATGCCTATGTAATCTAAACATGCAGACTCTTATAAACTTAAAATATCAAAATATTAAAATGTCCTTTTTTACTATTAAGCTTAATTTTTAGTGTTAGGGGTACATGGGAACCTATAAAAAGCCTAAGGGGTACTGAGGAACAAAAAGTTTGGGAACCCCTGCCTTAGAAGGTACTTGATTAGTGGTACCAAAGAAGAAATGGCCTCTCTCATTGGAGGAGTTTGAAGTTAAAGAAGGGGTCATATATCGCCTGAGACACCTTCCTGATCAGATATTATATCAGCTGGTAGTTCCTGAGAGCCTAAAAAACTCAGCTTTAAAGGCAGCTCATCTACCACCATTGGTATCTCATCCGGGTATTCACAGAACATATGAAAATGCAAAATCTATGTTCTACTGGCTAAATATGTTCAGTGATTGCAAAGAATATGTAGAACACTGCCATGTTTGCCAGCAAACATGAGGGACTCCCCAAGCTGTTCCAATGGATGGTGCTCCACTAGCTGAGGCTCCACTAGAGTGTGTATCAATGGATATCTTTGACCTAGGCCAGTCAATTCCTGTTTGTTATGGGCTGAGTATTATAGATCAGCATTCACGCTATCTCCAAGTCGTGCCACTTCGTAGTGTCACTGCAACCACTATTCACCGAGCCTTTGTGGACCATTGGGTGACTCTGTTTGGACTTCCAAGGGCTATTCAAACTGACAATGGGTCCCAATTAACTAGTTGCCTCTTCAATGAGCTGTGTCAGATGATGCGAACATCTCATCATTATACAATCCGGTATCATCCTCAAGCTAATGGGTTAGTGGAGCGCACCAACAGGGTTATAAAGAGTGCCTTGAGGGCCCGGACAGCGTGATTTTTGGGAAAAACTCGAAAAATCATGAAAACCTAAAAATGTGGCAATCACAAGGTCGATGATATGGCAACACTCTCCATTAATTTAATTTTAAAATCTCAACTATAAAGTGTGTTTTGAAATCCCTTTCCCATAAGGGGTGAATTTGTTATGGTGTCTGGAGAGCTAGTATATGTCGTATTATACTGTATTATATCAATATATTATGATAAACGTTGTTGTATGTGAGAACGTTTAGTACCCTGTGCGAGGCTAGAGAGGAGAGATAAAGTCTCTACCACAGCAAACGTCAGTGCTCCCTGAGCTCCCATAGAGTAAGGTACTATGCATCTCGTCATCCAGTGCCCTCGCGCGTTTGTGTTTCTCTTGACTTTATCAAGATGGGTAAAAGAAAACGAAGTGTTGATCAGCGAAGACAATTATTACAGAAGGCTCGTGAGCTGAAAAAAACTAATAGAAAACCACCTTCTGTTGAAAAAGAAGAGGAAAACATCGTAGCAGGGTCGAGCGCTCAGCCAGCTGATACGTCCCCACCTACCCACGTGCCTCTGTCCTCCTCCCCCACCCCACGTGCGCGCACACCAACAAGCGCAGAAAAAAGGAAAGAATTTCTTCGTATAGGAAACAAAGAAGCAACAGACACTTCTTTCATCCTAGTAAAGAAAGAATGATTGTAGCAATTGGTTGCTAATATAGTGTGCAGTGTAGGCTGCACCCAGACAATGGAGTGCGTGATGATACAGCATCAAATTGACACACATGTAAAAGTATATTGCAGGAATTGTAATTTTGTTGCTATGGACACGAAGGGTGACAGTGACACTGGCAAACAAGGTCTGCATCGATTGACATTGATGCTTGTGTATGCAATGATGCTTCTTGGATGGTGCTTTACAGGAGTGGAGAAGGTCATGTCGTACATGAGCCTTAGCAGATTCACTAAGGAAACCTATGCGAGGTATAGACAATATATTACAGATAAATCTATTGAACACACTGAACAGTTGCTAGTAAATAATAGAAAGGCAGTGATTGATTATTATGGCAGTGAATTAGGACGGCATCCAGATAGTGGCGGTGTACTGAACATCGACGTCACCTATGATGGCACCTGGCATACGCGAGGACACAAGTCATTGCTAGGTGCGGGTGCTGTCATTGATGCCAACACAGGCCACATAATCGATTATCATGCAATGTCTAAATTCTGTGAATCGTGTACAAAAAAGAAGAAAAGTGTAAGTAAGGAAGAATTTGATGAGTGGCATGCAGGGCACGGTGATGTGTGCCACATAAATTATGAAGGCTCCTCAGGCGGGATGGAAGCTGGTGCTGCAGTGATTTTGTGGGGGCGCTCGCTTGCACACAACATGAGGTACACTACATTCATCTCCGATGGTGATAGCAGTGCCTATCTCACTGGTTGTAAGATGGATGGAAATACTGGGCCTTATGGAGAAGATAACCCTGTAACAAAAGAGGAGTGCGTAAACCATGTTGCGAAGCGCCTTGGAACTGACCTTCGTAATTTATTCAAACAATCGGCGACCGAAATACTCCCAGATGGAGGTAAGAAAAGGAAGAGAAGTATAGGAGGCCAAAATGGACTGACGGACAATGTCATAACACGTCTGCAGTACTATTTCAGAGTAGCTGTCAGGCGGAGAAGGAATACGTCTGTAGAGGAGATGAGGGATGACATCATGACATCATTTCACCACTGTTTGTCAACTGATGCAAAGCCAGCGCATCAACTGTGCCCAGCCACCAGGGATTCCTGGTGCTTTTATAATAGAGCAGTGGCAAATGGTGAAAAACCCAAAAGCCATAAAACCATGAAAATAAAATTCGAGCTGACAGCAGAGGAACTCTCACAAGTAAAAGCCATTTACGATCGGCTGACAGGTGATGATATGATGGTAAAGTGCTTGCGTGGGAAAACGCAGAATCCCAACGAGTCCCAACCAATGCTGGACTTCGCTGCTGCACAGGCTACTGCAGACTACAACATTGGATATACGGCAAGTTGCCTAGATACTACTCTAGGTGTGGAGCACACGCATATTCTCAAGACATATTTAGGCAAACAAGATAAGATACTGAACATTGAGCCAAAGACCAAAATGCGAAACAGGAAACTACAAGAATACCTGGAATATGCGGCAGGAAGGTTTTAAAGAGTTCGTCGAACTTCAAGGCGCCGTATCTCAGAATGTAAGTTTTGATCACCCCCTGTTCGTTTTCTTGTTTTCTTTGCCTTGAGTTGCTCTGTAAACAAACCTAAGTACTTCATTTAATAAAAAAAAAAAAAAAAATGATTTTTACAAACAACTTAAAACTGAAAAAAAAAATTAATACTTTTTTGACTCTGGATTTAAATGGGTTACAAATGCATAATTAAAAAAATGTGCATATACTTAAATATTGGCAATTTCATAGGCTTTCCAATGATAGTTTTGAAATAAACCTATCTACTAAATGTCGGACCTTATTGCGATAGTGATGCCCTATGATTTTCGCTTAATTATTTTTATATCTTTTCTTTTCAGAGATATCGAGCTGAAAATTTGACAACTTCATATTCATATATACATCTATTTTCAATAGATGTATATATAACTGTTTTTTCTTATCCCACCCAAAATCCAAAAGCCCGGGCCCGGGCAATATATATACATAATATATATATATATATATATATATATATATATATATTGTACTGCATTAGTTGGCCAGCGACCACGTGTCTGGCACCAGTTTGTCCCGGAATTACGCTTACAGGTGAATTCAGCCTTCCACCGATCAACCCAAGAACAACCATTATATTTTCTAACGGGTCGGCATGCAAATTTTGCTGTCGGGCTATCAAACCAGGCTGTCTTTGCAGAGAACAGATGTCTCCAGGAACGTTTAAGGGAAGCTCGAGAAGCTGCAGTCACCGCTTCAAGAGAGGCAAGAGGAACCTATGGACGATACTACAATCGTGGCAAACGGGAGCGCCTCCTTCCTGCTGTGGGATCCTTAGTTTGGTACTTTGACCACGGACGGCATACACCCCTCACGGGCTGATGGAAAGGTCATGCCAGAGTTGTTACCCAGTTAGGCCTGCTAGCATTCGAGGTCAGAGACGTCCACACTGAGGTCCAACAACGAGCTCATTTAAGCCATTTGAAGCCTTTCAAATCGTCAGTTGAGCTCTCCTACTCTTCTGAAGAATCAGACTCCGATACAGAAGATCCAGGTGATTGCAATGGACCAGAAATTCCTGCTCCGAGTAGCAGTAATTCAGTGCCTGCTGAACCTGCCAGCAGTAATTCAGTAGCAGATCGAGATGGTGCTGACTCAGGTGCTCTACCCTTACTTGGAGCACACAGTAGTTTTCCAGATATGGCGCACAGTGACGAGGAATCATAGCAGATACTTGGACCAGATGCAGATAGATTCCAGGAATCCTTGTCATATCTGAACAGAGTTGTGGATTAACTATTAAGCTTCCTTGCAGTTGAGTTACCTGAGTAATCAGGTCAACTGTGTTACCTGTTACAGCCCTGGATTTATTGATGTTGCAATATGGGGGTTGAGGGAGTGCATGCGCAACATAGTTTTAAGACATTAGTTTTAAGACTCTAGATTCTGCCTCCTAAAAGCTGGCGTATTACCTGCAAGAGGTCCCCTTGCCACGCTGAAGTTTCGTCCAGCGACCGAGTTTCGAGCGGGATATCTCGACAGGGAGCAGTAAGGAGCCCCTAGGTAGCATGCTATGGCCCACTGGCGTGTTGACACGCCTTGGCATGCTACCAATCCTTGCCCCACTGCCTTGTGGGTTACCCTTGGTTGGGAAAGGCTAGGAGATGGATACTCCGAAATTAAATTTCTTGTGATAACAGATATAACCTGAGTGAGGAGTAGCAACCTCTGCTTCCATAGCTGAAGATGACCATATAAAATCATTGCTATCTTACCACAGTAAGGGATTACTAATTGACGACCATAGCTTTCCTGAATATGACTCTGACCACTCTTATACCAAGATGCTGAAGATCTCTGGGAAAGGTAAATGATAATTGATACTCCACCCTACCTATTTGTGAATTCAATTATCCCTTCTCTTCACATTACACTCCCAGCCATAACCTTCCGGATTTCCCTTCTACTCATCAAGAAGGTTCTAGCTCCCAAATGCCTTCCAAGCAACTTGTTTGAACACAGTCAAGTGGAGATGTAAACCATGAGGTCCCTACTCTCTGCGAGGGCCAAAAGCTCACTGCCTGTGGAATGCCTGTAGTAAGGGAGACACTAGGCTGCTGACTTCTCTTCTCCCCTTCTAGTATACATACAGGACGACCACGCCGGCCCCATTTTACATGGGACAAAATTACAGAGGACAAATTTCCGGGTTGACAAGGTCCATCCTAGCTCAATTCCGAGGTTCTGTATATATAAATAACCATATTCTAGACTTTCTGGTCCTCCAGAAAAGAATTGGAAATATTCCTAGAGGTGACATTACTAGATTTGGCATTAATAAGGTTCTAGTCCATGTTAAATCCCAAACACAATCATTAATGTTGAAGACAATGGACCTTGAAAATTATATCCTGAAGGAAATCAACCCCCACCTAGGCTTTAGCTATGGAAAAGGTGTATTCTTTAATAGAAATATATATTTCCCAGAAAATGAAATTCTAGACATGTGCCCAAATGATGTTTGGAATGTAAAGAAAGCTAAAAATAATATGATTATCTTAACATTTGTTGATCCTGAAGTACCGTACAACATGAATATTGAATATGAGAGGCTGTCAGTTAGACCCCTAAAACCCAAACCTATGCAGTGTTATAACTGCTACAAATACGGACACCCATCCAAATTCTGCAAAGAAAAGAAAATATGTAGCAGATGCTCATCTGATGAACATAAATATGAAGATTGCACTAACCCACCAAAGTGTGTAAATTGTGGTAACACACACAGTCCCCTTGACAAAAATTGCCAAGAATACAAAATAGAAGAAGCCGCACTGAACAAAGCAGCCTGTGAACACATCACAGTAGGCTTTGCCAAAATATGTATAAGAAAATTAAAGACATACGCAAAAGCTGTTGGCCAAGAAACCACAGCTATTATACCACAATCAAAATCTTGCATACAAAATTCACCACCAAAGGATGGAGCACCACCCACTCTTGGAATAAATGCTCCCAAACCCTCGGGAGCTCCTGTAAATACCCCACCTCCCTTGGATATCTCCTCCCCTACTCCCTCTTCTCAGGAATCCCCCCACCCTTATCCCCCTAGTGGGAGCTCTCTCCCCTCTTCAAGTAGGACATCAGACCCGTCATCAGAAATCAAAATACCAACCTGCACTGAGATGGCTTCTCAGACAGAATCTCTACCTGATCTGATGGGAACTGAAATACCAAGTGCCAAAAGAGGAAGACATGTATCTCTCTCACCTCCCCCCAGTAGAAACAAACCTATTCCAAAAATTTCTCCACAAAGTAAGAAATTGAATGAAAAAAAACAAAGCCGGTACTCCCACTCGGCACACAGAAGAAAATAACTAACAAAAAGAAAAAAGACATAAAAGTAATCTAGGAAAACACTCCAGTTCTAGACCAAACTTGTCTACTGCATCCACTTCTAGGACCGGCCCAAGTACATCCTCAAATCCTAAACCAAACCAAACTTCATCTGACAAACCACACAAAGGAACTGATCCCAAACAAATCTAAGGAATCAAAATGTCCATCATCCAGTGGAACTGTAGAGGATTAAGATCAAGTATTGAGCAAATTAAAACACTTTTTGGGAACCGGATGCAAAGATTATCTGTCTCCAGGAAACAAAGATAGGGGACAAACCCTTTAACCCTGGACTAAATTATGATTTTCATAGATCCCCTCCTCTGCAAACAGCAAGAGCTCAGGGTGGCACTGGTTTTATAATCCATAAATCACTAAAATATGAAACCATTATACTTAATACTCCATTACAAGCAAGTGCTATTAAAATACACATTGGTAAGAAAGTTACCTTATGCTCCTTATATCTTGACCCCTCATTAGAAGACTTCCTTTTAGATTCATCTGGAAACCCAAGACATCTTATTCTTTCTGATCTTCAAGGTTTGATAAATCAGCTCCCAGTACCTTATATTTTAATGGGTGATATTAATGTAAGCATCCTTTATGGGGAGAAAATATCCATGATCGATGGGGAAACCTTATTCAAGAATTTCTCGACAATAACGATGTAGTACTAATGAATGACGGATCTAAAACAAGATATGATGTATATCATAACACAGCATCAGCCATCGATTTATCTATTTGTTCCTCATCTCTATACCTAGACTACCAGTGGTCAGTCAGTAAATATCTTATAATGGCCTATAATGCTAAAGTATGTACACAACATTCCCTCTCCATACCAACCAAAATGGAAGATAACTGAAGCAGACTGGGCATCTTACAAAAAGTTCACATGTTTTAACCCATTGGTCGCGGTTTTGAAATCAACATATACAGGATTGAGGCGGTATTACCATATATGGCCCGGATGTCCGTACAGTATTTACATTACGCTTGGGCGGTGTGGGAGGCCGCGCTCGAGGCAGTTTGACATCGGTTTCGCCTTTTGTTTGAAAACTCGAGTGCCTTGAAAAGAACTTTTTTTTCCAATATTATAGACTCGTCTAGGAAGTCTCTTGAGGACATAAGCTGTTTGGTAATGTAATAGGATTATTCCTATGAATCTACGTAACATTGTTCGACATCAATGAAAAAGTGGATTCGAGTTTTTTTTTTCCTTTTTTCCAGAAACGATAAAAATGGTTTGACAGTCGGTAATTGTTTCATTTTATCAATGTCATAGAATATTCTATCCTTTTGTGTAGGGGAATAAAAAAGGGAGTGAAGCATATACATGTACTTGCATGTAAACAACAACTATTTACACATATACACAATATACAATTCAACATCAATAGTTCACCTTATTGTGATAATTTTCAAAACATGTAAAAACACACAATGGAACCTTACAAACTAGGCACTCTGCTTTAGTCATTGTTCTTTTGCCATGTGTGTAACATACATGACACCTCTTATATTTTTTCCCTTCAATCTCTCGTATCACATGGGGGTTTCTGCCTTGCAATCTGATTGATGAGTTGGTTATTGCTGGCCGTCCCCTTCCGCTGTATCGAGGAGCCTGCGGCAGATACTCCTGTAGAAGGCCCCTTACCACATCCTCTCTAAATGTGAGTTGGTGTGTCGTTTGGCCTCCTACTTCCTTGTAGAGGGCAAAGGCGTTGATCATCGCCATTTCAAATAGGTACATTAGAACTTTTTTGTACCACTTTAGGCTTCTCCTAACAGCCGGATATGATGATGCCAACTGGTCGCCAACATCAACGCCTTTCATGCCATCATTATAATCAATGATGGCTTGTGGTTTCATAACCTGTTGGCCCTATTTACCCTCTGAATTTCTACTAGTTCAGAAGTATGCATTGTGGATAACATGTGGATTGGCTTTTTGTCTACCCACTTTAGACACATCATGCCCGTTGGCGTGCTTCTAACAGACACCTCGTTCATTTTCAACTTTTCAAAATCCTTAGGCATCCATTTTCTATTTGGCCTAACCGTTCCACAGGCATTCGTTTTTCTCCCCTGAAGCCAGTGGAATAGAGTCGGTGATGTGTACCAGTTATCAACGAATAAAGTGTATCCTTTATTCAAAACATCCGCCGACTCCATTAGGTCGGCGACGGCTTTATGAGATGCTGGCAAAACCCCTCGGTCCTGGCCTGTGTAAAAATTGAAGGCACAGGTGTACCCGCATGTTGGGCCAGAGGATACACATAGCTTGTATATCTTTAGGCCAAACCTTGCTCTCTTTGTTGGGTTGTACGTAACAAAACCCAAACGGCCCCGAAATTTCCACAGGCTCTCATCCACTGTTATCCACTGTGGTGGTATGTACGCCTCTTTACAATTTTTTTGTAAAAGCTCGACTATACGGCCGAGCTTCCATAGCCTGTTCGAACCATCCTGGAAATTATTATCGGACAGATGTAGGCAGCTACAAATCTGATCAAAACGATCTCGAGGCATATGCTTTGGAAAGAACGGTGCCTCGTGCAGATCATCCTTTGACCAATATTGCGACTGACGAGGCTTGGGTGATATGCCCATCATAAGTCGCAAGGAAAACCATATCTGCAGCTCTGCGACAGTGAGAGGCATCCATTTTCTCTCGTGACCCTTCACTAGTCCTGGATGCAATTCGGCGTACCTGTAATGGACGATAAAACATTCAATGTAGTTATAGTATGACTATTTATTCAGAACAGGTTGAATTTTTGCATCTTTTTTATTCGAAATGAAGGGGATGTGAACTTACTTATTAGTTTCTTCCACGATTAGGTTCAGCATCTCTTCCGTGAAAAAAACTTTTATGAATTCATGCGGCGACATTGACGCATCGAGGTTGGCCCTCAAGCCCGATGTCGCCGTGAATCCAAACCTCCGTGGCACATTTTCTTTTTTGCGCCATTTGAAACCTGAACTGCCTGTTGAATTTCGAGAAAGAATACAATTAGCATAGCCCTACAATAGCTCATCGGACACAATGTCATGATTCTGCACGTACCTGGCGAATTACGTTGATGAACACGGGCAGCATACTCAGATAATGGCTCATCCGAGTCAATGCTGCTATTGTGGACAGCAACGTAATCTAGATCGTCATCGGACGATTCCAAGTCAGTTTCAGAGTCATCTATGACTTCTTGGCGTGAGAGAGGGACATAATTTCCAACTATGTCCTCTCCCTCCTCATCCGAGAAATAAAAAAATGTGTCTCTAGAAGTTCCTGGAATGGAGTTGAGATCTAGGATTTATTTTCAGAATTCTTGTCAATTCTGGCATGACAAAAAATGATTACCTTGACCTACCTGGAGTGGGTTCCATGTTTGTTGTGTGGTCTACCAAAATCAGACGGTGTTTTTATTCAGAAACTGTAGCCAATCAGCACTCAGTACATATGTGGCCTGACATTCCAACCAATCACGTAATATGAGGTGACTTTGGAACAGAGAATGGGGTAAATGGATATGACGTCACTACATCCTCACCCTGTTCTACGCATCCTCACCCTGTTCCGCGCATCCTCACCCTGTTCCGCGCATCCTCACCCTGTTCCATGCATCCTCACCCTGTTCCGTGAATCCTCACCCTGTTCCATGCATCCTCACCCTGTTCCGCGCATCCTAACCCTGTTCCATGCATCCTCACCCTGTTCCGCGCATCCTCACCCTGTTCCGCGCATCCTCACCCTGTTCCGCGCATCCTCACCCTGTTCTACGCATCCTCACCCTGTTCCGTGCATCCTCACCCTGTTCTACGCATCCTCACCCTGTTCCGCGCATCCTCACCCTGTTCCACGCATCCTCACCCTGTTCCGCGCATCCTCACCCTGTTCCACGCATCCTCACCCTGTTCCGCGCATCCTCACCCTGTTCCGCGCATCCTCACCCTGTTCCGCGCATCCTCACCCTGTTCCACGCATCCTCACCCTGTTCCGCGCATCCTCACCCTGTTCCGCGCATCCTCACCCTGTTCCACGCATCCTCACCCTGTTCCGCGCATCCTCACCCTGTTCCGTGCATCCTCACCCTGTTCCACGCATCCTCACCCTGTTCCGCGCATCCTCACCCTGTTCCGCGCATCCTCACCCTGTTCCGCGCATCCTCACCCTGTTCCGTGCATCCTCACCCTGTTCTACGCATCCTCACCCTGTTCCGCGCATCCTCACCCTGTTCCGCGCATCCTCACCCTGTTCCATGCATCCTCACCCTGTTCCGTGAATCCTCACCCTGTTCTACGCATCCTCACCCTGTTCCGCGCATCCTCACCCTGTTCCGCGCATCCTCACCCTGTTCTACGCATCCTCACCCTGTTCCGTGCATCCTCACCCTGTTCCGTGCATCCTCACCCTGTTCTACGCATCCTCACCCTGTTCCGCGCATCCTCACCCTGTTCCGTGAATCCTCACCCTGTTCCATGCATCCTCACCCTGTTCCGCGCATCCTCACCCTGTTCCATGCATCCTCACCCTGTTCCGTGCATCCTCACCCTGTTCCATGCATCCTCACCCTGTTCCGCGCATCCTCACCCTGTTCTACGCATCCTCACCCTGTTCCGTGCATCCTCACCCTGTTCCATGCATCCTCACCCTGTTCCGTGCATCCTCACCCTGTTCTACGCATCCTCACCCTGTTCCGCGCATCCTCACCCTGTTCCGCGCATCCTCACCCTGTTCCGCGCATCCTCACCCTGTTCCGCGCATCCTCACCCTGTTCTACGCATCCTCACCCTGTTCCGCGCATCCTCACCCTGTTCCGCGCATCCTCACCCTGTTCTACGCATCCTCACCCTGTTCCGCGCATCCTCACCCTGTTCCGCGCATCCTCACCCTGTTCTACGCATCCTCACCCTGTTCCGCGCATCCTCACCCTGTTCTACGCATCCTCACCCTGTTCCGCGCATCCTCACCCTGTTCCGTGCATCCTCACCCTGTTCTACGCATCCTCACCCTGTTCTGCGCATCCTCACCCTGTTCCGCGCATCCTCACCCTGTTCCGCGCATCCTCACCCTGTTCCGCGCATCCTCACCCTGTTCCACGCATCCTCACCCTGTTCCGTGCATCCTCACCCTGTTCCGTGCATCCTCACCCTGTTCCGTGCATCCTCACCCTGTTCCGTGCATCCTCACCCTGTTCCGTGCATCCTCACCCTGTTCCGTGCATCCTCACCCTGTTCCGTGCATCCTCACCCTGTTCTGCGCATCCTCACCCTGTTCCGTGCATCCTCACCCTGTTCCGCGCATCCTCACCCTGTTCTACGCATCCTCACCCTGTTCCGTGCATCCTCACCCTGTTCCGTGCATCCTCACCCTGTTCCGCGCATCCTCACCCTGTTCCGTGCATCCTCACCCTGTTCCGTGCATCCTCACCCTGTTCCGTGCATCCTCACCCTGTTCCGTGCATCCTCACCCTGTTCCGCGCATCCTCACCCTGTTCCGCGCATCCTCACCCTGTTCCGTGCATCCTCACCCTGTTCCGCGCATCCTCACCCTGTTCCGTGCATCCTCACCCTGTTCCGCGCATCCTCACCCTGTTCTACGCATCCTCACCCTGTTCCGCGCATCCTCACCCTGTTCCACACATCCTCACCCTGTTCCGTGCATCCTCACCCTGTTCCGCGCATCCTCACCCTGTTCCGTGCATCCTCACCCTGTTCCGCGCATCCTCACCCTGTTCCACGCATCCTCACCCTGTTCCGCGCATCCTCACCCTGTTCCGTGCATCCTCACCCTGTTCCGCGCATCCTCACCCTGTTCCACGCATCCTCACCCTGTTCCGCGCATCCTCACCCTGTTCCGCGCATCCTCACCCTGTTCCGCGCATCCTCACCCTGTTCCGCGCATCCTCACCCTGTTCCGTGCATCCTCACCCTGTTCTGCGCATCCTCACCCTGTTCCACACATCCTCACCCTGTTCCGTGCATCCTCACCCTGTTCCACACATCCTCACCCTGTTCCACGCATCCTCACCCTGTTCCGTGCATCCTCACCCTGTTCTGCGCATCCTCACCCTGTTCCACACATCCTCACCCTGTTCCACACATCCTCACCCTGTTCCGTGCATCCTCACCCTGTTCCACACATCCTCACCCTGTTCCACGCATCCTCACCCTGTTCCGTGCATCCTCACCCTGTTCCGCGCATCCTCACCCTGTTCTGCGCATCCTCACCCTGTTCCGCGCATCCTCACCCTGTTCTGCGCATCCTCACCCTGTTTCGCGCATCCTCACCCTGTTCTGCGTATCCTCACCCTGTTCCGCGCATCCTCATCCTATTTCGCGCATCCTCACCCTGTTCTGCGCATCCTCATCCTATTTCGCGCATCCTCACCCTGTTCCGCGCATCCTCATCCTATTTCGCGCATCCTCACCCTGTTCTGCGTATCCTCACTCTGTTCCGCGCATCCTCACCCTGTTCTGCGCATCCTCACTCTGTTCTGCGCATCCTCACCCTGTTCTGCGCATCTTCACCCTGTTCCGCGCACCCTCACCTTGTTCTGCGCATCCTCACCCTGTTCCGTGCATCCTCACCCTGTTCCGCGCATCCTCACCCTGTTCTACGCATCCTCACCCTGTTCCGCGCATCCTCACCCTGTTCCACACATCCTCACCCTGTTCCGTGCATCCTCACCCTGTTCCGTGCATCCTCACCCTGTTCCGCGCATCCTCACCCTGTTCCGTGCATCCTCACCCTGTTCCGTGCATCCTCACCCTGTTCCGTGCATCCTCACCCTGTTCCGCGCATCCTCACCCTGTTCCGCGCATCCTCACCCTGTTCCACGCATCCTCACCCTGTTCCGCGCATCCTCACCCTGTTCCACGCATCCTCACCCTGTTCCGTGCATCCTCACCCTGTTCCGCGCATCCTCACCCTGTTCCGTGCATCCTCACCCTGTTCCGCGCATCCTCACCCTGTTCTGCGCATCCTCACCCTGTTCCGCGCATCCTCACCCTGTTCTGCGCATCCTCACCCTGTTCTGCGCATCCTCACCCTGTTCCGCGCATCCTCACCCTGTTCTGCGCATCCTCACCCTGTTCCGCGCATCCTCACCCTGTTCTGCGTATCCTCACCCTGTTCTGCGTATCCTCACCCTGTTCTGCACATCCTCACCCTGTTCCGCGCATCCTCACCCTGTTCTGCATATCCTCACCCTGTTCTGCGCATCCTCACCCTGTTCCGCGCATCCTCACCCTGTTCTGCGCATCCTCACCCTGTTTCGCGCATCCTCACCCTGTTCTGCGTATCCTCACCCTGTTCCGCGTATCCTCACCCTGTTCCGCGCATCCTCACCCTGTTCCGCGCATCCTCATCCTATTTCGCGCATCCTCACCCTGTTCTGCGCATCCTCATCCTATTTCGCGCATCCTCACCCTGTTCCGCGCATCCTCATCCTATTTCGCGCATCCTCACCCTGTTCTGCGTATCCTCACTCTGTTCCGCGCATCCTCACCCTGTTCTGCGCATCCTCACTCTGTTCTGCGCATCCTCACCCTGTTCTGCGCATCCTCACCCTGTTCCGCGCACCCTCACCTTGTTCTGCGCATTCTCACCCCCTTTTTCTTCGTTTCCTCTCCATTTTCCTCCATCCTCACTCCCTAATTCTCACATACCTAGACCTCTTCCTTCCATTTCCCACCCTAGCTTGTCAAATCCTTACTCCTTTCTATCCATTCCTATTCCTTTCCACAGGTCCATCCTCAAGACCCACCACTGTCGTCTGATGCTACACACACCCACACGCATACGCCCATACACACACGCATATACAGATTGGCTACACGCATCACATTACATGTCTTAGTCTTCTTAACTTTAATTTTGGCATTCCCTTTTTCTTTTTGTTTTAATTTAGTTCCATTCGTTTTATGTATTTGTTTATTTATCACATTTTACGTAAGGGTTGTCACAGTTCATATCAAGTAGCGTGATGATGTAATCAGATTTTATCAGTGTATTGTTTTATCTAATTTTGTGTTTGTACTTTGGGTGGATTTTACTTTAGGTAATCAGCTGCATCACCTTTAGTTTGACTTAATTTTAGATTTTATTGCCATTTTCCTTTTTATTTGATTTTATTTACTAATTGGCAACTGCAGGTTAACCTTTTAGCGTTTTTGCAACGTCTTGTTTGGCGTTCTTTTACTTTCACCTGCGACCTCTTTTGTTTTAATATCTTGCATATGCAGCTGGTTAGCTTTCCATAATTTTATGTTTGATGTGTTTTACCTTATTTTGTTATCTTTTATGCTTTCACCCGAGCCTGTTTTTATAATTTTGCTTATATTTTATATCTTAAAAGTGTTTTCGTCATTGCATCTTTTAATATTTCTTTTCATGTTGTTTTAGTTCTATTTATTTTCTAATGTAATTAACTATATTTTTATTCAACATAACTTCCTTTATACTGTATATATATATATATATATATATATATATATAT
>NW_028234424.1:30844290-30846790 GCF_977035675.1 Penaeus japonicus
AGTCTGGTCCCATGTGGATTAGATCTCCATCACAACCATTCTAGCAATAGCATTGCCAACCATGTTGCCTGCTCTATTGTTTAGCATTGGATGGTTGGCATTAAGGTCTCCCACTATGTATGTGGGTAATCTTCGTCGAAGTAGACTGTACAAGTCTTGCAGTGGCACAATTGCCCTTCTTGGAGGCAGATACATTGTAGCCACTACTATTGGACCTCTGCTGGTCTCTATCTCCATTGCCAGCATTTCGTCAAAGTCGTCGAGAATCTTATGTTTGATTTCTCTTCTGACTGCTATTGCTATGCCATCACTTGCTTCTCCAGTCCTGTTCCTCTGATAACATAAGTAGGGGAACAGTTTCAGCCTGTCTGTGTCCTTCAAACCATGACTGTTGATCAGGACTACATCTGCATTTAGGGCTCAATACATGCCCGACAGTTCGTTCCTACGAACCATAGTCCACTTGAGGACGTTCTGCTGAACTACAGTGATGGTGTGATTCACTTAGATTTGGCTGCAGGTCCATCTTCATGCCTCTCTTGGGACTCATCATAGCCATTCCTCCTCTTCCTGTAGGTCTCAGGGTCGAGGTAAGTGATAGCCACACCAACGAGATTTAGGGAGGCTGCCCTAATTCTCCTATCGATGATACTGGCACATTCATCAGATTTCAGCCTCTGATTATTGTAGGAGTATTTCATCCTGCCATTTTTGATGTATTCTGCAACATCATCATCATCAATATTGCCGTTTGTAACGGTTTTCTCGGCAGTGTACAGGATGACTCCTACAGCTTTGCCCTTTGCTTCCCTGGCCTTCTTCACATTCTTGCACCTGTGTGGGGATGGCACCCTCACATACTGGGGTACTGGTGCAGTGGGCTCTTCCAGTGGCGGCATTTCTTCTTCAAGAACTGGCAGTTCTGGCATTTCTTCTTCTTCGAGTGTTTCTGAGGTTTCTTTGGGAGTGTCTGTGGGTTCTGTTGGCAACATTACCCTCAGGATGCCTGCCGAATTAACGTCGTTAGGAAGGTCCATTTCGGGAAGGTTGTTTCTCCTCAAGGCTAGCTTTGCTTGTTCTGCAAAGCAGCCTGGTTGGGCAAGGTTGGCCAGGTGAGCGTGCATCAGCGCGATCAGGGTCTTGACAGCTAGGTTGTTTGGCAGCTGCATAATTGGAGGCTGTGTCTCTTTGATAGCCGTCTTTGTTATTTCGGCTGTGGCTTTGGCAGTCTTTTCGATCGTTTTCACTACTTCACTGAGTAGTCTGGACTCTTTTTGTACTTCTTTCTCTTGCTTCTTTTCTTCGACTTTTGTGATTTCTTTCCTTCTTATAGGGCAGCTTCCAGAAAGAGTTCTGTGTTCGCCTCCACAGTTTAGGCATTTTTTCGTGGTACTTTTACATGATGTGAACCGATGCCCGGTCTGACCACATTCACTGCATATTTCAGAATTCTTCTTTGTGCATTTCCCTTTGACGTGACCATATTCATAGCAACTCATACATTGAATGACTCTGGTGAATCGCTCTTCCTCGATCTGGGCAGGGTTAATACTGTAATTAAAGAGGATGAGTCCTTGCTCTCTGATCTTATTGGCAGTCAGGATGTCTGGGAATCGTATCTTTACTATCCCATGCTGTGGCATCTTGTATACTTCTTCAATATTGGTATTCAATTGCTTAGTCAATTCTTCTTTTATCTCTTCATTTGTATGGCTGGTGATATAAGTGTCAACTTTTTTCACCACAATGGTCATCTTGGCTTTGGTCTCTAGAGGCATCTGTGGGGCAAAACCTGAGGACAGGAGTTTTCGCCTAAAATCGGGAGCCATGATTTTGTCAGCATCTTGCAAAGACTTTGGCAAAACAAGGTAGCCATTTCGGGTGTCAATTATCCGCAAGAAGTGGATGCCATTGCCAAACATCAGAGTATTCAGTTCGTGCTTTTTGGTCATCGTCGGGATTCCATCTAAGTTTATCTTGATCTTGGTAGTCGAACCCATGGCTCCAAGCGCATGGCTCGATCCTACCACTGAAAAAAGTCCAAGTCCTGCCTGAGTTGTCAGATTAAGTCCAATCTCTGACAACCTCCTCTTATCTCTGAGGAGCCTAACCAGGTTGGCTATGTAGACGGTGTCTAGCTAGAGTTGGCAGGAGTGTTAGAGTGGCCTGCCGCCGTTCCCTAAGCCTGACAAAGGTGGCAACCTCCGAGTGTTTCTTACAGTATCCCGACTAAGGGACCCCTTTGAGACCCCGGCCTTCGCCGGGTAAACCGCAGGGTTCGCCTTCAGAAACACAAGGTGTTATCCTAACGCCGAAAAGTGGTGGTAAAGGACAGGGGGGGACAGGTGTGTGCCTACAAGGATCTCTTGTAGCACCGAGGTGCTTGGCTCGAGAGAGCCGAGTGTCAAAACCCTTACGATGAAGGGATCTCTTTTAGTATGCCAACTCCTTAAAGATGTCAACTCCTTGGCATAAGTGTTACTCTCTTGGGATTAACTCA
>NW_028234424.1:30891790-30894290 GCF_977035675.1 Penaeus japonicus
CTTTTGTAATTGACGTAAATATCAATATATCTATCAACTAAAATCTCGTTAATTTTGTTTCATGTGCTCTTGTGCTTATAGCTTTGATATTACTGTACGTCGAGATATTAATATTCATTGAACATCTGTAATTAAAAATCGAATCAAAAGAGGAAAAAAAGTAATCGTGTTTTTTTTTTTATTATTATTTTTTTTTTATTATTAGACTGATGGCAAATTCATAATAGTTAATTGTAATATCTTCTGCACTAAATCGAAATTGATGTTAGTGAAAAATATTCTTAAAAAAAAAATATGTGTTTGTGTGTGTGTATGTGTGTGTACAGTATGTGTGAGTGCTCGCGTGTGTGTGTGTGCGTGTGTGTGTGTGGAGGGGCGGGGGGGTCTGTGTGTGCGCGTGCGTGCGTACGTGCATGCGTGCTTCTGTGTGTGTGTGTGTGTGTGTGTGTGTGTGTGCATATGCGTGTGCCTGCATGTGTATCAGTGATCTCAAAAAAGAAGAAAAAGAACGAATCGAACAGCTCTGTCTCCGCTCTGAGGCAGCCATTCGAATTGGCGGTTATCTCAGGAGTTTAGAAAAGCAACAAGGAAACCCAGCCTTGGAAAGAGGCCATTTGAATTTGAATAAAAAAGAAATAAAATAATAGTTCTCAGAACCGTAATTTGTCCAATCAGCTAAAGCTAATCTAACTAATAGGTTATTTCAGCATATATCAACCAAACAAAGAAGTGACAGTTCTATCCAAATTTGTTTTCATGCATATCTTCAAACTTGATCTGATTTAACAATTTTGCTTTATGGCCTGATGACAAGGTTCACTAATTTGCGCATTGCCAAAGACAAAATTAACTGTCAAATTGTCTTTTAAAAATTACTAACCTGTGATTAAAAAATTAAACGGAAGACTTTAATGGGCAACTTAATATCTTTCTTTTTTTCTATTTGAGATCAGTGGTGTGTGTGTGTGTGTGTGTGTGTGTGTGTGTGTGTGTGTGTGTGCGCGCGCGCGCGCGCGCGTGTGTATGTGTGTGTGTGTGTGTCACTAACATTTCTTAAGCTTGTATTCTATGGCATATTCGTCAACAAATCGAAATGAATTTTGATTTGACTGAAGTCGAAAATCAAAACACAAGAATTGGCACATGAATATATGTTTACTTATTATGTTATATAATATAAATGCATTCCAATTACAACTGGATAACCCTTCACCCTTCCTCAGAATCCCCACCTGCCATCCACTTCACATAAGTGCGCCATCTGTTGAGCGATCACTACACTTTGTCTACTGAGACTCGAACTCGCAGTATGGCTGGATAGAGGACTGAGATTGTGTTGGCGATAGTGCACAAATGACTTATATAAATTTAGACTGAAATTGGATAAATAGACTGATGTATAGATGTGTAAACATAGATAATGGATAAACGATAACCTAGGTAAATGAAGTGGTATTCATGATTTTATGATTTATCTTTGATGTTTTATATGAGATGAGAAAGTGTATATGGTAAGAAAGAAATATAGATATGTAAATGTAGAATGAAATCAATTATGTAAAAGTAATAAGTCATCTGTAAATATAATACCTAGTTATGTAAAAAGAATAATTGGAATATAAATACGTAATAATTTGAATAAAATTCTATGGAAAACATTACAGTAAAACCGGCTTTTTCGGAAAATGATTGCTTGTCTGGATTTTTAGCGTTATTTCATTTTGTAATTGAAATATCCAATTCAAATGAGATACAGATGTAGTGGGACCATTAGACGTTATTAAGTTTTGTTAAATGATTAAATTCCATTAAGATTATTAACAACATGAATGGGTTAATTCATAAAAAAAAATGCTTTAATATATATGGAACCCAAAACGACAGATATACCCACCTCTGAAAGAAGGAGAAAAATAACACAACATCCGCGCCTCAACACACATATAAACACCCCCCCCCCCCCCCTAAATATCATGATACCCACACTTCAACACTGACCCCCTCCCCCAACCCCTAAAAATATAAATAAAAGAATAACAAAGCAATGACAGTAAAAACAAAATCCCAAAGAATTGTTCCGCGCGCGACGGCGAGCACACAGACCTAATGTAATCCCGGGTTATAACGTGGGACTCAGCCCAGGTGGCGAAGTGTCAAAACACAACCCGTAAATAGACACAGATACAGTAAAAGGCTTCGTGTTCTTGCTCCTGGGAAGGTCTCGGAAGGCGTCGGAACGTAATCTGTGTTTGTTTCATTCTATCTATTTTTTCCCTCCTATTTCTCTTCTCCTTTTTTCAGTTTTTTTTCACTCTCTCTTGCGTCTCTTGGGATGTTATAAAGGCGTGCTTTTTTTTTTTTTTTTTTTTTTTTCTTTTTTTTTTAGTGCTGTGGGAATTTTCTTTTTCTTTTTCTTTCTTTCTTTTTTAAACTAAATTGATGTTTTTCTTCTGTTTTCTAGAGCAAAAGGGAATACTAAAGAAAAAAAAGTAGGGTCGAT
>NW_028234424.1:30914290-30916790 GCF_977035675.1 Penaeus japonicus
GAAAAAAATAATGATAAAAAAAATAGATAATAATAAAAAAGAAGAAGAAGAAAAAAAAAATGCGTGTACCTGTGAGAGTTTATATTGTTATTGTTTCAGTGATATTGTTTCAGTTTTGATGAAGGGAAACAACAAAGAAGAAAAGAAAAATAAGGAAAGAGAAACAAAACCCACCAGGAAAAGGCAAGAAAACTCGGACCCCAAGATCTGCCTCAGGATTCTGGATCTGACATAGAGCATCACAACTCTGGCAGTAAAAGTTAGCCAATCTTGATCAGGTCTGACTTCAGTAAGTGAGGGACAAACTGACCTATTTTCCCCCCCCTAAGCTGATGTTTTCTTATTTCTAATGACAATCATCCAGATAGGTGGAATTATTTTAACCATTTTTCTCAATTCAACTCAAAGTCTTGTATTGATGAGTGTGTTTTCCCCCCATCGGAACAGACTCAAAAGTGTGGTTTAGTTCCCTTAAATAAATCACTGTGATCTTCAGTAAAGTTCCTATAATTAGATATGTTTCGATCCATTCCAATGTCATTTAAACAATTGCCTTTATCAACTCTTTTGCTTTTGATAGTAAACTGCGAATACCACTTATTTCTACCCATATGCTGTTTGTTTGTTCTATTCTACTGTCTGTTTGAACTTTCAGATCACCTTTTGTTAATTACTAGACGATATAAAATAGCAGTCGTAAATAAGCATGACCGCTGTTCAGTAGTAACAGCAAAAACAGTTTTACCATTTTTTTCCACTTCTTTAGTACAGCTTTTTGAGCCCCCCCCCCCTTTTTTTTCTTTTCTTTTTTTTGGCTCAGTCTGCACGCACACTAAGTCCGGAATTTTGCCGTCCCCGAGGGAACCTTAACAGAGCTGCTGTCTGCTAAGGTACTTTACATATTCTCTTCTCCTTTTACACAGTTTTATGGTGTTTGTAATTGCTTTGAGTTCGAGTTACAACTTTAATTACGTTCACTCATCACAAACGATGTATTGATTGTTAGTGTCGTTTCCAACAGCCTAACTACATTTCCTTGTTCATCTTTGATATTTTAAACCAGGTTTTCCCCATTTTCTAGTAAACGGATTTAATGTGTGGGAGTGTGTGTGTTGGCTCAGTCCTCGACAAAAAGCGAAAAATGACCGAAATGCGACAGTAATCTTTTTGAAAGCTTTTCCATTCACAATGCCCTATTACGTGGGACTTATCTTGCTAAATAATTGTACTTGATTTCTCCTTGTTAAATATTTGATTTTCATCAAACCGACATGCCAGAAACAGGTACTATTTGTCTAGAATATTTCTCCGTCTTTCATTTTAACTTTCTCTTTCATGTGTTCAGTACTTTTAAACTTCTTCACAGCACTAGGTAAATATTTGACCATTATATTCTTGTGATTTTCAGCCTCATGTGTCGTCTCTTTTTTATGTTGTTAGTCACTCGGCACAACTCTGATCTTAAATTCAGTCTCTGATTTTTATTTTTCATCAAATTTATATGTTTTTGAAACCCACTCACTCTCTCTCTCTCTCCCTTTCTCTCTGTATGTCTATCTCTCTCTCTCTCTCTTTCTCTCTCCCCTTCTCTCTCTCTCTGCTTGTCTCAATCTCTCTCTCTCTCTCTCTCTCTCCCCTTCTCTCTCTCTGTCTGTCTGAATCTCTCTCTCTCTCTCTCTCTCTCTCTCTCTCTGTCTCTCTCTCTCTTTCCGCATTGTCTCCCCTCGCTCCCCACCCCCCTCCCCCACTGGAAATTACTCACGCCACCCAGTTCACTGCAAAATGCATATTCATGATAAAAAATGATAGAAACTAATCACAGTGAGTCAAAGCAGCTGCATACAACCGCAAGATTCTTTTACTCTCATCCTCTATTTTCTTCTCCTCTCTCTCTCTCTTTCCATATGGTTTCCAAATCTTTCCAAGTCTCCCCTTCCTCCTACTCCCGCTTTTATATTCGTTCACGATATTTCATTCTGATGTGTCCCTTTTCTCCTCCCTTCCTCTTTCCATTCCTCTTTTTCCTTCCCTTTCGCTTTCACGCTGTCGCTATCTCCCTACCACTCCGCACATTAGTCTTTCATGAATCTTTGAAAACAGGCTATAGCCATCGCTTCCTCTATCCATCACACACACACATACTGGTTGGTCGTCTGTCTGTATGATATTTTTTTTTTTTTTTCTTTTTTTTTTTTTTTTTTTTTTTTTACTCTCACTCTACTCGCTTTCCTTGTTTATCTGATTCTTTCTCTACCACACTTTCTATTCCATTTTTACCTTTTTTTTTGTTTTTTGTATTTTGATACTGCGTTGCCGATTTTGGTTTAGAGTCAGATGTGTCTGGATTCGTCTGCACGAAATTCATAGTGATTTGCCTTTTTTTTTTTTTTTTTTTTTTTTTTTAATTTCAGAGCTTTACATGTAACTTGATCCAAAGGCTTGATATCAAAAGAGTCATCGTGAGACAACCTTATTTTACTATTTTCAACTCGAACATTTA
>NW_028234424.1:30986790-30988424 GCF_977035675.1 Penaeus japonicus
ATGTATATAATTTAAAAATATAAAAATTTTTTATAAATATATATATTAAAAAGTAATTTATATATATACATTATATTATTATATAAAATACACTATATTAAATATATTTTAAAATATATAATTATATATATATTAATAAACTATATATGTATTTTTTATAAATTTATATATATAATTAAAATTTTAAATTAATATATTATATAATTTATATATTATTCATATAAATATAAATATATAAAATTAATATATATTTTAAAATATATAATTTACAAATATTATATACTTTTTAAATTATGTATATATAATATTAAAATATATATATATATATATATATATATATATATACATACATATATAACACACGGGTCAATATTTTCGAAGCATTTGTAATCTTCTAATACTTTTTTTTCTTTTCCGCGCGAGAGTTGAAAATCGCCAATTTTTTTACCTTGGAAAAAGCACCTTTTTTTTCACCTAATTAAAAAAACACTCATCCTTTCTGCCCCAAACCCACTCATTCGTCAACAATTCTTCTAAAAATAAAAAAAACCCCCTAAAAGAGAAAAGGGGTTCTGTTCATTTTTTTCTTTTATACTTTTAGTGGGAAATGGGATGAAGGATGCTTTCATAGATAAAAAGATAAAGGGAGAGAAAAAAAAAGGGAGATAATGTATCATAACACTCTCTCTCTCTCTCTTTTTATATACATACTATATAATATATAGTATAGTAATATATGTAAATATTAATAAATTTTATATAATATTTAAAAAAATAAAATTTTAAAATATAATTACATTTATAACATAATATTATTATATATGCACAAAACATACCAATATATAAAGTCACTAAAATGGTCGTTTTTTCAAACCCCTGTACAAATAGTAACTGTTGTTGGCCATTTCCTGTTCTTTGTTCTATATAACAATTACTCCTTTGTTATGAACTTAGGTAGTCTCTGGTAGTGTTTCTCGCTGTTAGGAATAATGAGGTCCTGGTATAAACACATGTATAAAAATGTATATGTATATATATATATAAAAATATTTATTATATATATATATAATAAATATACAATACACCCACACAAACCCTTATAATATGCATATTAAAAAAACATACATATACTTTTATAAAATTATATATAATATATATAAATATATAAATATATAAATTACATATATATATATAATATAATTTTATATTTATATATATATATAAAAACAAAATTTACAAAATAAAAAAATAAAAAAATATATACAAAATATGATATTATCTCTTATGTAAAAACTGTTTTACACACACACAAACCAACACACACACACAAATATAACTATATATTATATAAATTATATAAATATATATATATAATAATAAAAATTTTTATAATAAAATTTTTAAAAATATAAATTTTTAAAAATAAAAATTTAAAATATATATATAATATTTAAAAATTTTATATATATATATAATATATAATATAAAATTTATATAAAAAAATTTTTAAAAAATTATATATTAAAAATATATTATTATAATATATATAATAATATATAATTTTATAAATATATACAAATTAAATTTTATTAATAAAATAATATAAATATAAATTATATAAAAATATATATATT
>NW_028234424.1:30988524-30991024 GCF_977035675.1 Penaeus japonicus
TACACCAAACAAGTAAATATATTTAAATTTATTTATTTATATTTTTAATATTTATATTTATTTTTAATATATATATATATAGGGTTGTGGGGGTTTTTGTTTTGGGGGTGTGTATTACTGAATTGAACTTTATCCCCAAAATTTCATACACATAAGAAAAGTACGTTTTTCCTATGAGTGTGCATGTTGTGTGTCCCTTTTTGTGATTTAAAAAAAATACCCCCCTAAAAGATCTAAAAGGGTTCAAGGGGTTTGGGGGAAGTAGTATCCAAAAGAGGGAACAAATTAAGAAGCAGGGAGTGGAGAAAAGGGGGGGGCGAGGGGAGTTTAAAAAAGGAAAAATTTAAAAAATTGAAAGGCATGGAAGCACAGGAACCCTTTTTACATAAGATTTTTGGGGACTTATGTATTCCGGCATGAAGAAAATGAAATTGCAAAAGTGCTTAAGTTATTGTTTTGGGCCGGACAGAAATTTTGTTTGCTCTTTTAAACAAGCAAAGATGCAAAAAAAGTGACTTGGCCAGTCAGTGATTTCATTACACGGTAAAGACAATTTTTTTACTATTATTTTTCATTATTATTATTATTATTTTTTTTTCATCATCATTATATTATTCCAGAAATATAGTGTAAATTAAGGGGCTAAAAGGAATGGGTTTTATATCTTTTTAAATTTATATAAAATATTTTATTATATATATATTTATATATTTATATATATTTATATAATATTTATATATATTTATTTTTTTAAATATATTTTATATATATATAAAATATATATTTATAATATATATATATATTTTTTATATAATATAATATATATATTTTCTTTAAATTTATTTTTCCAGTATTTTGTTTTGATTTAAAGTGCAAAAAAAAGGAAATGGGTTTTTTATGTTATTTTTTAAATATTATATATATATTATATATATATATATATATATATATATATTTATAATATTTTTATATATATATGTAATATTTTAATTTTTATATTTATTTATATATATATAAATTTTATTTATATTATATATATATAAAATATTAAAAATTTTTTACATACAAAACATATTTTTGTATTGTATAAAAATTTTATAAATTTATATTTAAAATATAAATATATTTTTATCTATACTTTATATAATATATGTATATAAAATTATTTTTATATTTTTATATATATATTATTATATATATTATATATATATATTTTATTTATATAAAGTCCCAAGTAAAACCAATACTTTCAAATAAAATTCTACTAAAAAATAGTATTCTATAGCTGCAACTTGAAACCCAAAATTATTGGGAATTATTTATAAAACCCCTGATCTTGGGGCCTTTTTTGTACATACGTAAAAAGGTTCAATAGAAAAACCTATGCCCCTTTTCCCTAATCTTTTTTATCAGTGTTTTCACCTCATATGATTTTTTTGACTTTTTTTGGTTCGTTGTTTTTGGGAATGGGGAATTTTAAGGGAAATTTTAAGAGGAAAATTTAGGGAACTTTATTGATGGGTTTTTTTAAAGATAATGGTCGTCTCATTTTCATGACTTTTGGTATTATCATAACTGGTTTTTTTTTTTCCTTTTATCTTTATCTTCATTTGGGCCCTTTTTTTCCCACAATGATAATTATTTTTTTACATTGCCTTTTTTCATGGGTCGTTTTTACAATTGCTCTTTTACTCGTATTTTTATTTCTTTTCTTCTTATTCTTCTTTTTTTTGTCATTTTTCCTTATCACAATGACTTTTTTATATTTTTTTAATTGTTTTTATTAAAATTAATCATTTTTTTGTCATTATTTTTTTAAAATTTTTGGATATTCATTATCATAAATATTTTGTTTTAATAGTTATCCCCCAATTTTTTTTGTTATTTTTGCTAGTATTTTTACTACAAATCTTTAAAAATCATCATCATTACTTGCTATTTACCCAATTTTACTATTAGTATAATTTTTCATCAGAAATAGCAGTCCCGGGAAATTATAATCATTTTTGTAATGATGTTGACTATAGTTTTTTAACAAAAAGTGATATATATGTTTTTTGTAAAATTTTAATTTACAATTACATTATAAAATATTTTATTTTTTATTTTTTAATTATATATATATTTTTATTTTTATTACATTTATAGATATACTTTTAAAACAAAAATTACATCATTTTTTATATTAGGCATTTTTAAATATATAGAATATATATATATATTTATATAAAATATATATTTTTTTTTTTAAATTTATAAATATTTAAAATTTACACTTTTAAAATTTTATATATATTTTATATATAAAATTAAAAATTTATATTTATATATATATATTTTATATATATATATATTTATAATTTATTATATATATATATTTTATTTATATATGCTTATATATATGTTGGTGTGTGTGTGTGTTTCTTACATATATAATATATTTTTTAAAATATATTTTTTATATTATATTTTTATTTTTATATTTTGTATTTATTTTCAT
>NW_028234424.1:30997598-31002598 GCF_977035675.1 Penaeus japonicus
GATAATGATAAAGGTAATGATAATAATGATAATGATAATAATGATAATGATAATGATAATAATATGATAATGATAATGATAATAATGATAATGATAATGATAATAATGATAATGATAAAGATGATGATAACGACAACATCCATAATGACAATAATGATAATGATAATAATAACAATAAGAAGAATAAGAGTCTTGATAAAGATAATCCTAATAACGATAATAAGAACAATGATAAACATAATGATGATAATGATAATAAAAATAGTAATAGCAATATGAATAACAATAAGATAGTGATAAGAATAATAAAAGTTATGGTGGAAAAGATAATACTTATACCAATGAAATATATAATTTCAATGATAATGATAATGATAATGATGATAATAATAATGATAAAAATAGTAGTAATAATGATGAAAATGATAATAATGATTATGATAATATATGATAATGATAATGATAATAATGATAATGATAATGATAATGATAATGATAATGATGATAATAATGATAATTGTATTAATAGTAATAATAATGATAACTAAAAGGACAATAACAAGAAGAAGAAGAATCATAATAATAATACTAACAATGAGGAAGATGAGAATGATATGAATAATAATGATAATGATAAAAATGGTAATGTAAATATTGATGATGATAAGGATAGTAATAATCATATTAATGATAAAGATAATGATAATGAGAGTAGTAACAATAATGGTCACAACAATAAAAGTTATGATAATGATAATGATCATAGTAATGATCGTGATAGTTAAAAAAGAAAAGAAAAAAAAAACGTAACAAAAGTTAAAATGATAAGAGTGGTAATATTCTGTAAAATTTTGATAATGATGATGGAATGATAATAACAAAAATTATAATGTTGATATTAATCATATTAAAATGATATGGATGATGATAATATTCATAATGATAATAACGATGATAATAATCACAGCAACAATTATTATAATGATACTAATAATAATGACAACCATGATAATGATAATAATGACAATAATGATTATCAAGATAAAATAATGATAATGATAATGGTAAGAATAATGATAAGGATGATACTAATTACAATTATAATGATACTAATAATGATAACAATAATGATGATTACAATTATAATGATGATTATAATGATAATCATGGTGATAGTTATAATCATAATTATGACGGCAATGGTGATAATGATAACAATGGTTATAATGATAATAATGATAATGATAATGATAACAATAATGGAATAATAACAATAAAAAATGATAATATCAAAAGATAATGATAACGCAACAATTACAATAATAATATCATTGATAATGAAAATGATAATAACAATAGTAATAATAACAAAAATAAAATAACAATGATAATGATAATAATAGTATTGAAAATGAAAATAATGATGATAATGATAATACAAAAATTATAATAGTGATAATAATCACAATAATAAATATTGTTACAATGATTATGACCATAATTCCAATAAAAATATCTATCATAATCAGATTACAGATAACAATAATTATAACAATAGTAATAGTTTTTGATATAATTAATTTTTTCCAATGATTAAATAAAAAATAACGATAATAACAAAAAAACAATAACAACAAAATACCATCCTCTTTCATATAAATCACTTTCCTATCCCTCCATACCTCACAATAAACCACTCCTAAAAATAAAAATAAAAATGCAACAGACCCCCCCCCCCAAAAAAAAAAAAAAAAAAAAAAAAAAAAAAAAAAAAGCCCGAAAACTATATCAACCTCAAAAAGCTTCAAAAAGACCTTAGCCAAGAAACCTCACAGAAAACCCCGTTAAATTCCATGGGCTACATCTTGAGTGGTAAGAGGCAGTTTGGATGTGGTTATATTGAAAGACCGTCTTTGATGTTGGTTGCAGAGTTTCCTTGGATCGTAATGCATGGGTTTCGGTTATGTGATTTCAGAATGGACTTGATGTAATTTTGTGGTGGGTTAGACTTAAAAAGAATGTATGGGGAGGTTAATATTCTTTTTTTTTTGTTTAACATATATATATATATATATATATATATATATATATATATATATATATATATATTTATTGAAAATAATATATGGGGAGGTTAATATTTTTTTTTTTTTTTTGTTTACTTGGGTATCTGCATGTATAGCCTAATGTGATTATGAATGATGATGGTTATTATGATAATGATAATAAAGATAATGATTGTTTGTATAATTTGGGATTAATGATATTGGAATTGTACAATAATAAAACCATTATTGATAATGGTAACTAATGATAATAATGATATTTTGAAAAGGTAAGGATAATGACAAAATATAATTATTAATGTTATAACATTTATAATCCTATAATTATTAAAAAAAATAATCATTATATTCCCTTAGAAATAAACTTTATGAAAATGTCATTATACTATCAGCGAAATTTATTAATGAAATAAAAAAAAAATAAAGATGGTGATAATAGTGATAGAATCTATGTACAATAATGATGATTGTAATATTAATAATGATAATAATAACAATAAGAAGGAAAATGATTATAATAATTATATCAGAAATGGTAGTAATGTTAACGGTAAGATTATATCAGAATCATAGAAATTATCAGTATCACTATCATTATTCATATAATTATTATTGTATTAACATTATCATTGTGATCACCATGATTGATGTCGTTATTACCCTTGCTATGATCTCCATTATTATTATCATCTTTCTTATCTTCTTATTAGCATTATTATTATTATTATCATTATTATCATCCTCTTTAGCATTATTATTATCATTATCATCATAATCACTACTATAATTGCTATCATCATTATTATCATCATTTTTATTATCCTGAAGTATCGGTAATGAAAATATCAAGAGAAAAGCGGATGATGATAATAACAATAATGATACTGAAAGTAATAAAAATAAAGTAATGATGGCAGTGACAGTGAAAAGCTCAATGATAGTAATAACACTGATTTATTATAATAATGATGTCAGTGATTGTCATTTTAAGGTTAGTAATAAAGATTATAATGGTATCGACGATAATTATATCAACAATAATGATAACAATGATAATCATAATCATAATAGTAATGATAACAATGGTGATTATAACAAGAATATTAATCATGATAATAAGTATATGAATAACTAGATGTATAAAGAGAAATCGAAAATGAAAAGGAAAGAAGTTTAGAAGAGGTGGAGGATCAGCAGAGAAGAGGTGGAGAAGGCCTTGGGGAAGATGAAGGGGGGCAAAGCAGTAGGCCTTGATAAGATACCAGTGGAAGCATGGAAGAGCTTTGGGGAGATGGCAGTGAGTTGGTTAACTAGACTGTCCAATAAGATCTTGGAAGGAGGGAGGATGCCAGATGAGTGGAGAAAAATGTATTAGTACCAATTTTCAAGAACAAGGAAGATGTGCAAAATTGTAGTAACTATAGGGGAATAAAACTGTTGTGCCATGCAGTGAAGATATGGGAAAGAGTTGTAGAAGCGAGACTGCGGAGAGTTGTGAGGATCAGTAAGGAACAGTTTGAATTCATGCCAAGGAAAAGAACAACAGATGACAGGCTTACGATCAGGTTCCGAGAGAAGAGCTATGGTATTGCATGAGGAGCTCGAGAGTACCAGAAGGGCATGCGAGGGTAGTGAAGGACATGTATGAAGATAGCATAACAACAGTAAGGTGCGCAACTGGAATGACAGAAGGTTTTGGGGTGGGGCGGGAGTTCACCAGGGATCGGCTCTGAGCCCTCTCCTATTTGCGATTATCATGGACAGATATGGGGGTAAGACGGGAAGCCCCCAAACTATGTTGTTTGCTGATGATGTAGTAATTTGTTCCGAAAGCCGAGGGGAAGTGGAGAGACCCTAGAAGATGTAGGAAATGCTCTGAGAGAGGGGAATGAGAGACATGTATCTGAATGAAGGTGGTGAGGAGTCATTAAGGCTAAAAGGGGGGCAGGGTGGCAAGGTGGGAGGAATTCAGAAATTGGGATCAATAGTACGAGTAATGGAAGGTTGGAGGAAAGACTGCAGCAGTGTATGTGCAGGGGGGGTGTCTGCAAGAAAAAAGGGAAAATTTAAAACAGTAGTTCTTTCCTGCCATGTGTACGGAAAAAAAAAACTTCCAATGACAAAGGGCGGGGAAGCGGAGATAAAGAAAGGGTAAAACAAAAAAATGTTGGGATATTCATGAGTGTGACGGGGTAGTTAAATTCAAAATGAATATATTAGGGGCAAATTATGTGCGGCATTTAGGGAAAGGTACAGGAAGCAAGGGTAAGAGGGTTTTTGTCATGTGAGGTGGAGGGATGGGGGGTTATGTGGGAGGAGGATGCCGGATATGGAGGTACCGGAAGGAGGAAGGGAGGGGCCCAAAAGGGGAAAAGGTACATGGATGCTATAAAGAAGACATGATCGCTGTGGCCACCCCTTAATGGAAAGCCCGCTAAAAAGGAAGAAAAAGAAAAGAAAAAAAAAAAGAAGAAAAATTAAAAAAAATTTTTTACATACACACCCACACACACACACACACACACACAAATATATAATTATATTATATTAAATTATATATATATATATTTAATAAAATATTATATGTTTTATATTAAGGGATATATATATTTAATATATATATAATTAATTATAATATTTTTATTTTTATATTAATATATATATTTTAAAAGTATGTACACCACACACACCACACATATATTTATTGGTATTTTATAATATAATATATTTTTTAATATAATATTTATATATATTTATGATATACACATTATTTCTTTTACATAAAATATAATTTTAGATATATTTTTTATATTTTAAAATATATTTATATATATATATAACAAATTTTATATATAAACTTTTTATATATATTACCCAAAATTATAATTATATGTATGTATATCAATATCTACTGTCTATCATCAAACTTTTATA
>NW_028234424.1:31014640-31017140 GCF_977035675.1 Penaeus japonicus
TATCCACACCCAGAATATAGTGCGACTCTGGGGTGACGTCAAGGTGTGGATGAAGGGTCCTGGCAACCAGCGTGAATACCACGCACAGTATTTGTCCAGGTACATCTTCATGCTGAATATTTACTTCCGGAAAACATGTTTAAATCTTCTGCCAAAAATTGTTCAGGATTGTGGCTATTGGGGGAGGGGGGGGCTGAAATTCAGGAAGGAAAGGTTTCCAGTGGAAATAAGTATTAAAACTGTACAAAACACAACGAAAACTACCAGAAAAATATCGTGTTGTACCTAGAAGGTTGGTTGCGTCTCTTTCCAAATTTACCCACATCCCTATAAACAATTCTTGCCCTGCTATTTGCTACATGTTTCGTGCTCCAGTTGTTGTGAGTGATTATTTGTTATAGACTATGTTGTGATGTCACAGGTTTTGGATCAGACCTGTGAATATTTCAACCACTGTTGAGAAAAAGACAGGTATTCGAGTATTGTACAAAAAAAATTACATTTAGTTATGTGGCATAATAGGATAAATTATCAAGAAATTATTGCTATTAGAGGTGTTTCCCCTCTTATATAACCTATACCCTATTCAGCTATTCTGCTTAGGTAGCTAATATTTGACATAGATGTGCTATCCAAAGAACAATTTCTGCACTCGCTTCATAGAGCAGTTGAAAAAGTTTCCTAGCCATCCCTATTAATTGGTGTAGGTTTGTTTTGTTTTGATGTAGCACAAAGCATGGAGGGTACAGCTCTGCTTGATGCACTCTTATTCTGGCCAGTATGTGTGCGGAAAGCTTGATCGCAATGCTAAGAGTACTGAAGAATTATTTTTGAGGATTAAAAAGTTTACCTCTTTTCCAAAATTTCACTTCAAATTGTATGTAACATTGGTAATTAAGTAATCATGCTTTGTAAAAAAAAAAGAAGAAGAAAAAAAAATGATGTACGTACGTATTTATGTACGTGTAATAATGTGTGTGTATGTGGGTGTGTATGTGTACATATAAATAAATATATAACATATACATTAATTTTTGTATGATAAGCGGCATGACATTCTGTGTGAATACTTAGTTCTATTCTTGTATGAAAAGCATTTCTTTCAAAAAAGTTAACTCTGTACTTATACAAAAAATAAAAGAAGAAATAACTAAATGTAGAAAGAATTATTTCTATTTATCTTTATAAACTAATTATCCAATAGAATATACATATATAATAGAAATTATGAAAATATCCAGTATATGTACAAACAGAAAAAGGTTAAGGCAACAAATGGAATGAAATGTAAATATTTATTCATCTAAAAGCACTACAAACAACACAAATAATTTAATTAAAAAAGCACTAGAACCAATTTTGTACCTTAACCTAATCACAAAATATTGTATACTTTAAAGCTTACAAAGTCTTCCTATATCACAGTTATATAAAATAATATTACTTCATATTACTTCATCTCATGAGGAAAAATTAAGATTACACAAGTTTATCTGTGTGGCACATCTTTATGATGCCGATGTTACTTTCTTTTTCATCTCAGTACATCCTTTGACAAAACTCTACTCTCGACTCTGGTCATAGTAATGAGAGGAATGATGTTAAATATGCTACTTGTATAGACAAATATATCCAAATATATATCTTTGTCTTTGAATTAATTTAAAATCTAACTGACATTTCTTTTTTACATCTGAAATGACCGGAGCTTACTCACATTATGAAAAAAAAAAAAAATATATATATATATATATATTTATATATATATATAAGTCCTTCCTTGCAGTTATATTTTGTAACTTTAGAAACTCTAGCCGTAGCTCACTGTAGATCTGGGTCATTAAGCTTCTTTTTAGGGTTTTCTTCGTATAATCCTTGTGTTTTGTGTTCCATTGAGATCCATGCTCACAAACTGTTAACAAAAATGCATGAATAAACTCTGGGGAATAGTTGTTGTTGCTGTCCATTGTAATGAGGTCAGGTGTGGACTAACATTTTCTGGTGACCTTTCATCTTTATTCCCCCTCGGGCAACGTGGAAGCCTCGCGACCCGCTATGTTGATCTGCGCTCTCATTGGCTGGGATGCAATGACCGCCCCAAACTGGTGTTTTGATATGGTCCCTGATTGGCTGATGATCAACGACTGTGGTGGTGTGTCGGGATACGATTGCCATCTACTGCACTATCTCCAAACTGCTCTTTTCAATTTATCTTCTAGTATGATAGATAGGTGGATGTTTCATTGGTAATCTTTTAAAATTTTGGTATAATCAGTGAGAATATTTCTAATTTTATTTTGTTGGTCACATTTGTTCAAAATAGCAATTCCCCGACCTTTATCTTGCTTTATGATTGCTGTCGTGTTGTCATCCATGAGAGTCTGAAGGAGTGACGTGAAGGCATCCAAACCATTTGTTTCTTTTGTTTGGCGTGAGAAGTTTTGAAAGATTTGGTTAGTTATGGTTGTTTGATTGTCAGCAACGTTTTATACACAATCTA
>NW_028234424.1:31029640-31032140 GCF_977035675.1 Penaeus japonicus
TAAAGGGAATGATGATAATGATGATGATAATAATGATAATCATGCTAATAAGAAGATAACAAAGATGATAATAATAATGATGATCATAGCAAGGGTAATCACAATGATAATGGTAATACAATAATAATTATATGAATAATGATAGTGATACTGATAATTTCTATGATTCTTATATAATCTCACCGTTAAGATTACTACCATTTCTGATATAATTATTATAATCATTTTCCTTCTTATTGTTATTATTATCATTATTAATATTACAATCATCATTATTGTTACTATTGTCACTATCACTATTATCACCATCTTTATTATAATTTATTTCATTATTGAATTCGCTGATAGTAATAATGACATTCATAAAGATTTTTATAATGGAAATGATAATGATTACTTTTTGTAATGGAATTAATGATAATAGTAATAATGTTTATAACATTAATAATGATATTGTTGTCATTATCCTTACCATTCTAAAATATCATTATTATCATTAGTTACCATTATCAATAATGGTTTTATTATTTGTACAATTCCAATTATCATTATTACCAATTATATCATAATCATCATTATCTTTATTATCATTATCATAATTACCATCATCATTCCTAATCACATTAGGCTATACATGCAGATACCCAAGTAAACAAAAAACAAAATATTAACCTCTCTCTCTCTCTCTCTCTCTCTCTCTCTCTCTCTCTCTCTATATATATATATATATATATATATATATATATTAAAAAAATATATATATATTAACCTGCCCATACATTCTTTTCAAGTCTAACCCACCACAAAATTACATCAAGTCCATTCTGAAATCACATAACCGAAACCCATGCATTACGATCCAAGGAAACTCTGCAACCAATATCAAAGACGGTCTTTCAATATAACCACATCCAAACTGCCTCTTACAGTCAAGATGTAGGCCATGATATTAACGTGGGTCTGTGATGTTTCTTGGCTAAGGTCTTGTGAGAGCTTTTGAGGTTGATATAGTTTTCGTTTTTTTTTTTTTTTTTTTTTTTTTTTTTTTTTTTTTTTTTTTTAGGAGAGGGAGTGGTTTATTGTGAGGTATGGAGGGATAGGAAAGTGATTTATATGAAAGAGGATGGTATTTTGTTGTTATTGTTTTTTTGTTATTATCGTTATTTTTTATTTAATCATTGGTATTATTATCATTACTATTACTATTGTTATAATTATTGTTATCTGTAATCTGATTATGATAGATATTTTTTTATTGAAACTATGGTCATAATCATTAAAAAAATCTTTATTATTGTTATTATTATCACTATTATCAGTTTTGTATTACCATTATCATCATTATTTTCATTACCAATACTATTATTATCATTATCATTGTTATTTTATTTTTGTTATTATTACTGTTGTTATTATCATTATCATTATCATTGATATTATTATTGTAATTGTTGTGTTATCATCATCGTTTGATATTATAATTTCTATTGTTATTATTGATATTATTTTATTATTGTTATCATCATTATTATCATAATAATCATTATTATCACTATCACCATTGCCGTCATGATTATCATTATAATTATCACCATGATTATCATTATAATCATCATTAGAATCAATGTTATAGTGATATCAGCATCATAATTATCATTGTAATTATCATTATTATCATCGTTATCATTATTACTATCATTATAATTGTAATTAGTATCATCATTATCATTATTCTTACCATTATCATTATCATTGCTTTTATCTTGATAATTATTATTACTATTATTATTATTATCATTATTATCATTATCATTGTTGTCATTATTATTAGTATCATTATAATAATTGTTATTATCATTATGAATATTATCATCATCCATATAATTTTAGTATGATTATCATTATCACTGCCATCATTATTATCAATCTTTTTCAGGATATTACCATTCTTATCATTTTAACCTTTGTTACGTTTTTTTTTTTTTTTTTTTTTTTTTTTTTTTTTTTTTTTTTTTTTTTTGCTTATACTATGATTATTATCGTTATCATATTTTTTATTGTTGTAACCATTATTGTTATTACCCTTATTATCATTATCTTTATCATTAATATTACTATTATTATTATCCTTATCATCATTATTATTATCATTATCATTTTATTCATATCATTCTCATCTTCCTTATTGTTGTTATTATTATGATTCTTCTTCTTCTTGTTATTGTCCTTTTCGTTATCATTATTATTACTATTAATACAATTATCATTATTATTATCACTATTGTTATTGATATTACCATAATTATCAATTTTATAATTTTCTCTATTATTATTATAGTTATTAGCATCATTATTATTTTTATCGTTATCATTACTGCTTTGCCATTATTTTATTAGTATCATTATCATTATCATTGAAATTATATATTTCATTGGTATAAGTATTATCTTTTCCACCATAACTTTTATTATTCTTATTTTTATCTTATTGTTATTCATT
>NW_028234424.1:31039640-31042140 GCF_977035675.1 Penaeus japonicus
AATGTCATGGGAGATTATTTATAAAGTCTGAGATTTAAAGCAGGGCTTCAGAGGGTTTTCCGGTAATTAAGGCTAATCTGTGTATACGCTCCGAAAAATGACCATGGTTAGAGGGTCACTCATCAGAAAAGTCTTGCCATTAGAGAATTAGACAAAGAAGTAATGAAAGTATTACTGGAGAGAGAGAGAGAGAGAGAGAGAGAGAGAGAGAGAGAGAGAGAGAGAGAGAGAGAGAGAGAGAGAGAGAGAGAGAGAGAGAGAGAGAGAGAGAGAGAGAGAGAGAGAGAGAGAGAGAGAGAGAGAGAGAGAGAGAGAGAGAGAGAGAAAACGAAATTAAACTAATGTGTTACTACAACTCTTTTTACTACTGCGGCTACCACTACTATCATTACCATCATTACTAGTACTACTATGTCTTCTAACTATACTACTGTTATAACTACTATTACTACTACCACTGTTACTACTGCCACTATTATTGCTGTTCCTACTACTATTTTTCCTACTACTACTTCTAGTACTAGTGCTGGTGCTCTTCGTAGAAATGGCCTACCTTTATAATACCATTATTTTACAGGGCTTAACCTTGAACATGTACCATACATGTATACCATATCATCCTACTATTAATGCTACTTCTCCTACAGCAGTATTTTTCTAGTATTACTTTTAGAGTACTATTACTGCTGCCACGAATACTTGTGATGAAAATGAGAATTGTACTGATTTTAACGATAAGAAATAAGGATAATAATGATGATAATTACGATCTGCGTTGTTCACTACTAGTTATAGATTTTTTTTGTAGATAATGGCGTTGATGTTATCATAATGATTATTACTGTTGTCATGATTCTAGTTGAATATATTGTCATTATCATTGTTTTGTTTTGTTTTTTTATAGCTATTACTACAATTACTGGTGTTCTTGGTATTATTATTATCATCTTTATTCCTATTTTCTTATCGTTATTGTTATTGTTATAAATATTATCATCATCATTTTCATGATTATCATCTCATTATTATTATTTACATTTTTTACTATCATCATTATCATCGTTACTGATATCATCATAATCATTATCATTACCGTCATTATTACTATCATTGTTATTTCTATTATCACTATCGTTATTACCATAATTCTTATCATCATTGTTATTATCATCATTATTCTCCTTATTGCAATTTTCATTATCCTTACTATTATCATAATTATTAATATTACTATTATTTTCATCATCGTCATTACAATTACTATCATTATCATTATTGTTATCATCAGTGTTACTACTACTATGATCATTATTAATATAATTCATTATCATCCTCAATATTGTAATAATTCATTATCATCCTCAATATAACTACTAGCGGCAGTAGTATAATAGGTAATATCAGTATTAATAATTTCAATGATGATCATTATCGTGAAAATTATAATGATAATAGTAATAATAAATATGATAATAATGATAAAGATATTGATACTAATTATAACAAAAATGATAATGATGATAATTGTAATGATAACAATAATAATAATAAAGATAATTATTATTGTCATCATCATAAGTATCATTATCATCTAAACGATTATGAAATGAGGATTATAACAATAATGATGATGACCAAAAATATTCATAACGATGATAATATTAGTTATTATTATAACAATAATTGTTATTATATTCATTATCACTATTATGATTATTATCATAGTTGTTATAATTTTCATTATCATTATCGCCGTCATTGAATGTGTTTACCCCTCCCCCCCATAAAAAAACAGAAAAAAAGAAAGAAAAAAACGAACAACAACACAAACAAACAAACAAAGAAGTACATGGGCGGGGTCAGGTACTTTGTGGCCTATTGCGTAATAGCGTGTGAACTGCCTATTACAGACTTGGCTCCTCCTCCTCCCGCCTGCTCTCTGACGTCAACGACCAATTACAAATATTCCTCGTCCCATTTATTACGTTTAATTTGTTTTCTGTCTTTGTTTCTCTGTCTTTGTTGCTACTCTCTTCATTGTTGTTGTTTGTAGTAGAACTAGTGGTGGTGATAAGAATGGTGGTATGGTAAGATTATGATAGTAATGGTGACCCAGGTGACAGAATCAATGATGATGATGATGGTGATGAAAATGATGTTAACGATGACGATCTGTGTGTGTGTGTGTGCATATACATGCATATACATGCATATATATATATATATATATATATATATATATATATATATATATATATATATATATATACACACACACACACACATATATATATATATATACATATATATATATATATATATATATATATATATATATATATATATATATATATATATATATATATATATATATATATATATACACGCTCTCTTACTCCTGCCATCTCTCTTAAATATATTTCCTCTCTCTCTCTCTCTCTCTCTCTCTCTCGCTCTCTCTCTCTCTCTCTCTCTCTCTCTCTCTCTCTCTCTCTTTCTC
>NW_028234424.1:31059640-31062140 GCF_977035675.1 Penaeus japonicus
TTTTATATTATATACTATTTTTTATATACTTATATATTATACACATATATATTTGTATATGTTATCATATTTTCATTTGTATATATTACATATATATATTCTTTATATACTATTTTACTTAATTAACTTTTTTATATACATATACAATATATAATATTTATATATATATATATATTACATATTTTTAGATATGTATTTATGTCATATATATTTTCTATTTATATATTTTATATATTTATAATTATATTATATTATATATATCATTATGTATGTATATGTTTATATGGTGTTTGCATATATATATATATATATATATATAATATTATATCTTTTATATATATTATTTATTTATAGATGTATATTATATTTATTTCTTGTATATATATATCTCATATATATATATATATATATATATATATATTATATATATATTAGATTTAATATTTATATTCTTATGTATATGTATGTTTTCTATATATA
Source organism: Penaeus japonicus (assembly GCF_977035675.1). Taxonomy (NCBI): domain Eukaryota; kingdom Metazoa; phylum Arthropoda; class Malacostraca; order Decapoda; family Penaeidae; genus Penaeus; species Penaeus japonicus. The sequence continues at coordinate 31,060,121 of NW_028234424.1, forward strand.
AATAGATATATATTATATATTTAATATACATATATTTATATTTATATATATACTATTTTATATATATATTTATATATTTATATGTGTGTTGTGTGTGTGTGTGTGTGATGTGTGTGTGTGTGTGTATGTGTGTGTGTGTGTGTGTGTGTTGTGCGTGTGTGTGTGTGTGTGAATGTGTGTGTGTGTGGGTGTTTGTTTGTCTGTGTGTCAGGTGTTGTGAATGTTGTGTGTATGCTGTGGGTTTTTGTGTGGAAAATAGGAAAACAGAGAGGAAAAATTTGTCACTTGGTTCAAGAATACGGGACTTGTCAACAGTGAACACTTTCAAAGTCAGTGTGAAAGAAAGATAATAAACAATAACCAATCTGGGGCTCTTTGTGGCCGTCCATTCGTTTTCTTTACAAGACAGTCACTCTAGGCTCAAAAAAATAAAATTAAAGGAGAAAAAATAAAAAAAAAAAAAATAAATAAATAAAATCAAAGCTAATTGCAAATTGCAAATTCGGAAGATTTCTCCATATAAAAATCAGTAAGATACTTTGAATGGACTGATTGAGTTTAGTTTCATTATATTTTTTTTCGTTTGTCTGATAAGAGTTTTGTTCCGTATCTCCGTGATTGTCTATATAGTTAAGAAAACAGGTTTTAACTATGTAGTACAATATTGGTGATGGGGGATGAGGGTGGACTTGTACTATATATTAATATATATATATATTTTTAAATATATATATATATCTAAATTTTATATATATATATATATACACAATAGTATATATCTGTGTGTGTTGTTGTGTGTAGTGTGTGATGTTGTGTGTGTGTGTGGTGTGGTTGTGTGTGGTGTGTGTGTTCGTAAAATATCTAATATCTTCTATCTATCTATCTATCTATCTTATATATATATATTTATATTTTTATATATATATATATATATATTTGTATGATTATTACATATATATGTTGTAGATTCACACACACACTCTACTTATATATAAAAAAAAAAAAAAAAAAGAAAAAAAAAAAATATAGATATATATTTATACGTATATATCTTGTTATTATATAATTTTTATATTATATATTTATATTTATATTTTATATTATATATATTTATATATATTTATATATATATATTTATTTATTATAGAGAGTGTGAGAGGAGAGAGAGGATGATGGATGGAGAGAGAGAGAGAGAGATTAGACTAATATATACTATATATTTCATATATATATATTTATATTTTTTTATTATATATATATATGTGTGGCGTGTGTGTGTGGTGTGTCTGCTGTGTGTGATGTGTGTGTGTGTGTGTGTGTGTGTGTCTTGTGTGTGTGTATGGTTTGTGATCTTTGCGTGTGTGTGTGTGTATTTGCTAGGTATGTATATATTTGGTTTGTATGTGTGCGTGCGTTGTGTGTGTATGGGTGTAATTGCTTAACCTCTCCTAAAATGCTATAAATCTTCGACATCTAATTATCCTATTTGAATACTCAAATTCACTAGTACCCGGTTAATGTCTATAAAACCCCGACCAGTATTTCACTGAGGTCGCTAAATATGTAAGAAGTTCGTGGCATTAATCCCGGGTTGTTGGAAGGGACTGACCTTCGACCTGACCTCGGACCTTGATACTGTTATTGGATTCCCACTAGCAGGAATATCTATCAGCGTACAAATCAAGTAAAAAAGAAAAAAAAGTGTGTAAACTAAACGAAAATTTAGTATTGCGAAAATTTCACCTCAACTGCCTTTCTCCACTGCATCTTCTCGACACTGTTAATAATATCAAAATGATTCGGTGCTTATGAGTGGCGCAGGTACATAAAACATTTTTTTTTTTTTTTTTTGCTATTGACGTTTATTTTTTTTTTGGATATTGCATAAAATTTATTTGATACCAATAATTATCATTACAAATCACTGGGTATTGTATAATTTCTGAGATAAGAGTTATTAAGAAAGTTATTTTTTATTGAACGTTTTACTACTTGCATGTCATATATTTTATAATTATTG
>NW_028234424.1:31070392-31072892 GCF_977035675.1 Penaeus japonicus
TATCATATATAATATATATATATATCATATATATTATTCATCTGTATATACACACACAAAGAGTTATATTTTTATATAAATATATATATATTTATTGAATATATATTAATTTATATATATATCACTGCGACTGTACAATTATATACATGTATATCTATCGTTCTCTCTCTTCTCTCTTTCTCTCTCTCTCTCTCTCTCTCTCTCACTCTCTCTTCTCTATTACTCTCTCTCTCTCTCCTCTCATCTTATCTCTCTCCTCTGAATATTATATATATATAGATATAGATTATATATAATTATATATATATATATATAGTATATATATATTTATATTATATCTTCGATATATAGAATATATATCTTATATAAATATAATATATAATATATATATATATTATGATAATATAGTAGTATTATGATATATATATATAGATATAAAATCTATATATACACATATATATATTCAGATATAGGATATATTTATAATATATATATATATATATATATATATATCAATAATATATTATATATATAACAGTAGATATATGCTTCATAAATTTATATATGATAACTATATATATTTAGTTATAGCATATTATATAAATATAAACATAGTATAGATATAGTAGATATTATATATATATATATAGTATATACTATATATATAAATAATATATTACCGTATATATTATATATATATTATATATATAATATATATAGTATATATATATACTATTATATATATACTATTTATATAATATATATGATATGTTAGGTTTTTTACATACTATTATATATATATTATAATATATATATATTATATATATATATATATATGTATGTATATGATACATATAATAATATGGAATATCATATATATCGTATATACTATCATATATTTTTTATTACAATATATACTTATATATATATATAATTCTTATATATATATAAATATATATATATGTATAAGTTATAATTACTTTATAATATAATATACTATTATATATTATATATATATTACATATTTATAAATATGTCTATTCTATTCTTTCTATATATATAGCCTCTTCCTAGCAAATTTAAGCTTCTGCTAGTTCTGTCTTCAGACATGAAAGTACATGCCTATGCTTTCTGGAAGACGAGAGGGGACGGTGGTTGGATTGCGGTGGTGGTAAGGTTATGTGGGGTGGTAGGTAGGGGTCGGGTGTGTGGGTGGGTTTAGTCATCGGATGGTGGTTCGTGGTTTGTGGTTGTTGGGTGGGGTGTGGTTTCTGGGGGTTGGAGGGGGGAGGTTTGGTTGGTAGGGTCACCCGAAAAAAAAATGGGGGTAAACGCAGAAAAACGAGAAAAAGGGTGTTGGATGGTTGTGGGTAACCCGAACAATCAATACTACAGTATTTAAATTACAATACTGTAGTGCTTGTTTGAAACTATTCAGTTAATTCTACATTTTATACCCCTTTTTATCCATCTTGTCACAATGTGAACTATGGTGGTTTCATAATATGATATCATTATAATAATAATATATATCATTAATATAAAGAATATATATCTTATATATATATATCTTAAATATACTATATATCATATATGCTATATATATATATATATATATATATATAGTATATTATATATATATATATATATGTAATGTATACATATATATACTATATGTAGTAATATATTATATATTTATATATATTTATATAATATATGATATATAGTATTATATATAATATATGTATATATATGCTGTATATATATGTATATATACGTATAATATATGTTTATATTGTATTATACAGATTTAACTATATATATTATATATATATATATATATATATATATATATATATATAAAATATATATATATATAAAAACTGAATATATATGTGTTCGTTGTGTGTGAGCTCTGTGTGTGTGTGTCGTGTTTTTTGTGTGTTGTTGTTGTGTGTTGGGTGTGTGTCATGTGTGTGTGCTGTCATGAATGCTCATTAACGTGTTGTGTTTTGATGCTGTTATGTAATGATATATATTCTATCATGATATATAATATAGTTATAGATATATAATATACATACATATATATAATTATATATTCTTATTTATATATTATATATATATATATATATAGATATGATACTGTACTACATCATTATTATATATATTATTATAGTATAAGTTAATATATATATATTATAATGGTATATATATATTATAATATATATGATCATATATATATCTATACATATGATAATATATATACATATATATTGAATATACATATATATAATAATATATATTATATTAAGACCCGCTTATATATATATATTATATATCATATATATATATATATATGTGTGTTGTATGATATTTTTTTATCCTATATATTAATTATACATGTATGATATATATATACATAATGATATATATATATATATATATAACATATATACATTAATGATATATATATATATAGTCATATATATATATATAT
>NW_028234424.1:31082892-31085808 GCF_977035675.1 Penaeus japonicus
TCGATAGAAGAAGTGATATCACTGATATGATTTTTTAAGATATTTTTTTTTTCTTTTTCTTTTTGATATGCGGTCAGTTTTTAATGGACATATTGGTAAAAACATGAAGATAGTTTATGAATAGGAAACCACATCAGTTAGACCGAAGCTACAGGTTACAAAGGTATATGTGTAAATAATATTATTAATTTCCGTGTAACCAGAGCAAAATCCTCTTCCGTGTTATGAATTGAAATTTGTGAAGAGAGAAAAAAGTTGGAAGAGAAGAGAGAGGAACTCTTCTAAATAAACACGTGTGATAGATGCATGTATACTTATGTTAGTGTGTGTCTAGTTGTATGTGTATGTTTGAGTCTGAGTTTGTGGAATTGTATGAACACACCCACACACGCACGCACTCACAAACACACACACACACACACACACACACACAAACACACACACACACACATACCCATTACAATCTAAATGAAAAGAAATATATTATATATCGCCAGCAAAATCCGCCGTTTCAACAAAGTCTCTCTAGCAATTTGAAAACAACAACAACATCGCTATTGATATTATGCAAATTCAACGGCACCAACACAGCAACGAGAATATACGTGCATTCATACTGTACCAATTCACAAACCTTTTATGTCTAATTTGACAAAGCGACTCAGCAAAATATTCGTAGATTCATTATTCATATCTATTTATCCGTCGAAAAAGTTTAAATTAGATGTGTCTACGTCAGTCTCCAATATTAATACAAAGGGATTGCATAAAGCAGCTTGCAACAGCAAATGAAAATGATCAACCGAGAGATGATTTGCGTGAGATTTTCCAATATTTTTGCAACGTTCACGGTCGGAGCTCTACGGGGATCCCTCTCCATTTGTCGTTAAAACAATTGTCACGGCATGTGTGTGTGCATGTGCACGGAATGCATCGATGTTGAAGAGAATACGTTGACACCCATTTCGGTCTGTGCGTTTCTCACTCTTTCACTCTTTCTGTTTTTCTCTTTGTTATCCATGCTTTATGCATGTATTTCTGTGGGACTGTCTGTATGTATTTATGTCTGACTGTATGCATGTATTTATGTCTGTATGTGTGTATGCATGCATGTTTGTCTGACTGTCTCTCTATCTCCCTCTCTCTCTCTCTCTCCCTCTCTCTCTCTCTCTCTCTCTCTCTCTCTCTCTCTCTCTCTCTCTCTCTCTTTCTCTCTTTCTCTAATTCTCTCCACTCTTCCCCTTTCTCTCTCTCTCTCTTTCTATAATTCTCTCCACACTCCCCCTTTCTCTCTCTCTCTCTTTCTCTCTTTCTATAATTCTCTCCACTATCTCTCTCTCTCTCACTCTCTCTCTCTCTAATTCTCTTTTCCTCTCCCTCTCTCTCTCTCTCTCTCTCCCTCAATTCCTCTTTTCCTCCCCCATCCCTGACTCCCCCCCCAAACCCCCCCCCTCTCCCCTCTATTCTCTTTTCCTCTGGGCCTTTTTTCCCCCTCTCCCCTTTACCATTACCCAAAAACAGATTCCCATGACGGGGTCAATGCACAGTACATCCTTCCCCTCCCCAGCATTAGAGTCCCCTCACAGAGTATTCCGAGGGGACCAGCTGTTGCATTTACTAAAGCCCATATCTAACGCCAGCATGTCTCCTTCTGGCCGACAAATTCAAGAATGTTATGTGTTTAGGCGCTTGGGTGTTTATCTAAAGGTGAGACTGCGCGCGTAAGATATGTGTGTGTAAACAGTGTTATCCGGACTGGAAGAAATGTGTGGTGGATTGTATATCTTGCGGGAGAATGGTCTTACGGGGATTGGAGAATGAAGATTACTGCGTAGCATTTGGGGAGGATTAGATATGACTTTCTCGTTACTCAGAATCATCGCTGCATTTTGGGATGACGTCTGATAAAAGGTAATGTTTGTGTGAGAACAAAATAACATCAGGTAAAAAAAAAAATAAAATAAATAAAGGAAAGGAAAGAAAGAAAAACACACGTGGGGAGATAAGGCGAAGAGCGAAAAAAAAATAAAGAAAAAGAAAACTGTTAATAAGACCATGTATATAGTAGAACATGTGATATGTTGATGGATAGAGTGATGGACTAGAAGAGAGAGAGATATGGAGGAAGATTATATAAATAGATAAATAATTAGATAGAGAGATAGACAAGGAGAACAATCGATAGATAGATAGAGAGAGAGAAGATAAATAGATAGACAGAGAAACAAACAACAAAGGGGGTTAGGGGAGGAGGGTGAGTGAAGGAGAAATATTGATTACAAACTAATTAAAGTATACAGACATAGATAGACAGAACTGACAGAGAGAGAATAAGATACCTAACCTTTCCCCCCTCCACGTCTATCTATCGGACAGATAGGCCTAAAACTCGGGACGGCGAGAGAGGGGAGCAAAAGGGAACCTGGAAGAATAAATAATCCGAAAAGACAATGAAGGCGGAAAGATGAGTCCACCTTTGACAATAAGAAAAGTTCGAGTCAATGACACTACAAGGTCAAGCAGCGGCCCTGAGGGAGAGAGGGGGACGATGGAGTGTCGAAAGAGTGAGGGGGGGGGGGTAGGAGGAGGTAGACAGCGAAGAGAGAGGGTAGACAGAGAAAAGAGAGGGTTGAAGATGAGAGGGAGAGGGAGAGGGAGAGGGAGAGGGAGACGGAGACGGAGAGGGAGAGGGAGAGGGAGGGGGGAAGGAGAGGGAGAGGGAGGGAGAGGGAAAGGAAGAGAGCGAAGAGAGAGGGAGAGGGAGAGGGAGAGGAAGAGAGCGAAGAGAGAGGGAGAGGGAGAGGGAGAGGAAGAGAGCGAAGAGAGAGGGAGAGGGAGAGGGAGAGGGAGAGGGGAGGGGGAGGGAGAGGGAGAGGGAGAGGGAGAGGGAGAGGGAGAGGGAGAGGGAAGGGGGAG
>NW_028234424.1:31128040-31130540 GCF_977035675.1 Penaeus japonicus
CCCTCTTTGTTTCTTTGTTGTTTACCCTATTCTGTTTATTCTTGATCCCTCGCCCTCCCTCCTCGCCTTTCTCTTTTCTAAATCTCTCTCTCTTTCTCTCTCTATCTGTCTGGCTGTCTTTCTCTCTCCCTCTCTCTGTCTCTCTCTCTCTCCCTCTCTCTCAGTCTCTCTCTCTCTCTCTCTCTCTCTCCCTCTCTCTCTCTCTCTCTCTCTCTCTCTATTTTTCTCTTTTCATTCTACATATTTTTTTTTTCTTCGAAATGTCTCCTTTCATTCCACTTCTTGCCATATTTTATGCAATGAGTTGTTAGTTGGGAAGTCCACACAGCCCACTGAAATAACCATAAGAAAGATGGAATTCTAAGCCTTCTTGCAAAATAAGATAGACGGCGTTGAACCATTAGATACAGAATTTCTAGAAGAGGAATGAACTGGGGACGTGGGGGAGGGAGGGGGAGAGGGAGGGAGGGGAAGAGGGAGGGGGAGAGGGGGAGGGGGAGGGAGAGGGAGAGGGAGGTTGAGGGGAGGGAGGGAGGGAGGGGGAGAGTGGGTATGAGTCTAGATGGGCTTTCTAGGGAGGTGGGAGGTTGAGGGCAGAGAAGGGGGGTGGTGAGGGGGGGGGGGGGGCAAGAGCAGGAGTCTGAACGTTAAAATGTCTTGAAGTTAAGAAAAAAACGACTTGGCAACCCTGTCCCGTTCTCATGCAATTTTAACTCCTTTGAAAAGCTGGTAATGTGTATTGGTTACAGGACAGAAGTTTTTTTTTCTTTCTTTTCTTTTCTTTTTTCGCTCGCTGAACGATGAGTTTCATTTCAGCTTTAGGTTATTGGGTTGGATGACGTCCTATATACAGAGAAATCGTCTCGTTTATTCTGAAAAAGGGAGTGTCGAATTAAGCTGAAGTAAATTTTAATTAGGATAGGTCGTAAGTATTACAGGTGCACAAAAGCAAATAGTATATGCACTCGCATATCCGTATACACAAACATAAGATATATCAATAGCTATTTTAAAAATGAGCAAACTGGATAGGAACGCGAAACGTAAAAATAACAAAAGTATACACATAAGCAATCAGACAAACCACACAACCACATAATAAAATTCCCACAAACATAAACACAAACAACAAAAATCTGTGCGTCTTACCCCACAAACAAATTCCCGCGACCCAAAAACAACAACACTCCTTCGAAAGCAAACACTCCGACTTCGTCTTCAGTATATCACCCCAAAAGCAACAGTGATATCGCCCCTGCCTCGACGAAGGAGCAAAACACACGATATCCCATCCGTGTTGAGGGGATCAATGGACTGGAAACAGTGATAAGTATCTGGTTTTAATTCACCAAATTCCAATACGGCCAGAGCTGGAAAGAGGGTGCCTGAGGAACGACGATTTCGGCTTTCACGGTTGTTTGTTTATTCCGATGGGATGTATTGAGATTCATTGGAGTTTTGTGAATAAGTGGATGGGGTATGTACATACAGGCACGTACGTAAAAATGAACATACGTGGGAATGCACACACATACACACACACACACGCACACACGCACACACACACACACCATACACACACACACACACACACACACATACACACACACTTTTTTCATATGATCCAATTCCTTCCCGTAATTGAATTTTTTGTCGCGTTATATCATCTTTCATTATTATTTGTGAAAGTCCGGACAGAATTTGGATTAAGTAAAGTGTTCCCTCTACGGTGTTCATTCCCTTCCAATATCTCTAACCATATTAGATGACAAACTGTCTCATGTTTTTTTTTTTTTTTTTTTTTTTTTTTTTTTTTTTTTTTTTTTTTTTTTTTTTTGGGGGGGGGGCATCTGTTATCCAAAATCCTTTATCTCCGTTTTCACTTTGCTCTTTATCTCCCTTTTCAAATATCTATCAAGGCCTTTCACCTCCCTTTTCATCTCGCCTTTTTTCCCCTTTCACATTTTTTCCCGAGGTAATTGGTTAGTTATACGTAAACTTAGTTTCTCGGTTAGATAGTTTGCTAGCATGATTATGCGGAAAGTTACTGGCGTATTGTGATGAAAATTTAGAGGTAGGTTGTCTATGGCCAATGTACTTGACGATTACATTATAGATGAGTAGAGTTTGAGATGATTAAACGCAATTTGAGTGACTGTTTGTGGGTAGATTAAGTTTCATGATGGTCGGTTAAGAGTAAATTGGGTAAAGAAGATGGTGAATTGAGCCTAAGAGGGCGGAGAATTAGCAGATATTTAGGGCAAATTGAGGTAGATAAGAGTAGATGGGAGTGGTTTAAGGGTGACATTAGTGGTAGAGTAGGTAGATTTCTTGGAAAAAAAGAGAATATAAAAACATATCATCTGGAGGTTCTGTACCAATTTATACCGTTGGTATTTCAACACTTTATGACTTTACGCACAATAAAAAAACAACAACAAAAAAACAGTGTATACTAAGACGCTAAAAAGGAAATAAAAAAATAGATCAATAAAATAAT
>NW_028234424.1:31159162-31164162 GCF_977035675.1 Penaeus japonicus
GATAGAGATAGATAGAGAGAGAGAGAGAGAGAGAGAGAGAAAGATAGATAGATAGATAGATAGATAGATAGATAGATAGATAGATAGATAGATAGATAGAGAGAGAGAGAGAGAGAGAGAAAGTGAAAGAGAGAGAGAGAGAGAGAGAGAGAGAGAGAGAAATAGAGCAAGAAAGATAAAAAAGAAAAGAAGAAGAGAGGAATAGAGAGAGAGAAGGAGAGAGAGAGAGAGAGAGAGAGAGAAATGGAGCAAGGAAGATAAAAAAAAGAAGAGAGGAATAGAGAGAGAAAGAGAGAGAGAGAGAGAGAGAGAGAGAGAGAGAGAGAGAGAGAGAGAGAGAGAGAGAGAGAGAGAGAGAGAGAGAGAGAGAGAGAGAGAATAATAACGAAAGCATCAGAAATGTAGAAAAAGAGAAAAGCGAAACGGCTAACACACGCAAAGGCAGACTAAGTTCCCTGGTTCCCCTGGGATAATCTGCTTCCCTGGGCTAATAAGAAAGCTCTCGGCACTTCAGCAAAGGTAATGAACCCGGCTTTGTGTAATAGACCAAGCGCCATTGCAGCTCGTAATGACGTGTCCACGCTGGAGGTAATTCATTACCAATATCACTTCCGCTTCTAAATTGGCTGAGAACATTACACATTTCCTTGCGGTTTGAGTGCGGTTGGTGTTTTTACTCTCCGTTCTATTCACTTTTTTTCTTTTTCTTTTCGTTTCTCGACTTGCTTATTCTCTTTTGTTGATTGTGGTGATCCTGTTTGGTGGGGCTGAAATGATTTTTTTTTTTTGTATTGCTTTTCGTAAATTGGGATTTAAGTTCTGCCAGAAAATAACAAATGCTGTTCACTGCTCACATGTACACCCACTCACTCACATCAGTATGAATATACATTAAATACACCACATCACAACACACATATTTATGTAATATTGTCATTATATATATATATATGATAATATATATTATATATTATAATATATATATATGTACACACCACACGCACATACACACACACACACACCAAAACACACACAACCCCAAACCATCCAACAACACAACACACACACACACAACAACACACATTATATATATATATATATAAATATATCTATATATAATAATTATATATATTAATCTGTATTGTATCTCTATATATATATATTATCTCTATATATATAATATAATATATCTATATATATTTATATGAGTATTTTTATTTTATGCGTCTGTATTCTTTCGTGTAATACCGATAGTGAAAAAAACGGTAGAGGTTGTTAGGTGATTTTAATTATGTTGGACTAGTTTGATGCCATCGCTATTGAGCAATCTTCTCTTCCACACATCTTCAAATATTAATAATATCTACTTATTATTTTATATATTTAATTACTGTTTTAATGGACAGTATTAGTACCGTCTGATGGTATATTTGTCCAATCGAACTCCGGTCAACATCATCTATTATTGGATATTTTTCAACGCACACGCGCTAATTAAACACAACGCGCAAATATATAACACACACACACAAACACCACACATACACACACGCTCGCACTTACACACACGCACAAACACACAACACAATATTGTCTTATATATATATATATAAATATCTATTAAATATATATATATATAAATATAAATAGTAAACCTATGTATATATATATATAGATATTATATATATATATATAAATTTTATATATATATTATAATATATATATATAACATCTATATAAATCGAAATACATACATACATTTCTATATATATATATATATATATATAAATATATAATACATATGTGTGTGTGTGTGTGTTGAGTTGTGTGTGTGTGTGTGTAGAGTTGTGTGATGTGTGTGAGTTTGTGTGAGTGTGTGTGTGTGTGTGTGTCTATATCTATATCTATAATATATATATATATCTATATATTATGTTATATATGTTTATATATATATTATCTATCTATATATATATATAAATATATTATTTATATATTGTATCTATATATATATATATCTAAATATCTTAATATATACATATATATAACTATATATTAAAATTAATATTTATATATATAATAATAAATACATATATATATCTTATATATATATATATATATCAAATATATTATATATTATCTATATAAATATATATATATATTATATATAGTGTGTGTGTGTGTGTGTGTGTGTGGTTGTGTGTGAGAGTGTGGTAATGTTTATACTTATATATATCTATATCTATAAATATATATAATATATATATATTATATATCTATATAGATGTTATAATTAAATACACAACACAAACCCCCCACCCACACACACATAACACCATATATATATATTCTATATTATTTATATAATCATATATTTTATATATATTATATATAAATATATATATGTATCTTTAAATAGTTGAATTACATTTATTACACTTACATCCACACGCACACACACGTACACATCCACACATACTTATGCTTATGTATATATATATATACTATTTAGATATATATATATATTGATATAGATATATATAGATATATATATATATATTAAATATATATATAGATTATACATATATATATATTATATATGTTATAATTATATTTAGATATATAATATATATTATATATATAATATATGTATATATATATATATAAATTATTTTATATTATATATATATTATCTTTCTATATATATATAATATATATAATATTATAAAAAAATATTATAAACATATGCAATAAGGTAATGTGATTTGCGATTGTTGCGATTGTTTGTTTGCAGATGGTTGATTATGTAGTGTGTATATAAGTGTAATTTAATGTAATACATCTAATCAAAGATGATGTTTCGAAATTCTCCACAGCTAGATATATAAAACAAACAAATTAAGGCACCGGAAAGAGAACTTCATTCGCTCCCACTATCACAGAACAGCTGGCAACGTTTTGCTGTTTCTATCTATACGCTGGACCGTAGGAGGCGAGGAAACAAGCTCGTCGCGTCTTGCCCAGATTTATCTGCTCTGATTATGTTTGAGCACGTGGGTGAGAGAGGGGGGAAGGGCGGAAGGGGGAACAAAGAGGAATGGGGGAGGCAGCAAGGCAGAGGGGGGGAAGAGGGGAAGAGGGGGAGGGAAAATGAGAATGGGGGAAGAGGGGAAGAGGGGGAGGGAACATGAGAATGGGGGAAGAGGGGAAGAGGGGGAGGGAACATGAGAATGGGGGAAGAGGGGAAAAAGGGGAGGGAACATGAGAATGGGGGAAGAGGGGAAGAGGGGGAGGGAAAATGAGAATGGGGGAAGAGGGGAAGAGGGGGAGGGAACATGAGGATATGGGGGGAAGGAGGAGAAAGAGGGGGACGAGGGGAAGAGGCGGCAAATGAGACACCTGGGGGAATGGAAAAGGAAGATGGGGAGTGGGGAAGAGGGAAGAGGGGAACATTGAGGATGGGGGAAGAGGAAGGGGAGGGAAAATGAGAATGGGGGAAGAGGGGGAAGAGGGAGAGGGAAAATGAGAATGGGGGGGGAAGGAAGAGGGGAGGGAAAATGAGGATGGGGGAAGAGGGGGAGAGGGAGAGGGAAAATGAGAATGGGGGAAGAGGGGAAGAGGGAGAGGGAAAATGAGAATGGGGGAAGAGGGGAAGAGGGGGAGGGAAAATGAGAATGGGGGAAGAGGGGAAGAGGGGAGAGGGAAAATGAGAATGGGGGGGGACGAGGGGGGAAAGCTGTGAGAGGAAAATGAGACTGGGGGGAGGAGGGTTGGGGAAAAAACATTTTTCCCCCCCCCCCCCCCCCCTCCCCCCCCCCCACCCCCCCCCCCCCCACCCCCCCCACGCCCACCCCCCACCCCCCCACCCCCACCCCCCCCCCGCACCCTCCCCCCACCCCCCCCCCCCGCACCCCCCCCCCCGCCCCCCCCCCCCCCCCCCCCCCCCCCCCCCCCCCCCCCCCCCACCCCACCCCACCCCCCCCCCCCCCCCCCCCCCCCTCCCCCCCCCCCCCCCCCAGGGAAAATGAGAATGGGGGAAGAGGGGAAGAGGGGAAGAGGGAGAGGGAAAATGAGAATGGGGGAAGAGGGGAAAAGGGCGAGGGAAAATGAGAATTGGGGAAGGAAAGAGCGGGGAGAAAAAAGGGGAGGGGCAAAATGAAGAATGGGGGGAAAGAGGGGGAAGAAGGGTGGGAGGGAAAGAAACTGAGGAATGGGGGGGAAGAGGGAGGGGGAAATGAAGGAATGGGAGAGGGGAAAAGGGGAAGAGAGGGAGGGAAAATGAGAATGGGGGGAGGGGAGAGCAAGGCGAGAGAGAGGGAGAGATGGGGGGGGGGGATAAGAAAGGGATGAAGCGAGCAGAGCGGAGAGAAGAAAGCGAAAAGTAAAAAGAAGAGGAGGGAAAAGAGAGGGAGAGGGGAAAAATAGGACGACGGAACGAGAATAACGAAGGATAATGAGAAGAGTGAACGAAGAATTTAAAGAAAGAAGATGAGGGAGACGGAAGAAGAGAGAACGAGAAGGGGGTGGGGGGGTGGGGTCAGGGATGAAGCGATGCCTATATTTCATCATGAAAGGCTGAAAGGTTGGCTCGTTTCAACTTTTAACAAACATTTGAGAGATTCAAATAGAGAGAGATGTATACACTCCTCACTCCTCCCCTCACGTCCCCCCCCACCCGCTACCCCCCACATTTATACCCCCACCACCCCACCTACTCACCCCAACCCTCCCTCACCACCCACCTCGCACAAAGCCTAGCCCGCCTCCCCTAACCCCGACTCACACCTCATCTCTGACTCGTAGACGTTGTTTATCATCCAAGTGAGAAGGAATTCTCACGGAGGAGAGAGTACTTGAAGTGATGTAACATTAGTGTAACAGAACTTCTTTTTTTCTTCTTCTCTTTTTATTTCATTTTAATCTCTTGATTAATCTTTCCTTTACTACCATTATGTTTATTTTTCTCGAAATGTATTGGTTATTAGAGAAAAAAAAAACAA
>NW_028234424.1:31169162-31184162 GCF_977035675.1 Penaeus japonicus
TATGAAACTCATCATAATCGTCATTTTTATTGTTGTTATTCCTGACATTTCATCATTATCATCATTTCATTATCATTACTACTATTATTATTATCATTATCATTAACGTTAACATTATCATTATTAGTATCATTCTAGTTATAATCATTATCAATATAATTTTCTAATTTCTCTTGTTTTTCATATCATCGTAATTGCTATTGCTATTCTCATTGCAATTATGATAACAATAAATATAATAGCAACAATGATAATGATCAATATTGTTCATTATGAATGGAATAGTTATTATTTCTGTTACTTTCAAAATGTCAGGATTGTTAAGATAGTCAGAGGCATCACCACTATTGCTTGATCGTTCTATCAACATTTGTGAACGAAATATACTGTGATATATTGCGTAAGCTGAGGTAACACAGTGAAGCGGTTTCTTGTCTGGAAAGAACGAAATATGCCTTTGAAGCTGAGCTTGGTTTTTGACAAGAGTAAATTTACCTTTTGATTTTATTTCTCGGGCAATTTGATTTATTTGGTCTCTATCTTTCACACACTCAAACACGCATACATTTACACACAAACACACACACTCACATGCACACACACACACACACATACACACACACTTACACACAAACACACACTCACATGCATACACACACACACACAAACAAATAAACAAACACGCGTACATCTAGTCACACATAGACCCATTCACTTAACCCATCCCCTCTGTATAGACCGGCAAAAACAAAGCAATAGAAACAAATAAATATAGTAGAAAAAGGAAAAGAAATATAAAAAAGTTCCAATCTACACCTATTAAAAAAAGAAGAAGACAACCAAACCCCCCCCCCCGCCCCAGGTGGGGGGGGGGGCCCGGGGGGGGGGGCGGGGGGGCGAAAAAAAAAAAAAAAAAAAAGAAAAAAAAAATCCTAAAAGTCAAAGGTTAGGGAGAGGTTCGGGTGGGAGGACTGTGTCTAACAGCGGCGTGCTCCGAGTGCACAGGTGTGAACAGCAGAGTGGAGTGGGAAGAACAGGAAAGTGGTGTATATTTGGTACAAATTGGGTTTCAGTAGTTATGAAGTAGGGAGGCCATGCTCACTGTACAATGTAGGGCCTCAACAATCCACAAATAAGTCCCGTGAAGATTTTAGAGCTATACATTAAGTTTAATGGCCGACATCTATCTTAGGTTCCTTTGTGACTCTCGGGCCATCGCAGCCGGCTATACGTTTCACTGTATGAGACGACCCGCGGCTCTCCTGGCTAAGGCTAGAGGAGGGAAAAGTTTTTTTTGTGTGTATGTCTCTGTCTAAATCTGTCTGTTTTGTATGTCTGTCTGTCTGTCTGGCTGGCTGTCTGTCTATCTATCTAGCTATGTATCTATCTACCTAGCCATATATCCATGTGGATTCAGATCAACTGCATGCATGTGTATTCCTACACACACACACACACACACACACACACACACGTTTCATCAAGAACTTGCAACGTTTCTAACTCCCTCCTGCGCCACAGACCATGAAAAATGATTCACTTATCTCCCTTAATCTGGAGACGCATCCCTAAGTAGCAAAATATGATTATTAATATGAACACTTTCCATCCCTTAACCTCCCCTTTTCTGTCCTATCTATAATGAAATCTCTTTGCCTCGAAAACCTCGCGAATAGAGGGTGTTTAGAGCGACAGAAATCAAAATTGTTCAACCGCTCGGCCATCTACGTAAACGCTCTGATTTGCTTGTAATGTTGTTCCTTTAAGAGATTCAAAAGGAAGCCCTAGAAACGATGGATGATTTTAGAATTTGGAGTGTCCTTAAGAATGGTATTTCTCCGGTGTATATAGATAGGGAAATGTGTATCAGATGAAGAGCGAGAGCGAGAGAGGGAGAGAGGGAGGGAGGGAGGGAGAGAGAGAGAGAAAGAGAAAGAGAGAGAAAATGAGAAAGAAAAAAGAGAGAAACAGAGAAAGAAAAAGAAAATGAGAAAGAAAAAAATAATGAAAAAAGAAAATGAACAAGAGAAAGATAAAGAGAGAGGAAGAGAGAGTGAAAAAAAGAGAGAGAAAAAAAAAAAAAATAGGAGAGAGAACGAGCATGCAAGCGAATATAGCAAACATAAATAAAAAGCTAAATGTAACCCCATACAGGCAATCGGACAGCCAGAAAAAAAAGGACAACAAAATGCCCCCATCCTTCAAAGCCCTTAGAGACACGCCCATCCCTTGCATCCCGCCCATGGATAGCGCCTCGGGAGATGAAGGGACACGACCTGATGCATAGGTGGATTTGTCTTCCCTGGTTGAGCCTGCATTTGCAAGAAATCCACTTTATCTCTCGGGGAAAATACTGAATGTTGCACGTTGGTAATTTCGTGTTGCAGGGCGATTTTGCATAAGCACGCGATGTAAATGGTATTGTCTCTCGTATGTCTCCTCTCTTTTTCTTCTTTTTTTTCTTGTTTTTGGTGGTTTATAGTTATATTCTTTTCGCGTTGTAACAGCAATAATTGTGATGATAGGATAATGCTGATAATAGCAATAACATGATTTATTAGAATATATATGAGGACAAAGATTATAGAAAAGTAAAACAATTTTAAAAAATAACACTACTACCTACAACACTTATAATGATAATCAGACGAAATGATGAAATGAAAAATAGAGACGATAATGATCATAAGGGTGATAATGACAACCACGTGATAACGATAGAGAACTTCTTCATGATAATGATAGAAAACTTCATGATAACGATAAGGAGCTTCCTCATGAAAACGATAGAGAACTTCCTCATGATAACGATCGAGAACTTCCTAATGATAACTATAGAGAACTTCCTCATGATAACGATAGAGAGCTTCCTCATGAAAACGATAGAGAACTTCCTCATGATGACCATAGAAAACTTCCTCATGATAACATTAGAAAACTTCCTCATGATAACGATAGAGAATTTCCTCATGATAACGATAGAGAACTTCCTCATGATAACTATGGAGAACTTCCTCATGAGAGCTATAGAGAACTTCCTCATGATAACATTAGAGAACTTCCTCATGATAACGATAGAGAACTTCCTCATGATAACGATAGAGAACTTCCTCATGATAACGATAGAGAACTTCCTCATGATAACCATAGAGAACTTCCTCATGATAACCATAGAGAACTTCCTCATGATAACGATAGAGAACTTCCTCATGATAACGATAGAGAACTTCCTCATGATAACGATAGAGAACTTCCTCATGATTACGATAGAGAACTTCCTTATGATTACGATAGAGAACTTCCTCATGATAACGATAGAGAACTTCCTCATGATAACGATAGAGAACTTCCTCATGATAACGATCGAGAACTTCCTCATGATTACGATAGAGAACTTCCTCATGATAACGATAGAGAACTTCCTCATGATAACGATAGAGAACTTCCTCATGATTACGATAGAGAACTTCCTCATGATAACGATAGAGAACTTCCTCATGATAACGATAGAGAACTTCCTCATGATAACGATAGAGAACTTCCTCATGATAACGATAGAGAACTTCCTCATGATAACGATAGAGAACTTCCTCATGATAACGATAGAGAACTTCCTCATGATAACGATAGAGAACTTCCTCATGATAACGATTGAGAACTTCCTCATGATTACCATAGAGAACTTCCTCATGATAACGATAGAGAACTTCCTCATGATAACGATAGAGAACTTCCTCATGATAACGATAGAGAACTTCCTCATGATAACGATAGAGAACTTCCTCATGATAACGATAGAGAACTTCCTCATGATAACGATAGAGAACTTCCTCATGATAACGATAGAGAACTTCCTCATGATAACGATAGAGAATTTTTTTTTTTTATTTTTTTTTTTTTTTTTTTTTTTTTTTCTTCCTCATGATAACCATAGAGAACTTCCTCATGATAACCATAGAGAACTTCCTCATGATAACGATAGAGAACTTCCTCATGATAACGATAGAGAACTTCCTCATGATAACGATAGAGAACTTCCTCATGATAACCATTGAGAACTTCTTCATGATAACCATAGAGAACTTCCTCTCAAGGGTTAAGGTCATTTGAAGTGCGTTGGATGAGAATATTAATGATGATGATGATAATAGTATAGGTGGTTGAGGTGATGATGATGATAATGATACCAAGGACAATAATGATAATGCTTGTAACAGCAATGATAATGATAACAACGACACCAATGATAACTATGGTTATAATGATAATATTGATAACGACAATGAAAATGACAATAGTAATAACGATAACCTTAATAACGATAATGAAAGTGATTATGGTAATAATAATGATAATGATAGTGATAATGATAATGATTATAATGATGATAATGATAATGATGATGATAATGATAACAATAATAGTAGTAATGATAATATCGATAAAGATAATAACAATAGTAACTATATGGATATTAATTATACTAATGATGATAATAATGATATTAGTGATGATATTAATCATGCTGGTATTAGCGATAATGGTAATAATAATGATAATGATCATATCAATGATAACTGATAATAATAGTGATATCAACATAGTAATGTAATGTACTCATAATGATAATGAGAATAATTATTGTAATAATGATGAATGTAATGATGATAGTAATGATGATAATAATACGTATGAATAAAGATGATAATTATAATAATAATAATGTTGATGATGAAAATAATAATGATAATAATAATAATAGATGATAATAATGATATGATAATGATGATAATATTGATAAAATAATATTATTAATAATGGTAAATATAATAATAGCAATAATGCTAATGATAATAATAATGATAATAATAATAACAATTATATTGATAACAATGAGATTAATAGGATTTCATTCTCTCAACTAATAAACGCTCTAATCCACTTCCAGTATTTCTCACCTGTGCGTGATATTTGCATAGTTATTTATCAATAAGAATAATCTATTCTTCTGCGTCTTCTATTTCTCCTTCAATTTTCTTTTTTTTCTTCTTATTCATCATCTTTTTTCTATATTTTTTTCTTCGTCCTCTACTTCTCCTTTACCCTCTAATTTATCATCACCCTTTATACATAAATTACCCTTTTCCTTTCCAAAGCTCTGCCCACAATAAAGGTCGTGGGCGAAGTTAACAAGATTTTTTTTTTTTTTTCTTTTTAAATCCTCCCTCAATCTCTGTCTCGCTCACCCGATATCCCTGTGTTTTGCGGCGTGCTTCAAATCTTTTCTTTTACCTTTTTCCTTCTCATTTTTTCCCTTTTTATTTTTTATTTTTTTTGTCTGTTTTTTTGATATTGTTATCGTAGATATATCTTTTTTTATTATTATTATCATCATTTTTATTTCCTGGTTATTACTGCTGCTGCTGCTTATAATGTTTATTGTTATTAATTAGTTATGAGAATGATGATCATTATTACTATTTTCATCCTTCTTATTGTTATTATGGTTATCATTGTTGCCATCTTTACCAGAGAGAGAGAGAGAGAGAGAGAGAGAGAGAGAGAGAGAGGAGAGAGAGAGAGAGAGAGGGTAAATGAAATAATATAGACAAAGGAAAAAAACAAAGGTACAAAACATCAACAAAAGAATAAGAAAAACGATGAAGAAAAAAAAATAGAAAACAAAGAAAAAGTAAAAGAAGAAGGAAAAAACATAAAAAACGAAAAAGAAACAGAAAAATAAGAAAGAAAACCCGAAAAGAGAGACACAAAACCCTCCACCCACCCACCACCCACCCACCTCCACCAACCCATCCCCATTACGCCCGCCCTCCCCTCTCATCTGATCAAGCAAGCACCCTCCTAAAGTCGGCGGTAATAAGCGTAAATATTTCCGGCCATCGTTAACACAATCTTTTCCCCTTGTTAGTGTTTCTGATATCGGCGCCCTTTGTTACGGCGGATCCAATAAGTGACGGAGCGCGATCCCTCTCGCAGCCTTTCTCCTGAGACATTTTCCTTGACGCCGCCCGTGGCCCTGAGGCTGTGCTTGCGGTGGTTGGGGAGCCGTCTTGCTTTGAAGGGTTTTCTTTTGTCTGTCTGTCTGTCTGTTATCTGTTGTCTGCTGTCTGTTGGTTTGCTTGTTCTGTCTATCTGTTGTGTCTGTCTGTTGGTTTGCTTGTTCTGTCTATCTGTCTGTTTCTGTTTGTCTATGTGTCTGTCTGTATGTCAGTGTCTTTCTGTCTGGTTGCCTGTCTGTCTGTATGTAGTCTATCTATCCTGCCAGACTGCATGTCCTGTCTGCCTGCCTGCCTGACTGTCTATCTTTATGTATGTTTTATCTATCTAGTCTGTCTGTCTTTCTGCCTGCCTGTCCTGTACGTAGTCTATCACTCTAACTATCTGTCCTGTTTTATACCATCTTATCTCACCCGAATTATCCTCCCCTTTTTTGTATATTATGATGTACTGAACAATAACGGTGAAAGTAATTATAATGTTCAATGGATAATGATTATAACAGCGTAATAGTAAAATGTAAGAATAATGAAAACAATAACAACAAAGCAACTGCAGTAGCAGAAGAAGATGGTAAATTATGAACAATAACAAAATACTACATGAAATAATTGCTATAATGTCTCATTACAAAAATGATGGTAACGATAGAAATAGTTATGATAAAAAATAATTATACAATGATGATAATAGATAATAAAAGAAAATAATATGCAATGAATAATGCTTCTAACAAATAACGTTATATGCTTCTAAAAATAACGTTTATGATCATGATAATAATAGATGATAATAATGATATGATAATGATGATAATATTGATAACAATAATATTATCAATAATGGTAATTATAATAATAGCAATGATAAATAATGATAATAATAATGATGATTCTAATAATAATAACAATTATATATATAACAATGATATTAATAGGATTTCATTCTCTCAACTAATAGACGCTCTAATCCACTTCAGGTATTTCTCCCTGTGCGTGAAATTTACATAGTTATTTATCAATAAGAATAATTTATTCTTCTGCGTCTTCTATTTCTCCTTCTTTTTTCTTTTTTTCTTAATATTCATCATCTTTTTCTATATCTTCTTCGTCCTCTACTTCTTCTTTACCACCTAATTTATCATCACCCTTTATACATAAATTACCCTTTTTCCTTTCCAAAGCTCTGCCCACAATAAAGGTCGAGGGCGAAGTGAACAAGATTTTTTTTTTTTTTTCTTCTTTTTTAAATCTCCCTCAATCTCTGTCTCGCTCACCCGATATCCCTGTGTTTGCGGCGCTGCTTCATTCTTTTCTTTTACCTTTTTCCTTTTTCATTTTTTCCCTTTTTATTTTTTATTTTTTTTTGTCTGTTTTTTATGATATTGTTATCGTAGATATATCTTTTTTTATTATTATTATCATCATTTTTATTTCCTGGTTATTACTGCTGCTGCTGCTTATAATGTTTATTGTTATTAATTAGTTATGAGAATGATGATCATTATTACTATTTTCATCCTTCTTATTGTTATTATGGTTATCATTGTTGCCATCTTTACCAGAGAGAGAGAGAGAGAGAGAGAGAGAGAGAGAGAGAGAGAGAGAGAGAGAGAGAGAGAGAGGGTAAATGGAAATAATAAAGACAAAGGAAAAAAGACAAAGAAAAAAACAACAACAAAAGAATAAGAAAACGATGAAGAAAAAAAAATAGAAATAGAAAACAAAGAAAAAGAAAAACAAGAAGGAAAAAACATAAAAAACGAAAAAGAAACAGAAAAATAAGAAAGAAAACCCGAAAAGAGAGACACAAACCCCTCCACCCACCCACCACCTACCTCCACCCACCCATCCCCATTACGGCCGCCCTCCCCTCTCATCTGATCAAGCAAGCACCCTGCTAAAGTCGGCGGTAATAAGCGTAAATATTTCCGGCCATCGTTAACACAATCTTTTCCCCTTGTTAGTGTTTCTGATATCGGCGCCCTTTGTTACGGCGGATCCAATAAGTGACGGAGCGCGATCTCTCTCGCAGCCTTTCTCCTGAGACATTTTCCTGGGACGCCTCCGTGGCCCTGAGGCTGTGCTTGCGGTGGTTGGGGAGCCGTCTTGCTTTGAAGGGTTTTCTTTTGTCTGTCTGTCTGTCTGTTATCTGTTGTCTGCTGTCTGTTGGTTTGCTTGTTCTGTCTATCTGTTGTGTGCTGTCTGTTGGTTTGCTTGTTCTGTCTATATGTCTGTTTCTGTGTGTCTATCTGTCTATTTGTATGTCAGTGTCTTTCTGTCTGGTTGCCTGTCTGTCTGTATGTATGTCTATCTATCTGCCTGTCTGCCTGTCTGTCTGCCTGCCTGCCTGACTGTCTATCTGTATGTATGTTTATCTATCTATCTGTCTGTCTGTCTGCCTGCCTGTCTGTACGTATGTCTATCTCTCTATCTATCTGTCTGTTATCATATTATCTCACCCTATCTCTGATAATGATGATACAGACAATAACGGTGAAAGTAATCATAATGTCAATGATAATGATAATAACAGCTGTAATAGTAATTGTAAGAATAATGATAACAATAACAACAAGGGCAACTACAAGAAGCAGAAGAAGAATGATAATGATAATAATAACAAAATACTAACATGAATAATGCTCATAACAATAACGATGTTAATAATGATGGTAACGATAGAAATAGTTATGATAATAATAATTATGACAATGATGATAATTAGATAATAAAAGCAAAATAATAATGCAATGAATAATGCTTCTAAAAATAACGTTAATGATCATGATGGTGACAATAGTGAAAGTGGTAATAATATTGATAACAATAATATTATCAATAATGGTAATTATAATAATAGCAATGATAAATAATGATAATAATAATGATGATTCTAATAATAATAACAATTATATATTAACAATGATATTAATATGATTTCATTCTCTAACTAATAGACGCTCTACTAATCCACTACAGGTATTTCTCCCGGCGTGAAATTTATCAAAGTTATTTATCAATAAGAAATATTTTATTCTTTCTGCGTCTCCTATTTCTCCTTTCTTTTTTCTTTTTCTTAATATTCATCATCTTTTCGATATCTTTTCTTCGTCCCTACTTCTTCTTTACCACCCCTAATTTATCATCCCCCTTTAACATAAATTAACCATTTTCCTTTCAAAAGCTCTGGCCCACAATAAAGGTCGAGCGAAAGTGAACAAGATTTTTTTTTTTTCTCTTTTTAAAACTCCCTCATCCTTCTGTCTCGCTCACCCGATATCCCTGTGTTTGCGGCGCTGAATCATTCTTTCTTTTTACCTTTCCTTTTTCATTTTTTCCCCTTTTTTATTTTTTATTTTTTTTTGCTGTTTTTTATGAAATTGTTATCGTAGATATCTTTTTTTATTATTATCATCATTTTTATTTCCTGGTTATTACTGCTGCTGCTGCTTGTATTGTTTATTGTTATTAAGCAGTTATGAGAATGATGATCATTATTACTAGTTTTATCATTCTTATTGTTATTATGGTTATCAATGTTGATATTATCGCCATCTTTACCAGAGAGAGAGAGAGAGAGAGAGAGAGAGAGAGAGAGAGAGAGAGAGAGAAGGGTAAATGGAAATAATAAAGACATTGGAAAAAAAGACAAAGAAAAAAACTCAACAAAAGAAGAAGAAAACGATGAAGAAAAAAAAAGAAGGAACAAAAAGAAGAAAAAAGAAAAACAAGAAGGAAAAAACATAAAAAAACGAAAAGAAACAGAAAAATAAGAAAGAAAACCCGAAAAGAGAGACACAAAACCCTCCACCCACCCACCCACCTCCTACCTCCACCAACCCATCCCCATTACGCGCCTCCCCTTCTCTCTGATCAGCTAGCACCCCGGCTAAAGTCCGCGGAATAAGCGTAAATATTTCCGGCATCGATAACTCGAATTCTGTGCCCCCTTGTTAGTGTTTCTGATATCGGCGCCCTTTGTTACGGCGGATCCAATAAGTGACGGAGCGCGATCCCTCTCGCAGCCTTTCTCCTGAGACATTTTCCTGGGACGCCTCCGTGGCCCTGAGGCTGTGCTTGCGGTGGTTGGGGAGGCGTCTTGCTTTCAAGGGTTTTCTTTTGTCTGTCTGTCTGTCTGTTATCTGTTGTCTGCTGTCTGTTGGTTTGCTTGTTCTGTCTATCTGTTGTGTGCTGTCTGTTGGTTGCTTGATCGGTCTAATGTCCTGTTTCTGTGTGTCTATCGTCTATTTTTATGTCCAGTGTCTTTCTGTCCTGTTGCCTTCTGTCTGTATGTATGTCTATCTATCTGCTTCTGCTGTCTTCTGCCTGCTCCTACTGTCTATCTGTATATATGTTTATCTATCTGTCTGTCTTCTGTCTCCTGCCAGTCTTACGTATGTCTATCTCACTAATCTATCTGTCTGTTATCATGTATCACACCCTATCTCTATAATGATTATACCGACAATAAAGGTGAAATAATTAAAGGTCAATGATAGAGAATAAAACTGTAATAGTAATTGTAAGAATAATGATAACAATAACAACAAGAGCAACTGCAAGTAGCAGAAGAAGAATGGTAATTATGACAATAACAAAATACTAACATGAATAATGCTAATAATGCTCATTACAATAATGATGGTAACGATAGAAATAGTTATGATAATAATAATTATGACAATGATGATAATTAGATAATAAAAGCAAAATAATGATGCAATGAATAATGCTTCTAAAAATAACGTTAATGATCATGATGGTGACAATAATGAAAGTGGTAATAATAATAAGGATAATAACAATAGTGATAATTACAATAACCATGATAATTATAATGATCATGATAACAATTATAAGGGTAATAATGACAATAGTGATGCAAGAGGAATTCAATAATTCATATAAAGTAATGAAGATGAAACACATTCCTAGAGAGGAAAAAGGTGCAAGAAATTAATGGAAAGTGATAAACGTGTAAGAAATTATGAAGAGTGGAACAAAGAAATAAACAGGGAAGGAGTTTTAAAAGTAGACTTGAATAATACAGTGAATAAGAGAGATTCTTTTACACTCTTTTACAGTTTTATCTATCTTTATTTACTCATCCTCTACCCAAACGTTTACTCAACTGTCTCGAATTGCCTAATCTAGTAACTGTTCCTTGAGGTTACACAGCCAAAGAATAAACATTTCAGACCAAGCCTTCAATACCTTTAGGCGTGTAATCCTTGTGGCTATTCAATTTATCAAGAAGCCAATATCTGAATAGACAGTTGCTGGGGATTAGATTATATACAGCTATGAAGGTGCGAATATGGTGAATGTCAAATACTGAAATATATTTTATATTTGAATATGATTGTAGTGATATGATTGGCATTAAATCATTATGTAATAATGGAAAATTCAGATATATATGTATACATACATACACACACACACACACACACACATATATATAAATATAAATATATACATATATATAGTATATATATATAATTATATATATATACATATATTATTATATATATATATATAGATATATATATATATAATATATATTATATATATATATATATATATATACATATATATACATATATATATATGTACATAAGTAATTGGGGTAACATATATATATATATTATATATATAATATATATTAATATATATATAGTATATATATATATATATATATATATTAATATATTCTATAAATATATGTGTGTGTGTGTGTGTGTGTGTGTGTGTGTGTGTGTAAATACACTCACACACACACACACACACACACAGGCAAGCACACAAAGAACAACCACATAAACGCAAAATAAAGCAAACACAAAACCACCCACGCACATAATAAAACGCGATTCTAAACGACCCCATAACTCATCGAGTTGCGAGTTGCCAGAAGTTGCAGATGTGGAGTTGAATGAATAACTCAAATACAACTTCAGTTTAGTTTCTCTTTCACGCTCTCTGTTTGTTATTTCAGAGTTTCTTCGTCACCGTAGAGTTTGTTTGTCGACTATGAAGTGTGAAACATTTGTTACACTTTTTTTTTTTTTTTTTTTTTTTTTTTTACTAATTTGCTAACTATTATAAGTGTTCTCTTTCATTGTTATCGTTCGAGCTATTGTTATCTGTATCATTAATACAGTTATTATTATTATCATAATCATTATTATCATTATCGTTATTATACTGCTATATTAGTATAATCAATATCATCCATGCCATGATTATCCTTAATGTTATCATTGTTGTCATTATATTTATCACCGTCATCAACATCATTATTATTATAATTATCATAATAATTGTTATCATTAGTATCATTATTGTTATTATTATTATTATCATTATTATTATTATTATTGTTGTTGCTGTTGTTGTTATCATCATTATTATTATCATCCTCATCGTCATCATTATCATCATCCCTATCATTATTATGATTATCATAATATGATAATATTGATAAGAATAATGATAATATGGCAAATGGTATTAATGATAATAATGATAATCATGATACTAATGATAATGATAATAATCATAATGATGATGATAATGATAATGATATTAATGATATTAATGATAATGGTAATAATGGTAATGAAAATAATTATAGTAATAATTATATGATAAAATAATAATGACAATGATGATAATGACAATAGCATTTGCTGTTCTTTTATCATTAACTTAATCATTTTTTTTATCATTATTGTCATCATCCTTTTCATCATTATTATCAACGATGACGATGAATACTCGAATAATAGCAATAGTATAGAGCCAAATTGCAGGTACTAGTAATCTTTCAAAATATGTCACATAAATAAACATACGTAAGGGGCATAATATATGTGCATTGATCAGTTTGATATATACTGCGGACATATTTATCTTATACAAGGTTTCATACAATTCAATATATAATTAATGGGAATAGAAATATGCAATATTATTCATGGTAATGGTAAATCTTTCCTCGCGTATGATAGCCTATCTATCTTTATTCTAATTCATAGTGTGATAATATAACCTGTATTACACATTGCCCTCTTAAAGAAAGGAAGAATTACATAATTTATCAAGATAAATGTGAAAGTATTAAGCACAGATACAATTAGTCACTGTGAGTTATTAACACTTATTTTCATAGTGGTTGACGAATGTATAATGTATTATACGTAGATATATTTCAGAAGAATTGATGGACTATGATAAAGTATAAGGTACGTGATATGTAAAGAGCTTGTATATTTAGTAAGTCAAAATGAAAAGAGAAAATGAAAAATCGGTAACGGGATATAAACAGGAAAAAATTATCCTCATATCTATTATTGGCATTATCATTATTATGTTTTTATCCTTATTATAATGATAGATGTTATTGTGATTATTTTCATATTTTTTATTGTCATCATTATTATTGCTATTACAATCATTATAATTATCATTTTCATCAAGATTATCATTATCATTATTGTTATTCATATTAACAGCGTTATCAATGTTATCATTATCACTATCATTGTCATTACCTTTATTATTATCATCATCATCATTATCACTCTTACTCTCATTATTATCATTATCATTATTATTGATGTTATTATCATTATCATTATTATCAATATTGTTATCTTCATTATCATTATTATCAATATCATCATTATCATTATCATCATCATCATAACTATTACCATTATTATTGTCATCATTATCATCATTATCATCACTATCATTTGCATGGTCATTATCATCGGAATTATTAGCATGATCCCTTATTTCATATATCATCATTGTTTCTATTTATGTTCTCATCACTGATGAACTTTATCATTACCATTAGTCTCATTATTACCATTTGGTTTAATATTCTTATTCACATTTTTGTTCTTATTCCTACTTATATTATTAATTTTGTTTCATTGTTATTGGTACTGTCATTACCATTATGTTTTGTCATTATTATTACTATTACTGTTTTCGTGATTATCAAGATCATTATCATTTATATCATCATTATCATTAGTGCTACTACTACTACTATCGATATTGTTATTTTTCTCTTAAACAGTATTGTATTTTTATTATAATGATTATTAGGCCTGAAATCATTATCACTATTATCCTTTCTCTCTCTCTCTCTCTCTCTCTCTCTCTCTCTCTCTCTCTCTCTCTCTCTCTCTCTCTCTCTCTATCTATCTTTTTTTTCTTTTTTTTAGCCGTCTGGTAGCTCAGTGGACGGCGTGTTGACTTCACATCCCCGTGGTCAGCAGATCTAACCCCGACCAAGCTCATGAGTTTCCACTGTCACCTGGCGGTTACTGACGTAGCTGAGCAATGCGTTGGGTAAGGACCAAGCTCAGATCGAGTCAACACTCGTTGGCACATTCTCTCACGAGTCAGCACACGCTGGCACAGGCGGGCTCGCGTCACTGCATACAAGCCCGGCGTAGCATCTACTCCGCGATCTGGCTTATCCTTATCCTTATTGTTTTTTATCATTTTTGTAGCCATTATTCTTGTTATTATTATCGTTGTTTTTTATCCTTATCATCATATTTGCTCTCATTACAGTATAATTATTTTTAGCAGTATTATTATTAATATCAGTGTCACTATTATCATCATTATCATCAGCATCATTATCATAATTGTTTTTATTTATTTTGCCTTCTATCATTACTATCATTATCATTACTGTCATAATCTTATCATCATTATCATTATTACTATCATCATTATCATTACATCATAATATATTTCGTTATTTCCTTTATCTATTTTTTTTCTAGCAAAAGACATAAAAGAAGAAGAAGAAGAAAACAAAATACAAAAAACAAAAACAAAAAACAAAAACAACAAAAACAAAAACAACGAGCAAAGAAAAGCGTGAGATCGAAGATGGCTAGACAAACAACTCTGCCCTTTTGACTCGGATCCTGAAGACTGTGTGGTG
>NW_028234424.1:31224162-31226662 GCF_977035675.1 Penaeus japonicus
GTGTGATTTGCTTTTGCATGGTGAGTATCAGCATATTAACTGCTTGTCTGATTCTATTGCAATAAAAACTTTTCACGGACCAACGTTGATGTGTGCACGAGCATTATTTCTTTGTGCAGACGCGTGTGTGTGTGATATGGGTTTATTCGGGCAGCTATACCGAGTTCGCTCGTTTGGAATATGATCTTTATAGTTGTTACCCTCTTTGTTTCTTTGTTGTTTACCCTATTCTGTTTATTCTTGATCCCTCACCCTCCCTCCTCGCTTTTCTCTTTTCTGAATCTCTTTCTCTCTCTCTCTCTATCTGTCTGGCTGTCTTTCTCTCTCCCTCTCTCTCTGTCTCTCTCTCTCTGTCTGTCTGTCTGTCTCTCTCTCTCTCTCTCTCTCTCTCTCTCTCTCTCTCTTCCTCTTTCACTCTCTATTTTTCTCTTTTCATTCTACATATTTTTTTTTTTCTTCGAAATGTCTCCTTTCATTCCACTTCTTGCCATATTTTATGTAATGAGTTGTTAGTTGGGAAATCCACACAGCCCACTGAAAGAAGGAATTCTAAGTCCTCTTACAAAATAAGATAGACGGCGTTGAACCATTAGATACAGAATTTCTAGAAGAGGAATGAACGGGGGACGTGGGGGAAGTGGGGGAGGGAGGGA
The DNA here is from genome assembly GCF_977035675.1 of Penaeus japonicus. Lineage (NCBI taxonomy): Eukaryota > Metazoa > Arthropoda > Malacostraca > Decapoda > Penaeidae > Penaeus > Penaeus japonicus. The sequence goes on from NW_028234424.1 coordinate 31,224,816, forward strand.
GGGAGAGAGGGGGAGAGGGAGGGAGGGAGGGAGGGAGGGGGGGAGAGGGAGGGGGAAAGGGAGGGAGGGAGGGAGGGAGGGAGGGAGGGAGGGAGGGAGGGAGGGAGGGAGGGAGGGAGGGGGAAAGGGAGGGAGGGGGAGGGGGAGAGGGAGGGAGGGAGGGAGAGAGAGGGAGGGGAAGAGGGAAGGAGGGAGGGAGGGAGGGAGGGAAGGGGAGAGGGAGGGAGGAAAGGGGAGAGTGGGTAGGAATCTAGATGGGCTTTGTAGGGAGGTGGGAGGGTGAGGGCAGAGAAGAAGGGGGGGGGGGGGGGGCGGGGCAAGAGCAGGAGTCTGAACGTTAAAATGTCTTGAAGTTACGAAAAAACGACTTGGCAACCCTGTCCCGTTCTCATGCAATTTTAACTCCTTTGAAAAGCTGGTAATGTGTATTGGTTACAGGACAGAAGTTTTTTTTTTCCCTTTTCTTTTCTTTTTTCGCTCGCTGAACGATGAGTTTCATTTCAGCTTTAGGTTATTGGGTTGGATGACGTCCTATGTACAGAGAAATCGTCTCGTTTATTCTGAAAAAGGGAGTGTCGAATTAAGTAAATTTTAATTAGGATAGGTCGCAAGTATTACAGGTGCACAAATGCAAAGAGTATATGCGCTTGAATATCCATAAACACAAACATAAGATATATCAATAGCTATTTTAAAAATGAGCAAAGTGCATAGGAACGCGAAACGTAAAAATAACAAAAGTATACACATAAGCAATCAGACAAACCACACAAACCCATAATAAAATTCACACAAACATAAACACAAACAACAAAAATCTGTGCGCCTTACCCCACAAACAAATTCCCGCGACCCAAAAACAACAACACTCCTTCGAAAGCAAACACTCCGACTTCGTCTTCAGTATATCACCCCAAAAGCAACAGTGATATCGCCCCTGCCTCGACGAAGGAGCAAAACACACGATATCCCATCCGTGTTGAGGGGATCAATGGACTGGAAACAGTGATAAGTATCTGGTTTTAATTCACCAAATTCCAATACGGCCAGAGCTGGAAAGAGGGTGCCTGAGGAACGACGATTTCGGCTTTCACGGTTGTTTGTTTATTCCGATGGGATGTATTGAGATTCATTGGAGTTTTGTGAATAAGTGGAGGAGGTATGTACATACAGGCACGTACGTAAAAATGAACATACGTGGGAATGCACGCACACACACACACACACACACACACACACACACACACACACACACACACACACACACACACATATACACACACAAACACACACACTTTTTTCATATAATCCAATTCCTTCCCGTAATTGAATTTTTTGTCGCGTTATATCATCTTTCATTATTATTTGTGAAAGTCCGGACAGTATTTGGATTAAGAAAAGTGTTCCCTCTACGATGTTCATTCCCTTCCAATATCTCTAAACATATTAGATGACAAACTGTCTCATGTTTTTTTTTTTTTTTTTTTTTTTTTTTTTTTTTTTTTTTTTTGCATCTGTTATCCAAAATCCTTCATCTCCGTTTTCACTTTGCTCTTTATCTCCCTTTTCAAGTATCTATCAAGGCTTTTCACCTCCCTTTTCATCTCGCCTTTTTTCCCCTTTCACATTTTTTCCCGAGGTAATTGGTTAGTTATACGTAAACTTAGTTTCTCGGTTAGATAGTTTGCTAGCATGATTATGCGGAAAGTTACTGGCGTATTGTGATGAAAATTTAGAGGTAGGTTGTCTATGGCCAATGTACTTGACGATTACATTATAGATGAGTAGAGTTTGAGAAGATTAAACGCAATTTGAGTGACTGTTTGAGGGTAGATTAAGTTTCATGA
>NW_028234424.1:31286662-31289162 GCF_977035675.1 Penaeus japonicus
TATATATATATATATATATATATATATATATATATATATATATATATATATATATATATATATATATATACATATATATATTAATAAATATATATATGTATATATAATATATATATTATTATATATATATATATATATTATATAATATATATATATATATATACACACACACACACATCCATATGTAGTAAAGTACGTACAATGGTAAAGTATAATGATGTGGGCTACATAATCATTCCATTCACAGTTGTGTCGTGTGTAAAACAGATCTTAACTTGTGAAAACAGAACACAGGCTAATCGTAATAGTAACAGTTGTAGTAGAAGCAGTATTTGTAATAGTAGTGGTAATAGTCGTAGCAGTCGTAGTAGTAGTAGTAGTGGTACTAAAAATAGCACCTGTAGTAGTAGTAGTAGTTGCTGTTGTTGTAGAAGCTGTACCAACAGTACTGTAGTAGTAGTGGTGGTGGTGAGTGGTAGTTGAAGCAGCAACAGCATCGATAGTAGCATTAACAGTAATAGAACTAGTATTAATAATGGCAGAAGCAGCAGTAATCGCAGCGGTGGCAACAGTAATAGTAGCAGTAACTGTAGACCTAATAGTAGCAGTAGTAGTAGTAGTAAGATAGATAGATAGATAGATAGATAGATATGTATATATGTATTTAGGATAATATCATACTGTGTTCATCTCCCTCACTCGATTTTCTCCCATTAGTTTCGAGCGCTCAAACAAAATCCATTAGAAAGAAGAAGAAAAAAAAAAAACGCCACGACAAAAAAAAACTTTCCAAAAATGTCCCTCTTCATGTGGTCCCTCCGGTCCTCTTAGGCCTAAAACAAACAAACCAGACTGACACAAAACCGAACGGCGGTCAACACTAACACTGCCGGGGCGTCGTCAGAAGTCCTAAGGTCCATTTAAGACCCATTCCCCCATCCTTCAGGACCACCAACAAGACGGAGGACGATGGCTCACCCTCTTACTGGATGCAAGGTCAGGGTACTTGGCTATAGCGAGACGAACCTTCCGCTACGAAGGACAGGAAAAAAAAAGAAAAAAAGGAAAAAAAAAGACTCTTTTTACAACTCGTATTGGCTCCTAAATGATGATTGGATGATTGGGGAAGATATGTCTCCCAATCTTAAGCCATCCAGCGGGCCATAAAGTCCATCGACTGGGAAATGGTTGCGGTTTCTTCAGCGGCCTCTTGCAATAAACGCAAGAGAGAGTAGCGGCGAAGAGTCCCCCTAGTTTGGGTGACTCGGAACAGGCCTATTTGGCGACCCATCTCCGTCGCCGAGTAAGTGTGTGGCTGGCAGTCTGTCAATCTCTCTTTTTTTTTCTTTCTTTCTTTTTCTTTTTAAGGAATGGTCTCTTTTTCGTTATTTTTTCTTTTTTTTTCTATTCATTTTATTGTTTACATATTGGATGACCTGTTTTGTTTGTTTTCCCTATTCATGTTTGATGATAATGATAACGTAATGATAAGAATAATAACAATAATAATGATAGTAGTAATAGTAAAAGTAATAAATGATGATGCCATAGATGTTGATAGTAATGGTGATGGTGACGAGGATAATGGTGAAAATAATAGTAATGATAATAATGATTGTAATGATAATGATAATGATTGTAATGATAATGATAATGATCATAACAATGATTATCATATTAACAAATAATGATAATGATACTGATACTGATAACAGTAGTGAAATAATTAATGATGAGGATAATGCTAACGATGATTATGAATTATAATGACATTTATACAAAATGATGTAAACAGTAATAATGTTATCAATATCAATACAAATAATAGCGATACAAGTTATAACAATAGAATGATGATAATGATGATAGCAAGCATAATAATCTCATAACCAACAATGATAATGATGACGATAATAGTGATGACGATAATGATGATAATAATCATAGTAATTATGGTAAAAGACTATAATAATCATAATTATAACTAAATGATAATTTTGGTGATAATAATAATAACAATATTATAATACTAATGATAATGATAATAGCGATAAAGATAATGATAATAAGAACAATAATAATACGAATAATGATAAGTGATACTAATAATATCACTAATGTTAATAATGAAATAAAAAAGATAATTATGATAGTAACAATATCAATAACGATAGTGATAATAATGAAAATGATGATATCAAAAATGATTAAATGAATAATGATGATGATGATAATACTATAGATGATATTACAAATAATTAGAATAAATGTAATGATAACATAAATTATAATGATAACGAAAATGATAAAATGACAGTTATAATGATGATGGTATAGAGAAGTCCTCCTCTGACTACAATATACCTCGTAGCAAATACCTATCGGGCAACAATACCCTCATTGGTGAGCCAAAAGGTAATCCTAAATATCAATCTGCCGGCAACAGTCAATATTGCAAAATCATTTCAACATTGCTTCTACTATCAGTCCTTTCACAACT
>NW_028234424.1:31326662-31329162 GCF_977035675.1 Penaeus japonicus
ACTGTCCTGCTTTGTAACCTTTGAAATCCTCAGCTCGCTCACTCCGTCTCCGCTGGACACGGCTATCTGTAAAGGGAGATTGAGGACCCTGAGAACCTGGGGGCAAGAGGAGGGACAACATGGGATAGGACAAGGAAGGGATAAGAAGAGAGAGAGAGAGATAGGAAGAGGGAGAGGGAGAGGGGAGGAGGGGGAGGGGGAGAGGGAGAGGGAGAGGGAGAGGGAGAGAGAGAGAGAGAGAGAGAGAGAGAGAGAGAGAGAGAGAGAGAGAGAGAGAGAGAGAGAGAGAGAGAGAGAGAGAGAGAGAGAGAGAGATACAAAGAGAGATAGATAGATAGAGAGAGAGAGAGAGAGAGAGATAGAGAGATAGATAGATAGATAGATAGATAGAGAGAGAGAGATGATTGAAAGAGAGAGAGAAAAATTAATGAGAGAGAGAGATGAATTAAAGAGAGAGAGATCGAAAAGAGGAAAGGAAAGAGAAAAAAGACAAATAAAACAAAGATAAGGAACGGAGACGGAAAATGAGTGAAAGCATGGAAAGACGAAAAGGGGGAAAACGTCAAGAAAGAAAGGGATAAAAGACTCACAAAGAACAGTGAAGAGATAAGACATGACAAATATAAGAAGGAGAGTAAGCAAAAGAAGGAAAGAATAAGAAAAAAAAAATCGTTTTGGAAAGTCAGCGAAAGAGGAATAACGAAGAAACAAAGAAAAACGAAAGTTAGGTAAAGTGAACGAGAAAGTTTTCCATGTTTATAATTAACGTGAAGGACGAAGTTCCCCTTGTTTACTTGTACAGAAAAGCGAAAGAGGAGAAAGAAAGAGAGGCGATTAAGATGTGAACAAGAAACACCGCGAGTTTAAAAATGAGAAGAATAAGAGAAGGTGGGGAAAAAATAACGGTGATGAAAATAGCAAGGGAAGGAATAGGGAGAAGAATAGAGTAAAGGAAAAATAGAAAGAGAAGATTAGAATTGAGGAAAAATAGAAAAAGAAGAATAGAGTAGAGGAAAAATAGAAAGAGAAGAAAAGAGTAGAGGAAAAATGGAAAGAGAAGAATAGTGTGGAGGAAAAATAGAAGGAGAAGGATAGTGAAAATAATTTCACTTATATTGGAAGATAAAGATAGTCAAAGCCTTATAAGGAGGAATAAAATCTAGAGGAAAGAAGATTTCACCAACAGTGATATATAATATGATTAAGAATAATAGTAGGAGTAATAAAAATGGTGTAATTGATGATGGTCATGTAAACATGATGATAACCATAAATAAAAGAAAATATGAAGGAAAAAGTAATCCTAATAATGGTGGTGGTGATAATGATAATGATGATGAGGAGGACAAGGATGTTAGTGATAATGACAATAGAATGAGGATGATGATGGTGATGGTGATGATGATGATGATGATGGTGATGATGATGATGATGATGATGGTGATGATGATTATTATTGTAATTATAATAATGATAATAATAATAATATTAATAATAATAATAATAATAATAATAATGATAATGGCAATAAAAATAATAATGATAATAATAATAAGAATAAGAATAATGATAATAATAACAGTATTAATAATCATGATAATAATAATGATAATAAAAATGATAATCATAATAAATAACAATACACAACAACAATATCAATATCAAAATGATAGCAGTTATCATTATCATCATCGTCAACAATTCTGAATATGTACATTCATAGAAAAAGAAACAACCAAAAATGAGAAATGGAAACGAAACAATTCGAAACAACATCGATGCAATACTGCACTTGTGAAAGAGAATTAATAATGTCACAAAGCACGGTATGTAATAAACGCATCAATATTACATTTCCATCCGAATTCTGGCGAAGGTGTAATATCTAAGCCTTAATTACATATCTTGCAATGAAGAATCATCATTGCTCTTTCACACCTTTATTTATCCCAATAAACAGAATTCGCTGCAACTATCCAATAAACAACATAATTCACGTACATGTACGTATCCTTACCCTTTTATTCGAATCATAGTTGACCATATGCTCAGCGTGAAACCAGAACACGTAAGTAGGAGGTTCAGTAAAGTCCTTCAGTTTGCACGTAAGTTGCACGGAGCTGCCGGTCTGCACGTAAATTTCTGATTCGCCTTCAATCTCCGCTTTAGCCTCTGTTTGAAAAGAGAGAGAGGGAGAGAGAGAGAGAGGATTTGAGATCAGTGTGCGAGAGAGAGAGAGAGAGTACGTTAGTGGGTTCTTGATCGAAGTTCGAATGATTGATGGGTGGGCGTTCAGGAGTGGGAGATGATTTCTTTATTTGGGTAAGTTAGGATGAATACTACTGATAATGATAATATTGAGGCTTACATCTGTGATAATGATAGTGATGCTAAAGTTGGTAATCGTATGATTGGTGATAGTGATAATAGTGAATATCATAGTGAAAAGAAACATTATCAATAATAAAGATAATAGTTATGTCATTAATAACAACTATTT
>NW_028234424.1:31341662-31346662 GCF_977035675.1 Penaeus japonicus
CTCTCTCTCTCTCTCTCTCTCTCTCTCTCTCTCTCTCTCTCTCTCTCTCTCTCTCTCTCTCTCTCTCTCTCTCTCTCTCTCTCTCTCTCTCTCTCTCTCTCTCTCTCTCTCTCTCTCTCTCTCTCTCTCTCTCTCTCTCTCTCTCTCTCTCTCTCTCTGTCTCTCTCTCTCTCTCTCTCTCTCTCTCTCTCTCTCTCTCTCTCTCTCTCTCTCTCTCTCTCTCTCTCTCTCTCTCTCTCTCTCTCTCTCTCTCTCTCTCTCTCTCTCTCTCTCTCTCTCTCTCTCTCTCTCTCTCTCTCTCTCTCTCTCTCTCTCTCTCTCTCTCTCTCTCTCTCTCTCTCTCTCTCTCTCTCTCTCTCTCTCTCTCTCTCTCTCTCTCTCTCTCTCACTCTCTCTCTCTCTCTCTCTCTCTCTCTCTCTCTCTCTCTCTCTCTCTCTCTCTCTCTCTCTCTCTCTCTCTCTCTCTCTCTCTCTCTCTCTCTCTCTCTCTCTCTCTCTCTCTCTCTCTCTCTCTCTCTCTCTCTCTCTCTCTCTCTCTCTCTCTCTCTCTCTCTCTCTCTCTCTCTCTCTCTCTCTCTCTCTCTCTATCTCTCTCTCTCTCTCTCTCTCTCTCTCTCTCTCTCTCTCTCTCTCTCTCTCTCTCTCTCTCTCTCTCTCTCTCTCTCTCTCTCTCTCTCTCTCTCTCTCTCTCTCTCTCTCTCTCTCTCTCTCTCTCTCTCTCTCTCTCTCTCTCTCTCTCTCTCTCTCTCTCTCTCTCTCTCTCTCTCTCTCTCTCTCTCTCTCTCTCTCTCTCTCTCTCTCTCTCTCTCTCTCTCTCTCTCTCTCTCTCTCTCTCTCTCTCTCTCTCTCTATCTGCCTTCGCTGCTGGAGGAGAGAGGGAATTGGTTAGTTAAGAGGGAAACGCAAGGTGAAGGAGAGGAATTGAGAAGGATGTGGAGAGAGAAAGAGAGAGAGATGGGGGGGGGGGAGAGGGGAGAGAGAGAGAGAGAGAGAGAGAGAGAGAGAGAGAGAGAGAGAGAGAGAGAGAGAGAGAGAGAGAGAGAGAGAGACAGAAAGAAAGAGAGAAAGAGAAAGACACATAGATAGATAGACAGTAAGAGAGAGCGAGAGAAAGGTAGAGAAAGATAGATAGACAATAGGCAGAGAGAGAGGCCGAGAGAAAATGAGTGAGAAGTGAATAAGAAGTGAGGAAGAAGTAGATAGAGAAAGACGGGGAGGACATAAGAGAATCGTTAGTCAGAAAAGAATTACCACAATGATTTCGAAATGGAACCTCCCTGAACCTTTATGCAAAGGACATCGGTAATGTTAAAAGGCAGCAGATAGCAATATAATTTAAAATGAAGCTAAATATAGCAACAGTGAAAAAATATATATAAATATCGTTGATAAAACCCCACGGGTATTACACGAGGTTAGAATCATGTTCATGGGAAGGTAATTTTCAAAATGACATGGAGGGAGAAAAATGTATATATGTCAGCAATGTAAAATATTATAGGTTATACAATTTAAAAAATGTGCTGCTATTTATCGGCAGGATACCTGAGGAATAATTGTGAAAGATCAAAATGGAGATATATAGAGCTATTGTATCGAGATATTCGGACATATAAAACTAGCAGTGAAGATCTTGCTGAGAAAGTCAAATGAAGTGTTCAGATCTAATTGCTTTATGTAAAATATATCCAAACGGCACCCATCTACACTGTACAAGGAAATTTTATGAAACGATAATGTATATCCTCGTATCTTATGGTTTTAATATTCTGTAAAATAACATCACTCTGTCTAATGTCCAGAATAAATGGAACGCCGCTTCGTGTAGTTATGTTTTCAGAAATGACAAAAGGTGTTTTCGCGACATGAATATGAAGACTTAGCGAATAGAGTCATGTGACTAGAATGCTGGTCATATACCGTAGATGTGAGGGCTGAGATAAATGTGTATATAGGAATAAATGAACACACATACTAAAGAGAGAGAGAGAGAGAGAGAGAGAGAGAGAGAGAGAGAGAGAGAGAGAGAGAGAGAGAGAGAGAGAGAGAGAGAGAGAGAGAGAGAGAGCGAGAGAAAACAAAAGAGAGAGAGAGAAAGAGAGAGAGAGAGAGAGAGCAAGAAAGAGAGAAATAAAGAGAGCAGAGAGAGAGAGAGAGAGAAAGAGAAGGAGGGAAAAAAAGAAGCTAATCGAGCACAAACAAAATGACATATGTGCAAGACTGGAGGAGTTTAAGAAGCACAGTCAAGCGGAAGCTTCAGTCGACGAGATAGGAAGCGGAGAAGTTGAGGAAAGAGAAAAAAAAAGAAAAAAAGTCTGGTGAGTGAAGGAAATAAAGCATAGATAACAATGAATCGAAAGAGAAGAGTAAAGAGATCGGTGAAAAGTTGTAGGAGAAATGTGATAAAGCAGCTGAGAAGGGGAATAAAAGGGAAGCTGAAAAGAGAGCGGGAAATAGATTAAAAGAATCACAAAATTCGGGTCGTAAACTAAAACACGGCCATGGAATTGGAAGAAAAGGAGGAATTTAGACTTCGGAGAGAGAATAAAGAATTTGTACTTTGTTTGGCAAACTGGGATTAAAGTGTGGAGGGCTTTCTAGAGAGAGAGTGAGAGAGAGAGAGAGAGAGAGAGAGAGAGAGAGAGAAGGGGCGAGGAGAGGTGGGGGCGGGGGGGTATATAGAATAAGGCAAGCAGGCAGATATACAAGCTGACAGACAGAGTGGCGAATCGACAGGCTTATAAGAAAGGCGACAGACAGGAAAATAGCCAAATAGACAAATATATCGAGTAGCATACAGAATAAGTGATAGATAGAAAGATAGATAGATAGAGAGATAGATGGCGAGAGAGAGAGAGAGAGAGAGAGATAGAGAGAGAGAGAGAGAGAGAGAGAGAGAGAGAGAGAGAGAGAGATGGCGAGAGAGAGAGAGAGAGATGGCGAGAGAGAGAGAGAGAGAGTAAGAAAGATCTGAGAAGGCTAAGTGGTGGGCGGACCCGAGCGGAGCTGTCTGATCCTTAGAAACGGGATAAGAGGGAGAGTGTGCGGCGGATTCCAAAACTTGGGGCGGTACCGATGGCATCAGGGTGCTTGTGGGAAAAGCGGGATGCCTTAAGAGCACGTCGGAGTATGAAGGTCAGAGTAAAAAATGCGCTCAAGGAAGGTTTTAAAATGTGGGTTGGGATGCATAAAGTCTGAGGGAAGGTTAGACTGAAGAATCACTTAGGAAACGTTTTGAAATGTGGGTTGCGATCCGTAGACTGCGAAGGAAGTTAGGATTGAGGAATATCACACTAGCTTTTAAATGTGAGTTGCGTGGCGTAGAGAGTGAAGGAAGGTCAGACTCAAGAATCACTCATGGAAGGTTTTGAAATGTGGGTTGCGATCCGTAGAGTGTGAAGGAAGTTAAGATTGAGGAATATCACACTAGCTTTTAAATGTGAGTTGCGAGGCGTAGAGAGTGAGGGAAGGTTAGACTGAAGAATCACTTAGGAAACGTTTTGAAATGTGGGCTGCGATTCGTAGAGTGCGAAGGAAGTTAAGATTGAGGAATATCATACTAGCTTTTAAATGTGAGTTGCGAGGCGTAGAGAGTGAAGGAAGGTCAGACTCAAGAATCACTCATGGAAGGTTTTGAAATGTGGGTTGCGATGCGTAGAGTGTGATGAAATCTCAGACTGAAGAATCACATAGACTATCAAAATGTGGGTTGCGATCCGTAGGGTATGAAGGTAAGTTTTGATATTTGATTTTAATTATTTATGATACGAATAAAACCCAACTGAATGAGCATTCGTGGATGCATTTGAAATTTGGGTTGCAAACTGCATGGATGATCTAAGTTTGCTTTGAAATACGATGCATGAAGGAATGTCAAACCGAATGAGCGTTAAAAGAAAGGTCTTGAAATGTGAGCTCCGAAGCGCCGAGCTGGTCGGGGAATGGAAGGGAGACTGGAGCGCGCGTTGCAGAAATAGCTGCATGAGAATGGATATAAGGAACAAAGGAATAGCATGGTTGAATAAGCATCAAAGTGATTTATTGTGTTATCTCCCGAGAGAAAATAAAGGTAATGATGATGATAAGAGATAATGACCATCATCATTATTATTACAATGGCTATCGTCCTACTTCATCAAACATCATCATCCTCATTACTACATATCTCATCTTCATCATCATCGTCATCATTATCATCGTTATTATCATCCTCATCATAATCATCATCATCGTTTTCACCATATTCTTCGTCATCAGTATCATCATCACCACCATCATCACATGATTTTCATCATCACATCCATCATTATCACTTCCATCATTATCATTATCATCATCCCATCATCACCCTCTCATCACTATCATCATCATCACCATCATCATAATCAAAACAACCACAACGGCAATGATACAAATAAAACAGTTATAAACAGATGCAAATCATAAGAACCACAAACAATACCATTTCTTTAGAAAAAAAAGAAAACAAAACAAACCGACCAAAAGGTCACTAACGAATGCGAACAGGAGACACAAACGTAGCGTTAGTTTAAGTAATAACATTTCCTCTTGAACTCTGTACAGTGCATTCCCCCGTTTCCTCTGATCTAATATGAACACATCACTGTTGAGAATCACTGTTAATCTAGTTATAACAGGGACGCTTTCCCTCTATATCCAAACATAACGAAGAAAGGGAGGAGGAAAAAAAAGGGAAGAGAAGGAGGAAGTAGAGAGTGATGGATCAATGAGTATTTTTTTTGTGTGTGTGTTGTTGTTTTTGTTTTGTTTTTGTTTTTCTTGACGAGGGTAAAAATAAATTCAATTTACTAACTAGCCTAACTTGAAGGCAAGAAGATGGCCGAAAAATTGGCTTAATGAAGCATTTTTTTTTCTTCTTCTTCTTCTTTTTCTTCTTTACCCGTCTCTCTCCCCTGCCTGAGTTCATTTCATGTTTGGCCAGAGTGAAAGGCCTGTGAGAAGAGAATACATAAAAAAGT
>NW_028234424.1:31364162-31366662 GCF_977035675.1 Penaeus japonicus
GAACAAGCGTGAGGGGAAAGGGGTGAGGGGATGGGGGTGAGGTGGAAGAGGAACAAGGGTGAGGTGGAAGGTTGTGAGGTGGAAGAGGAACAAGGGTGAGGGGAAAGGGTGGGGGGATGGGGGTGAGGTGGAAGGTTGTGAAGTGGAAAAGGAACAAGGATGAGGGGAAAGGGGTGAGGGGATGGGGGTGAGGGGATGTGATGAGGTGGAAGATTATAATACCCACTGAGTCTTTTATTTCTCACTCTTCTGTATTCTCTGTTTTTTTTTTTTTTTTTTTATGTTATGAGTCTGTATTTTATCTCTAATTATTATCATTATTAATTTTTATCACTATCCATTTTGTTATGATTCTTATTGTTATCATTGTTATCATTATTATGAGCATTACTATTATTACTGTAATTTGTAATATCATTATCATTATCTTGATTTTATTATTATTGTCATTATTATCATTACTCCTATCATCAGTATTATTGGTATTTGCATTATTATTGTTATCATCATTATCATCATTCTTGTCATTATCAACACTATCATTATCATTATCATCCCTACTATTCTCATTCTCACTATCATCATCATTCTTATTATCATTATCATCATCATTATCATTTCCATTTTCTTATCACTTCTTCGCCGATAGCACTAACCGTAACTCGACAAGAAAAATAAATTAGACAAGGCATTCATACGCTTCAATATATCAATCACCTATTCCAAATTTCCTCCAGAAATAACAGCAGCATTATTCTAAACTCACCTTAATCCACGACTAAGTCTAGCCGTGGCTGCGCCAACACACACTATTTTCGGAATACCCACGCTCGAATAAATAGACAGAGGTATGAACACAGACATAATTCCTTTCAAAATAGACAAGGGTTAAATTCCAGTGTAGTGGAAGATAGTGAAAGGAGAGGCGAACGAGAGCAGCCAAGCACGTAATGGACTTCGTAGAGGAAACACGACCAGCCAGCTGCTCTCCTTCAGAAAAAAAAAAAGTTTCTTATAATTACTTCAATAATAAGGCAGCTGTGAGGGAGTGGAAGCACCGATACCCGGCTGAGGTCTTTTTATTTCTCACTCTTCGTGTCTCTGTTTTTTTTTTTTTTTTTTTTATGTTTTATTAGTCCTGGGTCATTTTTCTCTAACTCTTTCTCAGGTGAGGGGAAAGGGTTGATGGGGAGGGAGGAGGAAGGAATGAAGACAGAGGGGTAGTAGGAGGACTGAGGGGAAGTAGGCGGGGAAAGGATTGAAACGAGGGGGGTAAGGGAGGAATGAGGAGAGGGGGGAAGGAGGGAGAAAGGATTGAGAGGAATAAAGGAAGGGGAAGGATTGAGGGGATATGGGGTGATTAGGGGGACTGAGGGGAATGTAGGGGGGGGGGGCAGTGGAGTTGGGAAGCAAGGGTTGAGGGAGGGAGGGTGTTCAAGGGAGAGGATAGGGTGAGAGGAGAGGAAAGGTTGGGAAGGAAGGTTAAGGAAAAGGGGTGAGGGGAGGAGGGGGAAGGAGGATATGTGGAAGAAAGAGGCGAGGGGAGGGGGCGAATGGAGGTGGGCAGGAAAGACAAAATTAGGATGGGTGTTCAAGGGAGAGGAGAAAGGGATAGAGGGATTGAGAAGAGGGAAAAGGAGGGAAAAGGAGAGTGAGGGGAAAATAACGGGTGATAGCAGAGGAAGAAAGGAAGAGGAGAATTGGAGGAGGGAGGAGGCCGTGGAGGGAAGGAGGGAAATAAGGATGAGTAGACGAATGAAGGAAGAAGAAGGGGTAGAAGGGAAGAGATTTAAGAAAATGGAGATGATAATATGTTTTTTTTTAAATTTTAGATCTTGATTTTTTTTTTCCTTTTTTTGGTTTGTCATCAAACTTTTTATAATCTTTTATGATTACCATAATTATTATCGTCATCAATTCTTATCATCATCCGTTTTGTTTTGATTTTTATGGTTATTATTGTTATCATTATTATTAGCATTATGATTAATACTGTAATTTGTAATATCATTATCATTATAATCGTTATCATGATTTTATTATCATGGTCATCATTATCATTACTACTATTATCATGGGCAGTTGTTATTACTATCATAATCATCATTATCAGTATCATTGGTATTTGCATTATTATTGTTATTATCATTATCATCATTAATATTATTATCACTATCAGTATCATTATCATTATCATTATCACTATCACAAACAAAATCACTTCTCTCTCCTCTCTCTCCTCTCTCTCTGCTCTTCTCTCCTCTCTCTCTCTCTCCCCTCTCTCTCTCTCCTCCTCTCTCTCTCCTCTCTCTCTCTCCTCTCTCTCTCTCTCTCTCTCTCTCTCTCTCTCTCTCTCTCTCCCTCTCTCTCTCTCCTCTCTCCTCTCTCTCTCTCTCCTCTCTCCTCTCTCCTCTCTCTCTCTCTCTCTCTCTCTCTCTCTCTCTCTCTCTCTCTCTCTCTCTCTCTCTCTCTCTCTCTATGCCTCTCTCTCTCTCTCTCT
>NW_028234424.1:31384162-31389162 GCF_977035675.1 Penaeus japonicus
ATTCGCAGTTTCGAAAATCTGTGAGCTCTGCGAAGGCGACAGATGGAGAAAAAAAAAAAATAACCAGAAGTTGAGGAAATTTCTTTTCTAATCGCTCAAGATTGTCCCCTTGAGTTTCCTCTTGAGTAGTTATGAAAGCAGAGGCAGCAGAAGCAGGAAGCAGGAAAGACGTGTGTGTCTGCGATAACGGGTAGAACATGGAAGAAGGTGTGCATGGCTTTGGGACGCCGAAAATCCTATTGGTCCTTGTCGATTTTGTTTATATATATATATATATATATATATATATATATATATATATATATATATATATATATATATATATATATAATATGTGTGTGTGTGTGTGTGTGTGTGTGTGTGTGTGTGTGTGTGTGTGTGTGTGTGTGTGTGTGTGTGTGTGTGTATATATATATTATATATTATATATATATATATATATATATATATATATATATATATATATATATATGTATGTATGTATATATACATACATTCAACATTTCCTGCCACCGTCATATCTCCCTCCTAGCCTTCTCTCTCTCTCTCTCTCTCTCCTCTTTGTGAACACACAAAACCAATAAATCCCAAGGGAAGAATTGAAGAATTAAACAAAATAACAAACAAAGAGAGCAAAAAAGAGCGACAGAAAAAATGTTGGCATCAGTGGCCTAGACAGCACCCCATCACGCACGCAGCAAGGAAAAGACATGCTGTGTTCTGGAATCGATGTGCGTTATCCAGGATCAACACCGTCATCCGGCCTTGCACGAACGCCGAGGGGGAGAGGAGGGGGGTGGAGGAAGGAAGAGGAGGGGGGGGAGGGGGAGGTAAGGAAGGGAGGGGAGAAAGGGGAAGAGATTGGAACAAGAGGAGGGGGAGAGGGGGGGGTAA
The DNA here is from genome assembly GCF_977035675.1 of Penaeus japonicus. Taxonomy (NCBI): domain Eukaryota; kingdom Metazoa; phylum Arthropoda; class Malacostraca; order Decapoda; family Penaeidae; genus Penaeus; species Penaeus japonicus. Next base: position 31,385,057 of record NW_028234424.1, read on the forward strand.
GGAAGGGGGAAGAAAGGGGAAGAGATTGGAACAAGAGGAGGGGAAGGGGGTGAGAAAGGGGTAAGAGGTAGGAGGAAGGGAAAGGGGGAGGGGGAGTGAATGAGGGTAGAAAGGGGTGTTTATGGGGAGCGAACATGGGGGAGGGGGTAAAAGGTCAAGGGGTTAAAGGGATGGCAAAGAGGAGCGAGGGAGAGGGGAAAGAGGAAGGGAGAAGTTCGAAAGGATGGCAAAGGGGAGAGAGGAAGAGGGGAAAAGGAAAAGGGGAAATCAGGAAGGACAAGGAGGTTGTGGGGAGCGAGCTTCGGGGATAAAGGGCAAAGGGGAGAGAAGAGGAGAGGGAAATGAAACCAGAAGCTTTGATGCGACTCGATAATACATACAAAGACCATTTTCTCTGTCGTATCAGCAGTGGGAAGGAAGAGTGGGGGGGGGGGGGGGGAGGAGACAGGGGGGATAGCAAATGTAACCATGTGGTCCCTCCAGGTCGCGGGGGGGTGGGGGGGGGGGGGGGGGGGTAGGCCTACATCGAAGGGGCGGGGGAATCGTTTGAGGGGGAATATTAGGCTCGATAAGATAGGGAGAAAAATAGAGGATGGAAAAGGCGGGCGAGGATAAAGTGACGGAGATAAAGTGCCGGGTTATATATTACTTTATTCAAAAGGGAAAAAGGAAGAGAAAAGGGAAAGGAAAGAGAGAGTGAGAAAGAGAGAGATAGATAGATAGAGAGAGAGAGAGAGAGAGAGAGAGAGAGAGAGAGAGAGAGAGAGAGAGAGAGAGAGAGAGAGAGAGAGAGAGAGAGAGAGAGAGAGAGATTGAAAGAAAGAGAGAGAGTGAGAGAGAAAAATTGAAAGAAAGAGAGAGAGTGAGAGAGAGTAAAAGATAGAGAGAGAGTGAGAGAGAAAAAGAGAAAAAGAGGGAAAGAGAGAGAGAGAGAGAGAGAGAGAGAGAGAGAGAGAGAGAGAGAGAGAGAGAGAGAGAGAGAGAGAGAGAGAGAGAGAGAGAGAGAGAGAGAGAGAGAGAGAGAGACAGACAGACAGACAGAGAAAAATGGCTGGAAGGAGGGTGAAGAAGAAATAAAGAAAACAAAAATGCTTGAGCGCGGAATGGCTGCAGAAATATTTCATAAAGATCATTATACCAAATCTAAAAATAAAAGCCTCGTATCTGCTGTATTGCAACTCTCGGGATTTCATCCGACGATGCACTGATTCTCTAAAAGATAAACTATAAAATGGTTGCAGTAATGAGCCAATCTGTCTGGCGCAAAACTTTAATGAGAGATGTCAGAAGCGCCAGACACCACCCAAACAGCAACGCCGACGCCACTTACCTAACCCCTTACCCTGAGCTCCCTTAAACCTCCCAATTCATTCCCCCAATACCCTTTTTCCTTCTAAACCTCCACCTTCCCAAACCGCACCGCCCCCTTTTGCAACCTCTCAAAACCTCCATGATATTTCTCAAACCTTTCCACAATCTCTTTTACTTCTCTCTCAACCCCTCCACCTCCCTCACACACACACTAAACCTCTCCACCCCCCCCCTCCCCCAAACGCCCTTCAATCACCCTCCTTCTCAACCCCCCTCCCTCACACACACACTAAACCTCTCCAACTCCACCTCCCCCAAACGCCCCTCAATCACCCTCCTTTCCTACCCCCCCCCGCCCCGAAACACACCGGGAAAAAAATGTTCATAATGACATACACCTCTCGGCGCAATGGCCATTACGGGATAGCGATAAAGCATTTTTCCTGTTGATGAACACGTGTAGTGAAATGGGAATGACCTCACTGTGACGTCATTTGGTGACCTAATGGTAGGCAAAGGAAGGGGTGGTGGGTATTGGATTTTCCTTGATATCGTGTTTTCATTTTTTCATTGTTTGTCTCTTTGTTTTCTTGTTTTTATCCTCTTCTTTTTTATTATCCTTTGTGTGTGTGTGTTTTTTAATCCTAAATTTCGCACCTTCCTCGCTGTATCTCTCAGCCTTCTTTCTCACTTTAAATGCATTTTTTCTCCACTTTTTGCTTCACATCTTTCAAAAAAAAAAGAAAAAAAGAAACACAAACAAAAAGACAACGCAACACCCCTCAGCCCCCCCCCCCCTCTCCCTCCCTCCAAAAAACAACAACAACAACAAAAACTAATAAATCTTCCTGACGTGAATGATCATCTCCACAAGCCTAACAAATAATACATTGTATGCATCGCTGTATCTTATCTGTCTCGTCCGCATGGCTCATAGCAGAGCGCCATAAATCCTTGCGAGACTCGACGCTCCCAGCGCCAAACAAGCACGGAAGGGGGGAAGGGAGGGAGGGAGAGAGGGAGGGAGGGAGGGAGGGAAGAAGGAAGGGAGGGAGGGAGGGAGGGAGGAAGGGAGGGAGGGAGGGATGGAGGGAAGAAGGAAGGAAGGGAGGGAGGGAGAGAAGAAGGAATAAAGGAATGGAAGGAGGGAGGGAGGGAAGAAGGAAGGAATGAAGGAAGGGAAGGAGGGAGGGAGGGAGGGAAGAAGGAAGGAAGGGAAGGAGGGAGGGTGGGAGTGAGGAAGTGAAGAAGGAAGGAAGGGAGGGAGGGAGGGAAGAATGAAGGAAGGGAGGGAAGACGGAAGGAAGGGAGGGAGGGAGATAAAAAGGAAGGATTGAAGGAAGGGAGGGAGGGAGGGAGGGAAGAAGGGAGGGAAGAAAGAAGGAAGGAATGGAGGAAGGGAAGGAAGAAAGAAGGAATGGAGGAAGGAAGGGAAGGAAGGAAGGAATAGAGGAAGGAAGGAATGGAGGAAGGGAGGGAAGAAGGAAGGAATAAATGAAGGGCGGGAGGGATGGAGGGAGGAAGGAAAGGACGGAGGGAGGGAAGGAGAGAGGAAGAATGGAGGATGAGAGCGAGGGGAGAAAGTGAAGAAGAGTAGGAAGGAAGGAAATAGGAAGACGGGCAGGAGGGGGAAGGCAGGAAGGGAGGAAAGGAGAAAAGCAGAAAGGGAGAAAGATAGAAAGCGATAATGCGAGTAGGGGAAACAAGGAAGAAGGGAGGAAAATGGTAAATGATGAAGGGAGAAAAGAAGGAAGAGAGAAAAGGAAGAATGTCGAATGAGACATAAATAGGAAAGGGAACAGCGTGTTAAATGAGGTTAAGGAGAGGGAAAAGAGGACGGGGAGAAGCTGGTGGTGTACGTGGAAAAGGAGGAGAAGGAGGAGGAGGAGCAGGAGGAGGAGGACGAGGAAAAAAAGGAGAAGGTAGAGGAACTGTAAATGGATAAAAAGAGGAGGAGGTGGAGAAAGAGGAGAAGGAGGGGGAGGTGGTGGTAGTGGTGAAGGAGGAGGAGGAGGAATAGAAGTAGGAGAAAAAGGGAAGATAAAACAGGATAAGGAAGAGGAACAAGAAAACAGATGCGTCGAGTTAAAAAAAGAAAAAAAAATGTGATTCTCGAAGAAAAAAAGACAAGAGATGCGAAAAAAACTTAAAAGAAACGAGAATCGAAAGAGAGCGAAAGAAACAAACAAATCTGCCGACAATAACAAACAAATCAAGCAGAGTAGGGTACAAAAAATACTAAACCGAGGTCAAAAAAATAATAATAATAAAAAAGAAAAGAAAGCCAGACAAAGAGAAAGACAAAATAAAAATAAGAAAAAAGGGAAAGAAAAAGAAACTAGCCAAAAGCGAGTCAGAATAGGAAAAGAGGTTTCCAGTGCATGATTCCCCTGTGCATTCGCATGAACAAGAAGTGTGTATGTGGGGTAGGGATGGGGTAGGGTGGGGGGAGGAGGATAAGGGAGAGGGGGATGAAAAGGGTGGAGGGGGGAGGGTAGAGGGTGGTGAGGAGAGGGAGGAGAGGAGGGTAATAGGGGGAGAAGTGGGTTAGGGGAGACCTGGGGAGAGAACGAGGGAAGGAATAGGGATGGAAGGGAGGGAGGGAGGGAGAAAGGGAAGGAGGGAGGGAGGGAGGGAGGGAGGAAGGGAGGGAGGGAGGCAGGGAGGGAGGGAAGGAGGGAGGGAGGGAGGGAGGGAGGGAGGGAGGAAGGCAGGGAAGGATAACAGGGATGAAGGATGGCGAATAAGGGGAAAGATGAATGGAGGAAGAGAGGAGAGGAAAAAAAAAAAAAAAA
>NW_028234424.1:31396662-31401662 GCF_977035675.1 Penaeus japonicus
AAGAGAGAAAGAGAGAGAGAGAGAGAAGAGAGAAAAAGAGAGAGAGCGAACCATAGAGAGAAAGCGAGAGAGAGAGCGAAATCTACCACTGAGACCAAGAAGACAAAACCTCCTTTAAATGAGAGTTCAGTTCCTTTGTATTTGCATCTGTAGAAGCTTCCAGTCTTAACGGCAACAGTGAAGGGAAAGGGTAACTGGATTTTAATGGTAATGAGGTCAATCTTTATATTGAGTTTTCTTATCCCTTTTTAAAAGGAGGACAATGGGAGGCGATTGTCTATAAAGGACAAAAAAAACGAAGGTGATGAGAGAGGGAATAGGAAGAGAGAGAGAGAGAGAGAGAGAGAGAGAGAGAGAGAGAGAGAGAGAGAGAGAGAGAGAGAGAGAGAGAGAGAGAGAGAGAAATGAGAGAGAGAGAGAGAGAGAGAGAGAACGAAGTGATGAGATAGGGAATATGAAGAGAGAGAGAGAGATAGAGATAGATAGATAGATAGATAGATAGAGAGAGAGAGAGAGAGAGAGATACAGAGCAAGCGAGAGACCAAAGAAGCCAATGAAGTGACTTCAAAGACAATCAAAGTAGACACACGTAGAAAACAAAACAAAAAGAAAGAACAAAGCAAAAACAAATAATACAATGATCCGACCAAGAAGCCCAAGCGAAGATAAACTAGACGAATCTTGCGGAGTGAGAAGAAGGCAAGAAAATCTACGTAAGATAATTGGATTCCAATGAGCTGAATGCTTGCGGATTGCCTGTGCTTCCTCTCGTGTTCAAGGGAGACGATAGAAGTATTGAATCGTGCCTTGTATCTTTGGAATAGTAGTAGTAGTAGTAGTAGTAGTAGTGGTAATAGTTGTAATAATAGTAGTAGTAGTAGTAGTAGTAGTAGTAGTAGTAGTAGTAGTAGTAGGAGTTATTGTTGTAGTTTTAGTAGTTGTAGTAGTGGTAGTAGTTGCAGTAATGTTAATGGCAAAGAAATGTGAAATAGTAACGATGGTAGTAAGTATCATTTATAGGAATGGTGATAAGGATATAGATAACGATGATAAAGATAATAATGATGATAATGGTAAAGTAAGGATAATGATAGCAAAGATGATAGTAATAATAAGTAATAACGATAGTAATAATGATAACAATGAAAATAATAATGATGATCATAATGCAAAAGGTGATAATGATAATGAAAGGACAATATTGATGATGATATTTATGATTGTTTTCATAGTTCTTTATTTTACCATTATTGTCATCATCATCATCATCATCATCATCATCATCATCATCATCATCATCATTAGCAGCAGCAGCAGCATCACCATCATCATCAGCAGCAGCACCATCATCATCACCATCATAATCATCACCATCATCATCATCATCATCATCATCATTAGCAGCAGCAGCATCACCATCATCATCATCATCATCACCATCATCCATCTTATTATCCTTATTATCATTGCTAACACGATCATTATCATAGTCATTATCTATATCATCACTTCATCACAAAGACAACAAAAAAGAAAAGAAAAAAAAAGCACCAGTTTTAGGTCCACCATGTTAATATAATTAACAGACGAAGTAGCGCCGTGTTAATAAGATCAAAGTTCATAATCCTGGTAATAAAGCTAAAGGGAATAAATTGATTGAAAAAAAAAATGTTATTGAAAAAAAAAAGGGTTTAAATACTTCCATGAAAGTATTAACGATCTTAGGAATTAGAAGTAGAAAGATTATGATATTTTATAATCGTAAAAGGATTATTGTGAGTGACTGATGGAATATTGAATAGGTCTTGGCAAGAGGGATTGAGTGATGTTGCAGCTTATCGTTGTAAAGTAAGAGGAATTTAGCTTGCATCTTATTGCCTTGCATTGTTGTTGTATGTCTATCATCAGAGAGAGAGAGAGAGAGAGAGAGAGAGAGAGAGAGAGAGAGAGAGAGAGAGAGAGAGAGAGAGAGAGAGAGAGAGAGAGAGAGAGAGAGAGAGAGAGAGAGAGAGAGAGAGAGAGAGTGAGAGGGAGAGAGAAAGAGAGATGGATTGATAGTTTGATAACGAGACAGACAGACAGACAGAGAGAAAGAGAGCGAGAGAGAGAAATGAATAGATAGATAAATAGATAGATAGATTATTATCAAATAGATAGATAGATAGAGAGAGAGAGAGAAAGAGAAAGAGAGAGAGAGAGAGAGAGAGAGAGAGAGAGAGAGAGAGAGAGAGTTTGAGGGGGATGATATGTAGTTAAATTTTGTAATACATTCGCCAATATGATCCCTAAGCGAAGAATAAAGTAATTTCATAAACACTAAAGGTGACCTTTTCTCCTCTAGAGACTTTAAATAGAGTTAGGTGGGTACACGCAAGAGAGAAAGATTAAGAAAAAAGAAGAAGAAGAAAAAAGAAAAATAGAAAAGAAAAAAAATCGAAAAAAAACTAATAAAGAAGAAGGAAAAGAAAAGGAAAACGTAGAGGAAGAAAGAAAAGAATGCGACTAAATAACAAGAAGAACGAGAGGAAGGTATAAAAAAAAAGAAAAAAAACAAGAGGAAGAATAAATAAGAAAAATAGGAAAATAATAAGAAATACAAAAAAAGAAGTAGAGGAAAAGAGAAAGAGAAAGAAAAAAAAAAGAAGTGAAAGATGATGAATAAATGTTAGAACCATCGATTTGTCAGCCATGTCACAACCACGGGATCAAGGGCGTGTTTAGGACGTAGATTTGTTGACATATTTGATTATGTTTGTGTGGGTGAATAATTCAAGGCGGCTTTTATGAAGGGAGCGCCAGCATCTTCAGGTCGTCAAAGATTCGGCTCTTTCTCCTTCGCTGGGAAAATACATTTGTTGTCTCTCTCTCTCTTATTCTCTCTATCTACCTCTCTCTTCTCCTCTTTCTCTCTCTCTCTGTCTCTCTCTCTTTCTCTGTCTGTCTCTCTCTCTCTCTCTCTCTCTCTCTCTCTCTCTCTCTCTCTCTCTCTCTCTCTCTCTCTCTCTCTCTCTCTCTCTCTCTCTCTCTCTCTGCTAATCTAGCTTTCTGTGTTTCTCTCTCTCTTTCTATCTCATTCCTTCTCTCTTTTTCTCTCTCTCTCTCTCTCTCTCTCTCTCTCTCTCTCTCTCTCTCTCTCTCTTTCGCTCTCTCTCTCTTACCCTCTGTTTATCTGTCTATCTATAGTTCAGTCTATCTATTTGTTTCAATTATTCATCTATCTACATATCAGCTAATTCATTTCTTATTCATTCATCAATCTATCCATCAGTTTCTTCTATTGACTATCTATCTGTCTCTCAGCTGGAGGTGACATAACAGCACTGAATATTTGATCGGCGCTTGTGATGTTTATGTTTTATTATTATAATGTTGTGTCGAATGTTTAAATACAGTATAAATTAAGGTTGGAAATACTATTTATGAATTTCGTGTTTGTCTGTTTGTTCTTTATAGTGATAATTCGTTCGTGTCTGTACATAAGCTAGTAATATTTTTATGTGAGTAAGTTAACTGGCATGCGTGAGTCTTTCTGCGTGTGTACCGTGAGTGTGCGTGTATGTGTGGCATATTCATTCGTTCTTTGACCCAACTATGCTTATGAATGATCTCGTAAATTAACTAAAATATACTGGTAGCATCAAAATGAGTGTACCCATCGCTCGGAACCTAGCAATTAAAACAAGAAAAAAGCATGAGAGAGAGAGAGAGAGAGAGAGAGAGAGAGAGAGAGAGAGAGAGAGAGAGAGAGAGAGAGAGAGAGAGAGAGAGAGAGAGAGAGAGAGAAATAGAGAAAGAGAGAGAGAGAGAGAAAATGAGAGAAATAGATAAATAGATAGATAGATAGAGAGAGAGAGAGAATGCGAAAGAGAGAAAGAAAGAGAGAGATAAGGAGAGAGAAAGAGAACAAGAAAGATAGAGAGAGAGAAGACAGAAATAAACAACAACAACATATATATCTATATAATCTAGATCGCGTTTAGGCATGCGAACACACCAGTCCGTGCATGCTAACGCAGAATAAATTCCACACGAAGCTTGGCATCGTTTCAATCATTCGACACGTGGCTTAGAATTCATGCAATCGATTTCATCCCTGTTCTTCCATATTTGCTTTGGGTGAGAAGGCGATATGATAGACGCTTATGATAGAGAGGAAGATGACGGGGAGGAGGGAGAAGGAGGAGAAGGGGGAGAAGGAAGAGGATGAAATATGAGATGGGGAAATGCAGGTGTAATGAGAACAGAAACAGAGGAGGAAGTGTAAGAAAAAGAATAAGAGGATGAAGAAGGATAGAAGGAGACATAAAAAGAGGGGATTGTGATAGAGAGGAAGACGACGGGGAGGAGGGAGAAGGAGGAGAAGGAAGAGGATGAAATATAAGATGGGGAAATGGAAGTGTAATGAGAACAGAAGCAGAGGAGGAAGTGTAAGAAAAAGAATAAGAGGATGAAGAAGGAAAGAAGGAGACATAAAAAGAGGGGATATACAGATAAGAATGAAGGAAAAGTAATTACGGTAGATAATGCACACGTGTACTTACACACGCACACGCATATACAAACACCCGCACATACAAAGAAAAAAAAACGCATCTGATATTCAGCAAAAATGCCATAACGATCGCGGTCATTCAAAACACTAAGGTCATTGAATGTAAGGGTTACGGTGTGACACACACACATATACACACATAAACACAAACACAAAAACACACACACACTCATACAAACACACACACATACTCATATAAACACAAATACACACACACACACACACACACAAACACAAGCACACACACACATACACAAAAACACGAACACACAAACACACGAACACACAAACACACGCACACACACAAAACACACACACACAACTAAATCACAAATAAATAAAACACTACCACACACCCACCCCATCCCCCTCCCCTACCAACAAGAAAAAAAAACTATTTTCCGAACATAACAACAGCAAAAAATGTGCACCAACCTCGAAGGTACGA
>NW_028234424.1:31416662-31419162 GCF_977035675.1 Penaeus japonicus
TGCATTAACACTAATTTTAGTTTTCGGTTTTCATACATGCAACTATCACGTTTTCAAATAATGCAGTCCACATGCGAAATCATATTCTAAATTCAATTCCCAGATAATCATTTATAATTAAAACGCTGCATCATTTCATTAAAGTCATTTAATTGAGGCGCACTGTAAAAATGACTCATTTTCACTTCTTCAACAAAAGATGTGTTTGAATTCCTTCTCCTTTTAATTCTTTATTCACCCATTCTCTCCTAAATTAATTCGTGAAGTTTTTCCCTTGGGATTGAAGCTTCATTTTGGACGTGGTAACTTTGTACACTACACGTCAATCCATGTTTAGGTGAGTTATCCCTCAATTGTAATGGCAGTCGGATATATACATTCACACACATTCTCTCTCTATTATTCTGTCTGTCAGTCAGTCAGTCTGTCTGTCTGTCTGTCTGTCTGTCTGTCTGTCTGTCTGTCTGTCTCTCTCTCTCTCTCTCTCTCTCTCTCTCTCTCTCTCTCTCTCTCTCTATATATATATATATATATATATATATATATATATATATATATATATATATATATATGTATATATATATATATATATATATATATATATATATATATATACATACATATATATATATATATACATATATATATATATATATATATATATATATATATCAAATATATATATATATAAACACACACACACACACATGCAGATGATAAGACACAACCTTACGAATTAAGAAAATTGGAAAAATTAAGAAAGAAAGAAAGAAAGAAAAAAGAAACACTGGAAAAAAAAATTCTCCCGTGGTGTGATCTCCCTCCCTCAAATTACTCTACATAAATTTTGAAAGATAAACATAGTGTGCACACAAAAAAAAAAGAAAGAAAGAAAGAAAAAAGAAAGAAATAACACAGCGTGGTTAGAAACCGGATTTAATCACAGCCACAATTTTTTTTTTTTTTCTATATCTGATGATAGACAAGGACTAGCCAAATGTTGCAGTCAAAAATACTAGCTTGCAACACTAAGGGTACCAAAAGCTATCATATTTCCGCTTGTGAAATGACGGGGTAAACGATCCTACACCGCCTAATTTGACGCCAAAATGTGTTAGGTCTCCAGCGGGAACAATATTATCAAATAATTCGTAGGAACAAAAAGAATATGGATTGGATTATCGCGGAGGTCGGTGCCTCCGGGTCATCAACTACGGTGAGGTTCAGGTTGCATATTTGACTTGGGGGTTAATGATGCAAAAGGGTTTTCTTGCATTTCCGAGCTTACAAAACTGCAGAAAGGTTGATTGCACCTAATTAACCTTTCTCCTAGCCTTACCTCCTATCTGACATCCTCCTTCCTCCCCCTATCCCTCCTTCCCCCTCCCCCCCCACCTACCCCTTCCCCCTTGGCCTAATAGCGGCAAGAAAATAGCCTGACACGATGAGAACTCTGGTAATATTCGCGAGGTGAGACTATTCTCCGAAACGAATTGCATATCCGCTTGATTTAAACAAGTTCTCGTGTGTGCATTTTCTGGTTCATTTCCGAGAGAATGTTTGGGTTTGTGTAGCATGGATGTCGTAATGACGCGACTATTTCGTAATTCTGGCGGATTATTATCATCCCTTTTGTCTGTCTGTTTAAGAGAAGGTGGAGGCTTTCTTTGTATTATTACTAATATTTTATGCGCATGATGCTGAGGAAATACTGAGGAAAAGAGACGAGAGATAATGAAAGAGGGAGAGAGAGAGAGAGAGAGAGAGAGAGAGAGAGAGAGAGAGAGAGAGAGAGAGAGAGAGAGAGAGAGAGAGAGAGAGAGAGAGAGAGAGAGAGAGAGAGAGAGAGAGAGAGAGAGAGAGAGAGAGAGAGAGAGAGAGAGATAGAAAGAAAGAGCAATGCCCTACGAAAATATACATGAGCAGAGCACTTTCTCCTATAGAACTTCTCTATTCTTTGCTTTTATGCCAAAGACGAAATATTCTCATCTCCTTACTTGCTTTCCATCTTCATTTACATCTTGCATCAATTATTTCATTAACACGATCACCATTATTCTTCCTATTCATCCCCTACTTTAAGAGTATCTCTCCCTCATCTCCTTTCTTATACCTTTCGTAATGCAATGCAGCAATATACTAAATTCATCACGACTAACACCAATTACATTACTAATCTAATACCTAAAGAGGATCACATGCCTAAAGGTTCTCGAGTACCGGTTTAACAAGAGTGTCGCTCGTTTCCCCTCGTAGCAAGCTTTCCCCTCGTACCCTCTTGTCACAGCGTCGAGTCAAGGGATTATACCTAATTGGCAGCCGTAATTCCTTGACAATGTTCACTGCTTTCTAAAATGACGGCAAGTGTGATTATGTTTCGTTCATATTGTCGCTCTAAGTTCTTTTTTCTTTTCTTTCTTCTTCTTCTTCTTCTTCTTCTTCTTCTGCCTCTTCTTTGTTTTTTGGAATTATTGTTATCTTTTACGTATGTATGCCTTTA
>NW_028234424.1:31434162-31439162 GCF_977035675.1 Penaeus japonicus
GCATCCATCACTATCGTATCTGAAAAACTTTATACACGTAACTAGTGCATACGATAGTTGTAGAGGAGACAGGGTAAAGGGCGTAGGAGCAAAAATTATGCAGATGCATGTTATAAGATAATGGGTAATAGTAGTTATGAATTAACTAGTTGAAAATAACATGCAATATAAATTGAACAGATATCAAAAGTATGTATACAATAAGTGCATTGCTAATTATTAACATATTATTATGTCATAATGTTTGAAACGATTAAAAAATTAGCAAGGAAGTTATGCTAAGTTATAGTATATACTCATAAATTGGTATATCCAGTAATGGTAAATATAGTACAAAAAAATACAAGAGTACGACTTGCGAATAGGCATCGGGTGATGCGGTAACTTGCTCGTAGTGCGATGCAACCAACACGCGACCAAGCTCGAATCATCAGCCGTGCAAGTCCGGTATCTGTTTAAGATCAGACTGGGGAAAAAGTCATTAGGAGTCCCGGGTTTCAGGATAAACCCGAGATTTGCAACAATGCAATGAGTTGACTGCCTCAGGAACCGTATACAGCATAGAATGGTCCTGGTAGTCGACAGATGTAGCAGTTACCAGCAGGAACTATCTGCAAGGTATATCGAAATTAGTACTTCATATTGAAAAATAATCATATATGCAACATAAACATATGATTTGGCAATAACAAGAAATAGGAAGTATTTACCTGAATTCATGTTATTTGCTGACAATACTTACGCAGTAGCAGACCGAATTCATCGAGGGATGAACCATGTGCAAAATATGTGTTTGCTGTGATAATAGATGAGTATGCAAAAATGGTAAGTTAAGATGTAGTTTTTCCATTTACTAACTGAGTCTAGTCCTTCGGGGAGTGAAGGCACGGCATATGAGCCAAGGTCAGTAGCAAATTAGAAAGAACAATGTAAATGTGTATGATGCATGTAAAAAAAAATAATAGCCAAATTACCAACCATATCTAATCCTTAAATAGGCGTGACCGGAAGTCAAGATTTGAGGCAAAGTGGGTAAAAAAAATATCATGAGTATGCTTATGAAAAAATTAATATTAATCCAAATATCAACCGAATCCAGTCCTTCAATAAATTAGAAGGCACGACATGAGTCAGATTGGATGAGACTGGAAAAATAAATGTTAATGAAAGCTGAAAGAAAAAAATATTAATAAAATATTGACCTGGAGGTCGTTCCGTTAAGGAATGGGTGATTTACCTTGTTGACCATGCTAGTGGTCGGTAAGATCATGCGCCAAATTGAACTCGTCCCGTGGGGAAATGCTGTCTTAGCTCGAGAACAAAGATAAATATAATGAATTATTAGACTATGCTAGGATATTTCAATTGCGTGGCCGAACTCGTCCTTCTGAAATAAGGTGCGGCGTAATAGCCAAGATCGGGGCAACTGAAAGAAATACCATTAATATGTGCATAGCTAATAAAAATGTGGAGGTAGCAAGCCTGGAACGTCTGATAAGTGATAAGCGCGCTGTCTCTGTTTGAGAGAATTAATTGTGACGTCAGGTTGTCAAGATCTCCGAAGGCGCGTTGCACCGGAGTGCGATAAAATAACCCATAATTCGCGGTTTATTCAATTGTGGTACCATAGATACGCAGAATTAGGGTGTGAGATGCATATGCAATGGGCGTCATGCAATGAAGGCCCGATAAGTGAGGTACAGTAGCTGGAGAAAGGCAAAGTTAAGCTGAAAAGCTGTAAAATATGAAATGATAAGTAAACCTTTTCCTGACTGTCCTAGTGAACGTTTCGTTCAGTAATATCATGATAAGATATTTGGCGTACCGATTGACCCATGAAATGTTTCGAAAGGTCGGAAACTCGGAGAGGCCTATGATGATAACAAATTGCTTAATGTTGTCGAAGTCGACAATTGCTTAAAAATAAAAATAATGACAATCATATCATACGATGATCAAAGTTACTTGCAATTAAATAATGAGATATGGAAGTAACAATAATCAATAATGCAATGAAAAATGCAAAGATAGTCGAATATGACTATACAATGAAATAGGAATAAAGCTAAGAAACGAACATGCATCTGTCAACATTTCTAGCTAAATGTGATGATAAATCATAATATGAAGTGATGAAACATGTTATGATATGAAATAATTGTCATAGAGATTGTAATGAATTAACAATCATAAGTCCACAAAGTCATAAAATATTAAAAACATATACTGTCGAATGTTGAGAAATATATAGAATTTCACAAAGACAGTACAAATTGTTAATCCAATCATCGGATTACAACGTGACCGAGTGAGGTCAGTAGTGTGACCATTAAACGATTCACAAATGACAAATAATGTCATGTTACAGGAGATGCAGATATATAAGTCATGCATTAGAAATATATAAACGTATATGCAGACAATAAAATAAATTAAAATGTAGAGAAAATCAGAGTTAAGACACATATAATTCTTAATATTCGTTAACGATTTTCTTACAAATTCACACGTGCAAGAATGACATAGGATAAGGTCACATACAGAACGGTCAAGAAGTGACCAAAGGTCACATGTGATGCTATTTCCCAATATCACACGGTCATGAATTTGATCACAAGGGACAGAATGGTCGCGAGAAAATATAACACATTGTCAAAGTTTTATGTTCAGATTGACCATACGAACGGGTCACGGGTCAAGTGAGGTCAGGTCATATGCAAAATACATTTAATAATTAAATGCATATTAAAGCAAGAATAAAAGAAATTATATTAAATTCCCATAATAAAAGAGCCAATATAATAATTGCTAACGCAAAGTGAATTACATTTCCACGAATACATAGTATAAACCATATTCAAGAAAGGAAAGTATGTAAATTCACAAGAAAAATAATCACACGAGATCAAATGACGATAATATATTTTGATAATATATTTTTGTTCGAAGAAATACGTCATGTTAAATTTCGCATAGGAACGAAAACTTAAGAAAATCACACAGATATTAGAAATTCTACATAAGAAATTTCGAAGTTATTGCCATAAGAATATGTGTGATTTACAGTTATTTACTTAACTAACGCACATAAAAACAAATCATGCATTATACGTAGTAAAATGTAATCGTAAATTCACACAAGATAACGTAGATAAATCAAAGCGTAGAATGATAGAATAAGTAAACGAAACATAGTTATTTTATCGGTTTCGTATGAAAGACTAATGTCACACCTTTATGTAAATTTCTACGAGAATACGAATAACCTTGAAACGTTGATAATAGCAAACGTAAGATAACATTGAATATTTGTTAAACATTCGTAGCATAGTAAAATGAACGAATAACGTACACATCGGGAGACATAAAATAATGATGTGAAATATTACGTTACCGAATGTTAACGAACAGTTATTTAGTGAAATTAACGAAACGATACGTAGAAAAATATCACTAATTAACAAAATGAGAGTAGATGAGAAAGCGTGGGAGGGAGGGTGGGGGAATGACGGGGGAGGATTTTACAATAAACAGGGAGAAAAAAAATTGCAATGGGGAGGGGGGGCAGGGAAACACAGGAGAGACAAGTGCCTAGCAACCTTAAAGTGACTTACCTTTAGTTGCTGAGAGAAGAGAAGTGGTAGCTTTACTGCGATTGTCGTGTTCCTCTTAGTGCAGGCGTTGTTCACAATCACAAAATACACACTTAGACAATACTAACGTGGCGATAATTGTCCCAACCGTTACCATATGAGGCGGGATAGACAAGGGTTATTTAAGTACGCGCGAGCGGTTCACGACTTAAATAAAAATTAGGTTAATATTCTACACTTTTAACCTAAAAGGAGGAGGTACTTCTCCAGATATCACTAACTATGTCACGTAGTGAAAAAAATAGAACGAAGAGCCACTAGTATGCCTAAATTGTGCAAAACAAATAGAAAATAGGTCCTATCAATTTGTTATTAATCGAACAGAACCGAAATATTTGTAGCGAGCGGCCTACGAATATTTATAATCAAAGACGTTATTTAAAACTAATTAACGACGTGAGGTTCTTATCCTGCATTTCCACCAGAATATGTGGTGAGCAGAATGAATCCCACCGCTGCCACCAGTTTATGTGATGGGTTTAAGATGTGTCTCTACTGCTACGTTTGTGTAAATTGTATGTATCCTAAATACTAACACTATTTGTGTAATTGGAACGACGGGTCCCGTCCCGGGCACCCGAATATGTTGCGAGCAGAGATTGATCTAATTCCCACACATAATATATAAAGGGATGATGTTAAACACGGTAGCTAAAACATTAACAATATATTATAAATCAAGATATATATATTTATAACATTATTACAAGGGAGGCACAATATATACACGCAAGGGGGAAGCTAAGCCTATCGCAAAGCTAATAATACCTGAGCTAAAGATATATCAATAACACTAATATAAACACAACACTAAGGAAAACCCAACTCTAAGGAAAACACAGACAATGAACAGTATATGAAATAAGCTAAGTCACTAAAGGCACTAAAACACTGTCTACCTGGAATCCTTGAGGAGGTGAAGGGAGAGGAAGACCTCTCGACTTGAAGGTCGAACTAATTCTGTCTAAATCTATCAATGACCTATTTTGAGGAGGATACCGGGTCAGTACGAGGGGCAGCGACAATTCTTCTAATTGGTCAGGGAGCTGCCCGACCCGGCGGTGATTGGTCCACGTGGTAATGAGGGCAGGACTTTGGCCACGCCTTCCGAACGTGGGCATTCAGGACTGACCTGGAACTGGGAGACATTGTGTTTAAGTAACTAGAAATATTTAATTATTGCTTCGATATGAATTTTGAATCTTTATCATATACAATAAGACCTTCATAGTATATATGCATGTAGTATGTATGTATGTTTATATGTATATATGTATGTATATATGTATGTATGTATGTTTATATGTATATATATATGTATATATGTTTATATGTATATATGTATGT
>NW_028234424.1:31444162-31446662 GCF_977035675.1 Penaeus japonicus
ATCATGGACCATCGCTTGCTGTGTGAATGTTAATTGGGCCTTTGGTAGGCTGTGGTTTAATAGTCATTCTGGAAGCGTCTGTTTGATACTGGTCATGGGTGTGTGTTTGTGTGTATATATATATATATATAATATATATATATATATATATATATATATATATATATATATATATATATTATATATATATAATATATATAATAATATATATAATAATATTATAATATAAAATATATATATATATAATATATATATATTATATATATATATTTATATATATATATATAGAATATATATATATATATTTTTTTTTTCAATCTATTTGTTCTTCAATCTTCACCTTGATTTACTTTTAGATTTACGAATTACGCATCTACTTGATATACAAATGTTGAACAAAATGTAAATACACGTCAAAAAAATTTAGTTATGAATACAGTCAAAATCTTTAATGGTCGAGTTCTACTTCTCTGACTTCTCCAGATTTCTTGCTTTGCACAGAATCTTGGAAATATTTTGAAGGTTTGAAGTCCTGTGAATCAGACCGTATTGATCTTAACATTGCTTTAGTTCCGGCTGTGATCCTTCACGAGTGGAGTCGCGGAGCATAATCTCCAGTATGCAAATCAGGCTTATGTCTTAATGCAGAAAGATTCCGGATCTTAGAGATAGATAGATAGATAGATAGATAGATAAAGAGAAAGAGAGAGGGGGGAAACAGAGAGAGAGAGAGAGAGAGAGAGAGAGAGAGAGAGAAAGAGAGAGAGAGAGAGGGAGATGGAGAGAGAGAGAGAGAGAGAGAGAGAGAGAGAGAGAGAGAGAGAGAGAGAGAGAGAGAGAGAGAGAGAGAGAGAGAGAGAGAGAGAGAGAGAGAGAGAGAGAAAGATGGAGAGATTGATGCAGTCGAATGAAGGAGGAGAAGAAGAAAGAGAGAAAGGCAGACAGCGAGAAATATAGGCTGGCATTCAATCAGACAGGAAGACAGACAGGCAGACATTTAATCCGACAAGAAGACAGACAGAAAGAAAGATGTGGTAGGCGCATGGAAAGATTACAAAAATATTGATAGGTCTATGGATACGCTTACAGATAAAACTAATGAATGTGATGAAAGAGAGAAAGAGAGATAAATGAGAGGGAAATATTTTGTTGAAAAAGGATAGAATGACACAGAAATGTTACAAGACGATAAGGATAGCTAAAAAAAAATAAAAATAAAAGAAATAAAATAAAATAAACAAGTGGAGGAATAACCACAAAAACGAAAGAGAGAAAGAAAGAAAAAAAAAAAAAAACACAAGAAAAATGAAGAAGAGGAACATGAAAAAATAAATAGTCATGAGATTGACACAAACACCGGAAAATGAAGGGAGAAAAATCAGTTAATACTCATAACATCTGAAGCAACTGGCGAGCATCTGGCTTGTGATGGCTCCCGAGAGAAGAGGAAGCTGGGTTGCAGGCATAAAAAGAGGGAGACGAAGAGGTCATGTTCTTTGTCTTTTATGCAACCTTTGCAGTGGAAAATTGGACCACGGTATTAGAATTTTGGTAAGGTTCTCAGGTGCGTTTGCATATATATTTGTGCATTAAGATTTCCTATTCTTCTTTTTGAGAATTTATTAGTCTGAGTCCTTTCATTTCTATATAGATCATTCTTGGCCCCTCTATTTTTTTCACTCTCTTTTTCTCTCTAATTCTCTCTCTCTCTCTCTCTCTCTCTCTTTCCTTTTTCTCACTAATTCTCTCTAATTCTCTCTCTCTCTTATTCTCTCTCTCATTTTTCTCTCTTATTCTCTCTTTCCCTCTCTCTCTTATTCTTTCTCACTCTCTCTCTATCTATATCTATCTATTGATCTCTGTTTTCTCTCTTTTTCTATCTCTCTCTTTCTTCTCTTATTCTCGCTCTCTCTCTCCTCTCTCTTATTCTCTCTCTCCTGTTTCTCTCTTTCCCTCTCTCTCTTATTCTCTCTCTCTCTCTCTCTCTCTCTCTCTCTCTCTCTCTCTCTCTCTCTCTCTCTCTCTCTCTCTCTCTCGATCTTTATCCATCAATCAACCCATCTTTCTATTTATCTATCTTTATCTATCTATTGATCTTTATCTATATATTTTCCTCTCTCTCTCTCTCTCTCTCTCTCTCTCTCTCTCTCTCTCTCTCTCTCTCTCTCTCTCTCTCTCTCTCTCTCTCTCTCTCTCTCTCTCTCTCTCTCTCTCTCTCTATGAAAAAGAAAAATGTTAAATCATTAATTCAATCGGCAAAGAATATTCATTTCAGAAATAAATTCGCTGAACATAAAAACAACTACGGTAAAACATGGGAAATTGTCTCTCTCCCACCACTCTCTCTCTCTCTCTCTCTCTCTCTCTCTCTCTCTCTCTATGAAAAAGAAAAATGTTAAATCATTAATTCAATCGGCAAAGAATATTCATTTCAGAAATAAATTCGCTGAACATAAAAACAACTACGGTAAAACATGGGAAATTGTCTCTCTCCCACCAC
>NW_028234424.1:31471662-31474162 GCF_977035675.1 Penaeus japonicus
TCATTATCATTATCATTATCATTATCAATATCAATATCATTATCATTATCATTATCATTATCATTATCATTATCATTATCATTGTTATTATCATCATCATTATTATCATTATCATATCATTGTCATTATCATATCATTATCATTATCATTATCATCATCATTATCATTCTCACTCATTATTATCATCATCGTCATCATTATCATTATCATCATCACCATCATTATCGTTGTCATTATCATTGTTATTATCATCATCATTATTATCATTATCATTATCATCATCATTATCAGTATTATTATAATTATCATTATCATCATTATTATCATTATCATTGTCAGTATTATTATCATTATCAATATTTTCATTATCACTATCATTATCAATATTTTCATCATTATCATCATTATCATTATTGTTATCATTATCATAATCATTCTCAATATCAATATTATTATCATTATCATTATTATTATCATTATCATTATCATTACCATTACTATTAACTTTATCAGTATCATTATCATTATCTTTATCATTATCATCATCATTATCATTATCATTATCATTATCATTATTACTATTATTTTTATCATTATCACTATTGTTTTCATCATTATCATTATCATTATCTTTATCATTATCATTGTCTTTATTATTGTAATTATCATTAACATCATTATCACTATCATTATCGTTAATGATAAAGCTATTATTATCAGCTCATTATTCATTATTATTGTTAATTAAATAATGGTAATCATTATCATCATCATTATCATTATTTTCATAGTCATTATCATTATCATTATCATTATCATTATCATTATCATTATCATTATCATTACCATCATCATTATCATTATGCTTATCATCATCATTATCATTATCATTAACATTATCATCGCCATTATCATTATCATTAACATTTTCATAATCATTGTCATTATCATCATCATCATCATCACCCCCAGTATCATCATCTTTATCACTATCATTATCATTATCATTATCATTATCATTATCATTATCATTATCATTATCATTATCATTATCATTATCATTATCATTATCATTATCATTATCATTATCATTATCATTATCATTATCATTATCATTATCATTATCATTATCATTATCATTATCATTATCATTATCATTATCATTATCATTATCATTATCATTATCATTATCATTATCATTATCATTATCATTATCATTATCATTATCATTATCATTATCATTATCATTATCATTATCATTATCATTATCATTATCATTATCATTATCATTATCATTATCATTATCATTATCATTATCATTATCATTATCATTATCATTATCATTATCATTATCTTTATCATCATCACTATCATTATCATCATAATTATCATTAGCATAATCATTCTTATCCTTATCATTACTATCATTATCATCATGATTATCATTATCATAATCATTATTACTATTATTTTTATCATTATCATTGTTTTCATCATTATCATTATCATTATCATTATCATTATCAACATCATTATCATTATCAACATCATTATCATTATCAACATCATTATCATTATCAACATCATTATTATTATCAACATCATTATCATTATCAACATCATTATCATTATCATTATCATTACTATCATAATCACCATCATAATCATTATCATTATCATCATCATCATCATAATCATTATCATAATCATCATCATAATCATCATCATAATCGTTATCATAATCATCATCATAATCATTATCATAATCATAATCATCATTATCATATTCATAATCATAATCATTATCATTCTCATAATCATCATCATTATCATTATCATTACCATTATCATTATCATTATCATTATCATTATCATTATCATTATCATTATCATTATCATTATCATTATCATTATCATTATCATTATCATTATCATCATCATTATCATTATCGTTATTTGGCCTACTCCTGTGTATGCTGTTATTATCATCATCATTATCATTATCATTATCATTATCATTATCATTATCATTATCATTATCGTTATCGTTATCGTTATCGTTATCGTTATCATTATCATTATCATTATCATTATCATTATCATTATCATTATCATTATCATTATCATTATCATTATCATTATCATTATCGTTATCGTTATCGTTATCGTTATCGTTATCGTTCCAAGACAAAGCAAATATATATATATATATATATATATATATATATATATATATTATATATATATATATATATATGTATATGTTTATATACATATGTGTATATACATACATATATATATATATATATATATATATATAAATATTTATAAATTATATATATATTTATTATATATACATAGGTGTATATACATACTACACACACATATATATATATATATAATATATATTTTTATAATATATATATATATATATATACATATATATTATGTGTGTGTGTGTGTTGTGTGTGGTGTGTGTGTGTGTGTCTGTGTGAGTGTG
>NW_028234424.1:31536662-31541662 GCF_977035675.1 Penaeus japonicus
TTCTCTCTTTATCTCTGTTTTTCTCTCTCTCTCTTTTTCTTTCTCTTTCTCTCTCTTTTTATCTCTTTCTCTCTCTCTTTTTTTATCTCTTTCTTTCTCTCTCTCTATCTCTTTCTGTCTCTCTCTCTCTCTCTCTCTCTCTCTCTCTCTCTCTCTCTCTCTCTCTCTCTCTCTCTCCCCTCTCTCTCTCTCTCTCTCTCTCTCTGTTTACATTTTCTCAGCTCTTGCTTATTCTATTCTAACTTTATAAATTTTTCTTTGTTGTCTATCCGTTCGTGTTTTCATGTTTCGCTCTCCCAGTCTTTCACTAATCATTCATTTACATATCCCTGTCAATTTCTAGCTATTTCTTTTCTCTCTCTCTCATCATTTGGCTAATGAACACTCTCTTTATCTGATGCTTATCTATTTCATTTTATTTTTCCATCTCTCTCTCTCTCATATAAGTATATATATATATATATATATATATATATATATGTATGTATGTATATATATATATATGTATATATATATGTATGTATATATATATATATATATATATATATATATATATATATATATATATATATATACACACAGTATATATATGTATATAAATATATATATATATATATATATATATATATATATATATATATATATATATATATATATATGTATATATATATATACACACGCACCCACACACACGCATATGTATATATATATATATATATATATATATATATATATATATATACATATATATATATATATATATATATATATATGTATATATTTTATACATGTATATATATATGAACATATTAAAAAAAAATTTATATATATATATATATATGTATTTATATATATATATACATATATATGTATATATATATATATATATATATATATCTATATATATATACATATATATATATATACTTATGTGCTTTTATCAGAGCAGTGATAGCGAATTTTTACGGACAATTCCCGCGGGCGCTCGGCAGCAACGGAATAAAAAATTCAAGTCCCAAATTAGGTTACCGAGGTTATATATATGTGAGAAGATGGTAGAATGCAGTAACGCATTTTAATATATATACAAATTTTACCTCCCTGACCGGGACTCGAACCCGCGCCGTAAGATTGATAGGTACAGTGGTGAGACCGATCGGCTACTCAACTCGCTAAAAGAATTGTCCAAGCAGTGATAGCGAGGTTTCACGAACAATTCCCTCAGGCGCTCGGCAGCAACAGAATCACATATTCAAGTCCCAAATCAGGTTACCGTGGTTATTTATATGTGTGAAAGATGGTAGAATGCAGTAACGCATTTAATATATATACAAATTTTTACCTCCCTGACCGGGACACGAACCCAAGCCGTAAAATTGACAGGTACAGTGGTGAGACCGATCGGCTACTCGACCCGCTAAAAGAGGTTATATATGTGTGAAAAAGATGGTAGAATGCAGTAACGCATTTAATATATATACAATTTTTTTTTACCTCCCTGACCGGGACTCGAACCTCGCTATCACTGCTCTGCTAAGAGCACATAGGCAATTTCCATGACGTCTCATAAGGCGTCTGGTTGGACAATTCTTTTAGCGGGTCGAGTAGCCGATCGGTCTCACCACCGTACCTGTCAATCTTACACACACACACACAAATATATTTATATGTATATATGTATATACTGTATATATATATACATATACATATATATATATATATATATATATATATATATATACATATTCATATATATATACATATTTAAATATATATACATATATATATGTATATATATAAATATATGTATATACATATATATATATATATATATATATATATATATATATGTATATATGTATATATATATATATATATATATATATATATATATATATATATAAACATATAGACACACACACAAAACACAAATACACACATCTACCTCTCCTTCCCGCCTCCCCCATCCTCCCTCAACCCTAAACTCCGCCACCGCACACACAGACACACACATATTTATATTCCTCCATCATTGTATTCCCGAGCCGCAAGAAGTTCCTCGAATTCCCACCTCGACCATCAATCCAGCGTGGACTGACATCTTGATCTGGCAAGGGTCTTATCCAGCCGAGGCTTCGCATTTACGACCAGGCTTTCAATTCCGACGTGGGTTCCGCGTGCGTGTCTCTTATTTTCGTAATTATCTTTTTTTTTTTCTTCATAATCAGTTTTCTTAATTATGGGTGATCGTGGCTATGATTGTCTTCTGAAAGCTGATTTGGGGAATATTAATTAGGGTAAGGAGAATTGGTGCAAAATTCATGATAACAAACCTGAAATTTTGTAGATATGATGATCATAATAGCGAATACGATAATGATAATGATAATAGGAAATATGATAAAAGTGATTATGATAGTGCTAGTATGATAATGATGATAATGATAAGAAAAGCAAGACAATAATGGTGGTAATATTGATGATAAGTATAATGATAATGATAACAATTATGAAAATAATATCAACAATGATACTATATCTGTGATAATAATGATGATGTTTATAATTATAATAATACTATTAAGGATAATGATAGCAATACTGATAACAATAATGGTGATAATGATAAATGATAATAATGGAGATAAGGATAATAGAACTAATGATAATAGAACTAATGATAATGATACCGATCATAATAACGGTGATGATGGGAATAGTAATGATAAAAATCATGATGATAATAATGATAATAATAATCATGATAACAATGATAATGGTGATGATAATGCTATTCATAACAATTACATGAATAGTGATAAATATGATAATGTTATCGCCATTATCATCGTCATTATCAATAAACAGAATATTGATAAGGATGAAAATGATAAAAATAATGAAAATAGTATTTATGAAAACAATGCTTATAATAACAATAATGATGATGATAATAATAATGATGATGATAAATATGGTAATGTTAATATTAGTAACAGTCAGAGCAAGGAAAAATAATGATGATGATAATAATTATTCTGATGATAATAATAAGGATAATGATAATCTAAAGGACAGTAATAATAGTGAAAGGAATATTAGTAACAATAACAATGATGATAATGATTATAATACTTTTAATGATAATAATAACTGTGATGATAAGGATGATAATAAGATTTTGATAATAATAACAATAATGATAATGATGATGATAAGATGATGGCAATAGTGATAATGAGTAAAATGATAGTGATGATAATAGCAATAGTAATAATTATAATAATGATAATAATAACGATCACAGCAGCATTAGTATGATGATAACGGCAAAAGGAATACAAATGATGATAAGGATGACGGTATTAATGATTATGATAATAATAACAGCAATAATGACAATTATGTCGATAATGATGATGATGATAATGATGACGTATTAATGATTATGATAATAATAACAGCAATAATGGCAATTATATCAATAATGATGATGATGATGATAATGATATTGATCACAACGGTATAAGTATAGTAGTAACAGCGACTGGAATACCAATGTTTATAAATATAATGACGATGGTATTAATGATTATAAGAACAATGGTATCAGTACTGATAATAGGAATAATGACAATAATATCAGTAAAGATAATGATGATGATGATAATGATGATAATGATAATGATGACAATCATGGTTAATGATAGTGATAATAATGATAATGAGGATGATATCAATAATGATAATAATATTAGCAACATTAATGATGATAATAATAATACCAATAATATATATAATGATGATTGTAAATTTAAGGATGATATAGTAATGTTAATATTGATAGTAATAATGATGATGATGATGGTAATCATAATATAAATGATAACAACTACAAAAAGAATGATAATAATAATGATGATAACAATAATGATAATAATAATAACAATAATGATAATGATGATGATGGTAATAATAATGATAATAATGATGATGATAATAATAATGATAATAACAATAAAGATAATAAAAAATAATGATAATGATCATGATGATGATAATAATAATGAAAATTATGATATTGATGATAATAATATCAATGATAATAATAATAATGATAAAACTAGTACTACTAATATGAATAGTAATGATAATTATGATGATTATCATTATAATGATAAGAATAGTAATAGTAATAATGATAAAAGTGATATTTATTATTATGATGATAATAATAAGTACAACAGCATTAGTATGATAATAACAGTAATACCGTTGATGATAACAAAGATAGCGAGAACAATGATAATCAAGACAATAGTGAAAATAACAGTAATGAAAATGAGAATAAGAATAGGAATGTTAATAGGAATCATGAAATCTATATCAATAATGATGATAATAGATATAATTATTCTTATCATTGATATGATTATGATAATTGTTGCCATTGATATTATCATTATCATTAATATTATCATTATTACTGTAATCTTTGCTATTATCAATATTGTCGTAATGTCATCATTTTCATTATTATCATCAATACTGTTATTTTAATTATTGTTATTATCATTTTCATTATTGTAATCATTAGCATTCTTATTTTTAAAGATGCTCATGATAATGATAAGGATGATAATCATCATCATATGTATAATCTTAAAATACAGATAATGAAAATCATAATTATAATGATTATAAAGAAAATATTCACCATCATCCCAAAACAAAATGGTTATGATAATAAAAACAATAAGAAGCAAAAATCACAACAAATACAGTAAATGTGAAATGTAAATACATGCACAAGTATTAAAAAAAGAAAAAAAAAAGAAAAAAAAAATCTAGTGAAAGTCGCTGACAAGAGAAGAAAATCCTCTAAAGCCACTTTCTTATTCTTTCTCCCCTTCCTCTGTCCCTCCTTCCCTCCGTCCCTCTATCCTCCTCCGTCCCTCTCTCTATCCCCCTCCGGCCCTCCCTCCATTCTCCTCCATCCC
>NW_028234424.1:31557759-31562759 GCF_977035675.1 Penaeus japonicus
CCTCATAATATTTTTATATAAACCAAATGCAAAGATAAATGCACTTATATGTACGCATGTATATAAAAAAAAAAAAAAAACATTGATTTAAATATCTTTACATACAAATTGATTTTAGAGTTATTCTGGCAAAATCTCTATCCTTGAGCAAAGCATATAACTTTATTCATCTCCTGACGAGAAGCATCCAAACTCTCAACCATAATTAACAGCAAAACCGATCAACAAAATTCAAGCACCCCCCCCCCCCAAAAAAAAAGAAAAGAAAATAATAATAAATAAATAAAATAAATAAATAAAAATTAGAATAATAATAATAATAATAGATAATAAATAAATAAATAATAATAATAAATACATTTAAAAAATGAAAAAAATAAATAAAATGAAAATAAAAACGGATAGTTGAGTGTACAACTCGCCAAGCCCACAGTCCAGCAGAGTGTCTCTATCCCTAACTGGCTAACCGGATCGTGTGCTTCGCTCTGCACGCCGGTGACTGGCCGATGCTTATTGGATTATCGGTCCCGCAGCCGATGTTAGCCATTTACCATCATATCGGTTGGTCGGTATTGGCGACACTGTGTATTGCGCGATTATTAAACCCGTAAGCACACTCGGGACCTCAATATGCTCTTCAAAGACTAGCCTAAAACCTAGCCCCGGTGTGTAAGAATATATTGAAATAAATCAATAAATTGAAGTAAGATAATGAGAATAAAGATGGATACTTATACATTTCATACACACTCAAGCATATATATATATATATAATATATATATATATAGTAAATCCAAATAAAATATATATAATGATTTATATATATAGATACACATACATATATACCTACACACCAACAACACACACACACACACCACACACACATATAAATATATATATATAATATATATATATATTTATATTATATATATATAATTATATATATATATAATATAATATACATATATACCATTTATCATACATATAATAGATAAATATATATATTATATATAATATATATAGAGATATATATATATATTAATAAATGTTTATATAATGTATAATACATATAATAATATATATATATTATATATATAAATCTATATATATGAGATAATATGTATAAATACAATATATATATATATTATATCTATCTATATATATATATGTGATATATAATATAAACATATAATATATAATTTATAAATATACATATAGTTATATATATATTATATGCATATATATATATAAAATATATATATATACTATAATATATATATATATAGATATATATATAGATATATATGTATATATATAAGTATATATATATATTATATTAATATATATATTATATATATATATATATACTATATAAATATATATAATATATATATATATAATATATTTATATATATAATATATATATATATATATAATGTGTGAATTGTGTTGTGTGTGTGGTGTGTGTGTGTGTTGCGCGGGTGAGTGTATAGCATACTATAGTATTGAATATATATTTATATATATATAAACTATATATATATATTTATATATGTATATATAAATATATATATATTATAATTTATTATAACTAGAATATATATATAAATGTATGTATATGTATATTAGTTATATCTATATAATATATATATATAAATATATATATATATATATATAAATATATTTTAAATATATAAATATAAATATTATATATAATTATATATATATAATATATATAAGTGTGTGTGTGTGTGTGTGTGTGTGTGTGTACACCACACCCAACACACATTCTTTCTTTTCATTTTTTCTGATTGTCCTTTGTTTAACAGCATTTTCTTTAATGCCAATTCTTAATATTCCAATTCTCACTGGAACTTTCTAACCTTTCAGTCCAATAACTATTCTCCTGCTTTATTTATTTCCGTGTTTTAAAATGTGTTTTATAATGAAATGACTCAACATCACAGTTAATGTTAACGATGCTTATCTTCTTAGTATTTGCATTGATAACACAAAACGTCCTAACAACTATGTGTTTAGGTGTAATTGATATGAATAAAAAAAAAAAAAAATCCATTTCATGTTTGTCTTACAAAAAGCATAGTATGATAATAATTTCCATGATTATCAGATTTTAACGGATCTAATTACTTTAATTACTGTTAGAATTGTTTCTAGTTACGATGCTCATTAGCATCCTTAATAAATCATGATCATCTCCGTTATTTTATCAATTTGTTACTGATATCATTACTATTTTCACTTAACTTCAGAGTTATTTCTGTTTATCAATTATTGTTTATTACTGTTATCATCATTTTTATCATCCTAGACAAGCATTATTATCCTTCATAATTCTTATCATTTACCATTATCATAATATCAATAACATCATTACCATTATTTAATTATATAATCACAGTAGTATATTGGAATTAGATATCATAATCATTATTTTTATTACTATCTCCTCATTATTATCAAGTCCTTATCATTATTATTGTTCTCATTATCATTCTGTTAATGTATTATTTTATAATTTCTATCATCATTGATTTTATTTTTTTCGCATCGTTAAAACCAGTTGTAATCATCATCAGCATCCACTCCTAATGATTATCAACTTGTCAATTCTATTATCATGTTATTTTATCATCAAACATCAGTGTTCACAAGTTCTCCTCGCTTTTATTCATCCTTTTTGGGATTTATCATTTGTTCATTTTATTCCAGTTGTTGTATTTCGTTGTTTTATTTATTTTTTTTTCTCGCCTGAATGTACCTTTTAGTTCCAATCTTTTCCCAAAATATAAATTTGATGTTTACAGCTAGAGTACTAAAATTACCATAAATATATAATTTCCTACGCCCCCCTCTCCCAACCACCACCCCAGTTGTTACCAGTTCATTCGACAAAATAAAGGATTTTTTCGGGCGTCTTTCGACATAATAATACAACCCCCTTCAAAATGGGTATTTTTTTTAAATTTTCCCATGCTATTTTCATCAATAATAAGTTATGCTATTTCTCCTCATTCCAAGAAGAGAGAAAGAGGTTAAGTCTCATAACGTCTTGATAAAAGCTCATCCCATTTTTATCTATGGATGTAGGGCATGTGGGTGACAAGTGGAAATGTAGTTATTGTAGTTTTCATTAACATCAATTGCTTTCTTCATCATAATCACATTTATCATAATGAATATGATAATGATGAAAACAATAATCATGGTAATAACACCAATATTCATTATTATTATTAACATAATTATAATCATCATCGACATTATCATCCTTACCATTATCATAATTGTTGTCATTATCATTGTCCTGATTATCATTTTCCTCATCATTGTTATCATCATGTGCATCCTGATTATCCTTATCATTGTTTTATTTATCATCATTATAAGTTTTCATTATTATTATCATCTTTATCATTATTATCGTTATATTTATCATCACCATTATTATTGTCACTATCATTACTATTATGATTATCATGACCATTTCCATATTATTACTCTTTGAGAAAAAAAATGTATACAGCAGGGCAGTTGCGTACTTCATAATTTTTATATTGTATACTTCCATAACTTCCAAATACCACTTCATGCTCTCTCGACCCTAAGTAAACACTCAGAAAATAAACACAGGGTCATTGTCCTTTTATAACCTCCCCCCCCCCCCCCGCCCCATACACCATTCCCCCCTCCCCCCTCCCCCATCTCCCCCCCCCCCTCCCCCTGGATCAACGCGACACCCCCACCCACCTAAATAGACCCCCCCATCCCCCTCCCTCCCCTTCCTTCTCTAGCATCCCCCCACCCTGAGTCCAGCCAACCCCATAGGGACAGCCGTTTTATAGCAACAGTTAGTCTCTTAATGGGGTGTCTTTTAAAAGGTTTTAGGACATTCTGAAATCTAATTTTGTGTGTTAGAGTTTCGTTAAGGGACAGGTTTGCAGTGATAGTGTAGGTTGCGTTATTACGGAGTATGTATGAATTATATATATATTTTTTAATATTTTGAATTAGACGGGGTTAAACAGCTAGAGACAACCCATATCTTCAGTCGAGAAAGTACATAGGTTAGAAATAGCGGTAATGTTATGAATGGAAATTGTTGATCCTAAAATCATTACGTATTGTTAGAAAAATAAAAAATCCTAATGCTTATAATACTTTCTTTTCTACTGCTGCTACTATCCCTGCTACTGCTGTGACTATATATGATATTACTAGCGCTTCCACTGCTGCTACTATTAATAATGGTAATAATATTTATGATATTGAAATTTATATTGATGATAATAATGACAGTGATAATTGACAACGATGATGGTAAAAACAATGATAATAGTAGTAATGATACTTACAATGATGATAACAAAAATGGCAATAATTATAATATCAATGATGATAGCAGCAAAACAATAACGGCAATAAAAATAATGATAATAATGACAATGGTAATAATGGTAATAACAATGATAATGATTATGATAATAACAATGAAAATGATAAAAAATATTGATGATGATATTAATCATAACAATAAAGATATAACAAAAAAAAAAAAAAAAATAGTAGTAACGATGGTGCTACTAATAATAATGCTGATAAAAATTACCATAACTTTAATGATATCAGTAATCTTCATCAAAATCTTTTCAATATGCCATAAGCCTCGACTTCCTACCTTCTTAATTCGAACCAGTGAAAAGAAAATACCAAGAATACACCAACCATCACGCCACAAAAAAAAAAAAAAAAAAAAAAAAAGTAAATAAAAATAAGGAAAAAAAAATAAAAAGATGAAAAAAAATCTGAACAGACAAAAGCAACCAACATTAACAACAACAACAACAACAAAATCAACAAGATAAGCTCTCACTCCCCCCCCCCCCCCCCCCATCACGCGTCCTTCTTCCTCAGATGAGCATTTCTCTCCTTGGTCGTGTTGTGTCTTGCAGCCATAACACTTTCTCGGAATGGTCTT
>NW_028234424.1:31567759-31570259 GCF_977035675.1 Penaeus japonicus
ATAACCTGCTTACTTTGGAGAGGAGGGTTTCCATCCGACCGTCGCCCAATGGTGGTTATACTGAAGGTAAGAGCTGGACTGTACGGAGTGCATACAGACAAAGGCATTAAGCATTTATTGAGGTTAGGTATGTCATGCCACTCCGCGACGGTAATATAGTCATGGCAGTGCAAATAGAGTCATGGGTTTAGGGGTAAATCAATGCAAGGCGAGTAGTGTTGTGTGTTGGAGACAGTCATTGCTGTTAGTGGCGTTGGACAGGTATGTAACCTAGTAGGCCAAGAGCAAGTCTAGGGTCCATTGTCCGAGGGCAGCAACTAGCGAGAGCAGGCAGAGGATGTGTGACGTCCCGACTTGTGGCAGCACCTGTCACATCGCTGCTGACAATTCGATTTTGTAGAATAAAAAAAAATAATGAAAATAATGCAAAGTTTGTGAACATGAGCTCCTTTGTGCTGAAGTTTATAGTGCTGGCGATGCTGATATAGGGGCATGATATGAGGGTATGGCAAATATGGGATGGTTATGGTGTATTATTATGTTTGGTGGAGTATTTTTCGTTATAGTTCGGTGGAACAATGAGGTCATGCTGATACACATCCTGGTAGATCCCGTGACGCGGCTCCAGTGGAGCGATGCAATGTGTTACCGAATCATCTGGAAACTCAGTATAAGTTGTAGAACGATAGAAAATTTGCGGTGAAAAGATGAACGATGAGAAAGTCTTAAGGTGTAACAAAGGAGGGCGACATAAGACTTTATGATTATTTGAGCCAGTGAGCGAATTTCGATGTTGAAATAAGATTAGAAGTGTCATTGTGCAGGTATAATATTTGTGTTTGTGTAGTTATAATATGATAAATCAATAAATGATAATTTGGTGTAATCTATGCTTTTATATTATCCGAATCATAGAATAACATGCTCGATCATGAAACACCGGTATCTTAACCGTGCGCGGCAACGAGCCTAAATACGAAAAGAAAGAAATAAACTTCTTCGACAAGATACTTGGGAAGTCAACTATTGTGTGAACGAACCGTGTCCGGTCAAAGCACTTGCCTATGATTGCATCGCGTAGTAGAAGGCATATTCATATGGTAAGGTTTGTATATGATCTACTTGCTGTAATTAAGTGATCCATATATCAGAATCCTATATAATCTCATACTCTCTCGACCGTCTCTGCTCTCGTCTCTCTCTCTCTCTCGGTCCTCTCCGTCTCTCGAGAGTCGTCTCTCTCTCTCATCGTCCTCTCTTTCAGAATCTTCTGTTTTAGGTTTCTCTTCTCTCTCTGAGCTATCTTCCTCCTTCTCTTTCAGTCTCTCTCTCGCTCAAAACGTCCTCACTCTCTCGCTCGTCTCTCTTCTCTACTAGCGGTCGACCAGGTATCGTCGTCTCTCCTCGACGGAGCGAAAGAGAAGTCAGCCTACGAATCTCGTCTCAGCTAGCTAGGCCGAGTCACTCTCCGCGCCTGCTCTACAACGTCCACGAGACTCTCTCAACTCTCATCAATCACGACACACACACACACATACATACGCGCGCCACACTTTCTCATCACACCTCCTTCTCGCACTCTACTGCTTTAATACATACTTCCGCTTCTTCAGTTCATCTCTCCATTTATTTCCCAGTCGATTCCCATTCAATTCAAACGGATGTCATGCAAGTGCGAAATAGAAAGTGTCGAAAACTTTTTACGTCGATAACAAAGTACTTAGAGTTTTTCCGATCTTTCACATCAACCAGATGAATATTGAGAATACTCTCTCCTACTCACACCACGCGACACAGAGCGTTCACTAGTTGATAAGCCTGAAGGTCTGGGAGCTGGGTCTACGGGTAAGGAGAGTTTCCCCGTGTGCTGATTTTTTTTCCTAGTGCTTCGTCATCGTGTTCATTTTGATTTATTCAAATGTTATTATGTCCTTTAAACATACAGCGCGCTGCGACAGATCAATAATATCGTACAAGGATCGAGACCTTTGTTTAGTGGGAGACGGAATATATTATTCTAGTGTCTTTGAGTCTAAATAGCCAACGGTAAGTATTAGACCATCTTTCTCTACATTTGTCGCTCGCCTTTTTACTTTATTTTTTTCTAAAGGTTTTGCGTGAAGTTCTTGTCCCTTAACGCGAGTAAGTGCGCTGAACTCGCGGGGAGCAAAAGTGAGTTGTGTGCGACAGATGGTACTCTGGTGTCGGAGCGAATATCACATCGATGAGAAACGTGGCGGGTGTGAAAGAACGTTAAGAGCCAGGCACGCGAGGAGTTTCTCCTCTCCTTATGCTTATTGCTAACCTCTTATTATTGTGCTCTCTTTGCTCTCTTGCGCTTTCTTTCTCTTCTCTTCCTCTCTCTCTTTCTCTCGATTAGCTATCTCTTCTTCTTTTTTTCTCTCTCACTTCAGCGATAATCTCTCCCCTTTTCAGCACCAATATAAGTTACTCTCGTTGTTCCCTCATGTTTGCATACAGCTCACGCAACGCCTAGCCA
>NW_028234424.1:31607759-31610259 GCF_977035675.1 Penaeus japonicus
GCTGATGCTGTTATTAAAATCAGTATCACAATTATCATCCTAACTATATGTTGTCATTTTTTAGTATAATTCAATTCTATCATTATCATTATTAGAAACGGTAATAGCAAATTAGTAATGAGACATGTTAGGATTTGTATTATCATTAATGCTGTTATTAACAAAATTGTTCGCAAATTCTAATCATCATCATCATCATCACTTTCATCATCATTACCATCACCATCATTAACTTTATCAATACTATCATCAACATTATGGTTAATTTCATCATTTTACGCACACACACACACAAACTCTTACATGAATATACATAGATCTATCCTATTTCAGTTTTGGAGTATTTATTCAGAATTGTTATGAACACATTCCTTTATTAGCTTTGAAAATGATTTGTTTTCCATTTGAATTTTGGGAAATTGGAAAAGAAAAGAAAAGAAAAGAAGAAGAAGAAGAAAAAAAAAAATATATATATATATGAGAGCGCCTTTACACCTACATTTACACCTACACGTTCTAGTATTTTTTCACTTTCAGTATTATCTGTAACCCACGCCTGTTGTGTTCAATATTAGATTTGATTTTTTTTTAGTTCATTTTTCCTTTATTCAGTAAAGTTGCTAAAATTTACAAGACACTATCTCTGTTATATCAGAAGTTAAATCTTCATATTTCCCGAGTATTTTAAGTGCATTGTTCCTAGTATAATATTCTAAGCATGTGCATTGAAAAATGTATTATATATTATGTGGGACTAAATGGCAGTTAGAACATGGGTATATAACAAACTACAGGAAGTGAAAATAATGGAGAAACTAAAAAGGTAGCATATGAATTTATGTAACCAGTTATCATTATATATTCAATTTACGTATTTCAATATATATATACGATTTTTTTTTCACTTGATTTGGTCAGTGTTAATGCAGAAAAGTAAGATTTGCGATGAATATCCTAGTGACATAAATGATCATTTTTTCCTCTATCCATTTCGAAAATGTGAATTAGTTTCCAGAATTCCCTGTTGTTAAAACCTGCAGGGAACGACGTCGATATATCTTGATGTGCACTCAGTGTTTGTGATAAATATCATTAACACCAATATCGTCATTAATTTTATTATCATTGTCATCATTGCTATAGAAGATTGGATAAAGAGATGGATATGTAAACACACACACACGCAAACAAACGCAAACAAACACGAACACACAGCATACACACACACAAACACGCACACACACACACACACACACACACACACATACACATGCACACTAAAAATGCAACGCAAAGACTTTCTCTGATTACATGTATATATATATATATATATATATATATATATTATATATATATATATATATATATTTGTATTTATATATATATATTTATATATTCATATATATATTTATATATATCTATATATATATTTATATTATATTCATATATATATACATATATATATATATATATCTATATATATATATATATATATATATAAATAATGGTTGCAGTAATAGTTGTGGTAGTAAAATAATAACAGTCATCATAATCATAACAATAGTAGTAGCAGTTGTAGTAGTAGTAATAGTTATGTAATGAATGGCAAAACAACAACAGTGATAGTGATAATCATTGTTATTATAATCATTATCATTTAATGATAAACGCAACAGTAAGAAGCATAATGTTTAACTCGATTAAACTTTCATATTCCTCTGTGATATAAAACAGACGGTTCGGCTGTTGCAAAGTTATTCACACAAAAAATTCGATTTATCATTCAGGGTTATAGTTTCTTCCTCAAAGCAAGCAAAATGATGTGCAATAGTCACGAATTTCATGGGAGGGGAGGGGGGGTTACGGTCAAGTTGCGTTTATCAAAACTCACGTAAACTTTGGATCTGTTAAATATTTACCCCAATAAACTATTAACAAATATATCGATCATCTATCTGACAGGGAGTAGGGTAGAGTTCCCTCACAGAGAACGATAAACTTTTAAACACATCTCGGCAAACAGAGTTAAAATTAGTTTTTGCCTCGTGTAGAATATCATGCACGCTGGAACTTAACCATTCGAGCGATCTTTGTTTGTTTATTGCTGCAAGCAATCGAAAGTTGGCTATTCTCCTTTATGTTGCCTTTAAGTTGGTTGTTTGCTTTGCATTACCAGCTGGGTTCTCAAGGATACCATATGTTCAAAGTTCAAAGCCTGCACTATGGTTATTGATTGGTTCAATCGATGCAAGTTATATAATCTTTTACTAATCATATGGCCAGCTTTCTTCTATTTTCTCTCACGTCAGCGTTAGAATTGTAAAATGATCTATGTGAGTAATTTTTCATTAAATTTATAACCAAAGTTTTAATGATCATATTACTAACAACGTCAGCAACAGGACTCATGGTAACAATGACAACAGTTTTGATGTTATGATTAAAATAATAATTATAATGATTATCATTGTTATTACTATTACTATTGAGATAATAAAAA
>NW_028234424.1:31640259-31655259 GCF_977035675.1 Penaeus japonicus
GTGTTGAGTGAGTGTGTGTGTTGTGTGTTAACACCACACACACACACCCCCCCACAACACACACACCCACACCCCCCCCCTATACTCTACTCTATTTAACACATATCTCAATATATCTCCTAATAAATATATATGTCATCTATGTCTCAATCCTCCCTACATACATCCATATCTATATATCTCATATCTCTCTATAATCTATATATATGTTCAATGACTCTTCCCATACATACAAACATATCATCTACTATATAATCTATATATATATCTATCTCTCTCTATAACTCTAACTCTATCTACCCCTCTATATATATATGTCTCACTGTCTATCACTCCCAATATATATATATCTCATATCTCTCATATAAAAAAACTACCTCTCTGACACTAAGTAACAATGTGTTCTCTCAACTATTATCCATCTATCAAAACCTACAGTCACTCCTCTAACTCTCTCATCTCTATCAATCTCTCTCTCCCTCTCTCTCTCTCTCTATCTCACACGCAATCTTCCAACCCAGTATCCACAATCTCTCACTCTATAACTAATCTCTAATATCACTTCCTCTCTCTTTCTCACTCTCTACACTCTCTCTCTCGCTCTCTATCTCCTTCTCTCTCAGAATCCATCTATTTTCATATATATATTTCTATATATAAGTGTAATATTTATTTTAAATCAATCTCTAACACAATTTATATAATTAATATATATATATATATTATATATATATATATTTTACATATATCCATATATGTGTATCTTTCTATCTATATATATATATCTATATATATACTATAAATATATAAATACATATCCATATCTCATATAAGTATATAATGATATCTGTGTGTATATCTAATATACCTATATATAGACATATATGTCTATATATATAATATATCATACATATAAATATATATAAATAAATCATATAAATTCTCTATATATATATATCTAATCTATATTCATATCTGCTTTCTATAAATAACTATAAATCTATAGATATCTCTGTATATATATATATATATATAGAAATATATATACTATATATCTATAACTGTATCTTCACTCTCATAATTATATATAATTTCTCTGATAGATTTATATTTTCTATATATAGAGATATATCCATATATCTAAAAATCTATAAATATCTAAATACAGAATAGATATATCTCTATCAACTATCTAATTCAATAAAGCTATATCTAGACATATATATATCTATATTATCTATATATATCTATCTCTAGAACTATCTTAATATATAATATATATAAAAAACTATCATATGTCAATCTAGATACATATATCTAAAGATATATATATGTATATATATATATACATACTCTATACCTATATATATATCGATCTATATATATATCATATATATTTATATACACATATGTATACTACATATATATATATATTATACTATATATATAACTATAAGATATCTATATATATATATATATATATAATAGATCAGTATATATATACTCAAAAAATACCTCTATACTATATAATATATACATATATAGACATATCTACATAAAACAATATACTCTCTATATCTATATATATCTATAATATCTATCCATATATATCTCTCATATCTAGAGTATAGTACTATATATATCCTTATATATATACTATCCCTATATATACTATTTATCTCATATATCTCATATCAAATTATATATATATGTATATCTCAAAAAATACTATATATATATATATATATATGCATATATCATCTATCAATACTACCCCCATATCTCTATCATATACTCTCTACATATATATATATAATATATCAAAAACACTATATATATACTACATTTCTCTATATAGCTCTCTATATCACTATATCTACTATATATAAATATAATATATATAAGTATATATATAATACATAAATCAGATCTATATCACAAAATATATATATATATATCAATGTATAAATAATCACATCTATATATATCGCTCTACGTATATATCTCTATATCATCATTATATGATATATATCTATACACACTCAATCTATAAAATATATATAATATCACTATATATATGTGTGTGGTGTTTGTGTGTGTGTGTGTGGTACACACACACACACACACACACACACACACACACATACACACACACACAGAACCTACACACACCCAACACACACACACACACACACACACCACACAC
This sequence comes from Penaeus japonicus, assembly GCF_977035675.1. Lineage (NCBI taxonomy): Eukaryota > Metazoa > Arthropoda > Malacostraca > Decapoda > Penaeidae > Penaeus > Penaeus japonicus. The sequence continues at coordinate 31,642,466 of NW_028234424.1, forward strand.
ACACACACACACACACACACACACCACACAACACATATATAATTATATATTATATATATATATATATATATCTATATATAAATATATATATATATATAATATCTGTATATATGTATAATTACATACATACATACTGACATATATATTTATATATATATATAAAGTATATATATATATATATATAATATATATATAATAAGATATATATATGTTATTCATATGTAATAATTTACATACATAATGTTTGTATATATATATAATATACATATATATAGACATTATATGGTATATATATAATCTATATATATATATATATATTATATATATATATATATATATGTATATAATATATATATATATATATATATATATAATATAGAATATATTCAATATATATTTATATATATATATAGATATATATATATATATATATACTAGATATATTATGTAATATTCATATATATTTTATATATTATAGTTAATATATATATGTGTATATTTATATATATATATATAATATATAGATATAATATATATATATATCGATATATATATTTACATATATGCATAGAATACATATATGTAATGTCTATATATATATTTATATATAGATATATATATAAATATCTATATATATATATATCTATATTTATATACATATATCTCTATATATATATAGATAAATATATCTATATATACATCGATATTAATATATGTAATATATGGGTGGAGATATATATATATATACCTATACATATATATATATATATATATATATATCTATATATATATATATTATCTATATATATATTATATATATACATACATATCTGTATAGCTATAGTATATATGTATGGGATATATATATATATATAAATAAAATATAAATATACACAATAATAATATATATATATATATATCATATAATAAATATATATATATAAATATATAAATAACATATATATATATATCACTATATAATTCTAATATATAGAATTATATATATATATATATATATATATATAATATATAATATATAATCTATATTCATATATATATATATATATAATTATTATATCTTAGATTATATAAATATTATATATCCCTATATACACACACACATATTATAATACATATATATATATATATAAATATAATATATTATAATATCTATATATAAATATATATCATATATATATATATCTATAATATTTCACTCTATTCATATCTATAATATATAGCTATATCATATATATATATATATATATATATATATATATACTAATATATCTTTATATAATATACCTATATACACACACACAATATATATATATATATATAATAGATATACTATAATAGTAGCTATCTATATATTATATATATATATATATATATATATATCATACATATACATATATGTACATATATCAAGAAATATTCTCGTGCATAAACGTGGGCAGAGAATGAGTGCGGGAGCGAAAGAAATTTCAACTTTAATAAAGACTAATGATGCAACAGTCGCCCCGCCGAGCACTCAATGTCCACATCAAGACAGACATCGAAGATCGGTAAGGAAGAGTCCCTCCCATCCATCTCCCCCCTCCCCCTCCCCCGGACAGTCGTTGATGACCACACAAGGGGAAAAAATAGAGGCGATAAAAAGGTACAAAAGAATTCGGAAGTTACAAAGGAAAGGATCAATAGCTTGAGGCTAATAACCAGCAAGACGTTCCCCTCCCCCCCTCCCCCCTCCCCACTTCCCCCTTCCCCCTTCCCTCCTACCTACCGAAATCCTCCTCAGTCTCTCCTCCCCCCCCCACCCCACTACCTTACCCCATGTATTACCCCCACGTTCTTGCCTTGTCTTCCTTGTCTCGCTTCTTCCCCAACCTCTACCTACCCAAGCTCATTCTTTACTCCCCTCCCCTCCCCTCCCCTGCACCCTCCATCCCTCCTACCATCCTCCTCCTACCTCGTTCATGTCCTCCTTCTTACCTCCTCCTCCTCCTTATCATATCTCCGGTCATCATTTTATACTGCGATAACAGCACATTTTCATGTCACATCAGATTCCCATCATTTCCGTTCATCTCGCCAGTTCTATCTGTATCATTCTTCATTCATACATTTCACATGTCATCATATTCTATTAATCAATCATTCCAATACCCCTCCAATCTCTCATTTCCATTCTGCGCATATGCACATCATCATTTTTAGTGTATCATATATCTCAAGCATCATCCCATTTACATCCATCATCATCAATCATACTTCATTCATCATCCATTATTCGTTTTCTCAGCCTATCATATCAGGTCATCAGCCCATCCCATCTTCACTCTCACATTCATCATCTCGAAGCCATTTGAGGAACTTATCAACCTTACATCTATCCCGCATATCATCCATTATTTCATCCACATCATCATCAACATTCCATGCACTAAGATTTAATTATCTATAATCCCTTACCTCCCTGCATCCATCCCCTCCTCCCTCCTTTCCCTTACCTCTTCCCTTAACTTATTTCCTATTCTGAGTCTTCGTCCTCCCAATCTCCCATTACCTTCGAGTTCATGTATTGACTGATGGCTTTTTTTTTTTTTTTTTTTTTTTTTTTTTTTTTTTTTTTTTTTTTTTTTTTTTTTTTTTGTGTGTGTGTCTTGGGTTTTCTTTGCGTTTTCCTCCCGGGATAGGTAGACAGATAGATGGGGATGAGACAGCCAGGCAAGTAGGTAGGCAGGCAGGCAGAAAGGAAGGTAGGAAAGTAGGCAAGCAGGTAGGTAGGCAGGCAGGCAGGCAGGCAGACAGACAGGCAGACAGAAAGGCAGACAAACACACATACAAAAAGACTAACAGATAAACAGACAAATAGACTGCCTGGCTGACTGACTGATTGACTAACAAACTGGCTGATCGACTGGCTTACTAACTGACTGATTGATTGACTGACTGACAGACAGACAGACAGACAGACCAACAAATATGAGCGTGACTGACTGCAGACCATAAGTGAAAGAGACATAACGGGAGCAGAAGAGAGAAGTCAGACAGACAGATGAGAGAGAGAGAGACTAGCACAGAGAGAGAGAGAAGGGACCGAGAGAGAGAAAGAGAGAGAGAGAGAGAGAGAGAGAGAAGAGAGACAAGAGAAGAGAGAAGAGAGAGAGAGACAGAGTCGCAAAGAGAGAGAGATGAGGACAGATAGAGAGAGAGATCTGACGAGGAAGAGTGAGAGAGATGACAGACCAAGAGAGAGATGAGAATCGAAACCAGAAAAGGAAAGATAGAAGAACTAACAGACACGAAATTAATACGAATGAAAATGTCGAATACAGATGGAACCTGAAGTAGGAGGGATAAGGGGAGAAAAGAAAGAAAGAAAGAAAGAAAGAAGGAAAAGGAAATGAAAGATGAAGAAATTATCCTTGTTTTTTCTTGATACGTCTTCTTCTTTCCTTCCTTCTTTCCGGCGAATATGATCAACATGTATAGCAGGATGAAGAATCACCTGGAATAAGAGAGAGGAGAGGAGGAGAGGAGGAGGAGGAGGAGCAGAAGGAAGAGGGAAAAGAAGAAGAAAATCCACTTGAGCATAAGGAGAAGCAGGGTGACCACGGAAGCAGCTACATCAGTGAAAAGAACACTGACGTCAATAATGAAAGGAGAAATAGGAGGAGACGGCGGCAGAGGATAGAGAGAAACATCAGTAGGAGTAGTAACTACAGAGGGAGAAAGTGGAGGAGGGGGGAGGAGGAGGGGGAAGGTGGAGGAGGGGGGAGGATGGGGAAGGTGGAGGAGGGGGGAGGAGGGGGAAGGTGGAGGAAGGGGGAGGAGGGGGAAGGTGGAGGAAGGGGGAGAATGGGGAAGGTGGAGGAGGGGGGAAGGATGGGGAAGGTGGAGGAAGGGGGAGAATGGGGAAAGTGGAGGAAGAGGGAGAATAGGGAAGGTGGAGAAGGTGGAGGAAGGGGGAGGAGGGGGAAGGTGGAGGAAGGGGGAGAAGGGAGGAAAAAGTGGGTGAAGAGATGAGAAAAGGGAAGGAGAGAGGGGGGGGAGAAATTGGGGGGAATGTGGAGGAAGAGGGTAGAGAAGAAAGGAGATGGTTAAGGAGGGAAGGAAGGAAGAAAGAGGAGTGAGATGAAGGGGGAGAATGGGGAAGGTGGAGGGAGGGGGGTAAGGGAGAAGGTGGAGGAGGGTTGAGGATGGGGAAGGTGGAGGAATAGGGAGAATTGGGAAGGTGGAGGAAGGGGGGAGGATGGAGAAGGTGGAGGAAGGGGGAGAATGGGGAAGATGGAGGAAGGGGAGGTAGAGGAAGAGAAGCTGGTGAGTTTGAGGTGGAGGAAGAGGTAGAGGAACAGGAGGAGTAGTAGTAGTAGTAGGAGGAGGAGGAGGACAGAGAACCAGGTACAGAGAGGGTGAAGAAAAGAAAAGGAGAAACAGGAGATGTTTACGTGCTTTTCCTACCGTAAATCAAGATAGTAGGATAGGAGGGAAATGGGAGGAGGAGAAAGGAATGAGAAGGATGATGGGCCGCAAACCATAGCTTATCAAAAAAAAAAACAACAACAAAAAGAGACATCAAAACCAGGCTTATCAGACAAAACAAAAGGAATCCTCCAGCGTCGAGGTGCCAATTCAGCCACGGATGGACCCGAGGTGATAAGAGGTCATTTAGCGTCAGGGCGAAGGACCATCAGGCCAGCACGAGAAGCAGGATAAACCTTGGTGCGTTGAGGAGCAGAAAGGGAAAAAGGGAAGGAGTCGAAACCGCAGTCGGTCAGGTGGGCGTTGTTGCCGCAGGAGGTTGTCGGGGACTATTATTGAAAAGAAAGTCTATTCACACACACACACACACAGACACACACATACACACACACACGCACACGCACATATACAGTATGTGTGTGTGTGTGTGTGTGTATATATATATATAATATATAGTATATGAATATATTCTAATATATATAGATATTATATATTACCTATTATATATATTTACATACACAATATATGGTTGTAGTTGTTGTGTGTATGCGTGTGTGTTCGTGTGTGTGTGTGTATGTGTGCATTTGTGCGTGTGTGTATGTATATATGTATGTATATATGTATATATGTAATATCATATGATGCCGAAATTTAAAAACAAGCCTTTCTATTTAGCGACGGAAAAACACGTTTAAGATGCAATATGAGATTCAGCACTGTTTTACATACATGCATAATTCATGCCATAAGGAAATGCAGCTTGATATAGATCTCATGAACGACTTCTGGGTTTCTCGTAACCTTATTATGAGACACATCAGAAAATTTGAAGAATTTGAGGAAGAGGAGGAGGCGCAGAGGAGGAGCTATGAGAATCATTCAGGGTATGCTTTTAATTATGAGGTATTATGACTGGGAAGAGTCTCAGATTATTCAAACTTCTTGTATCTAGTATCTCTTACGTCATATATATATATATATATATATATATATATATATATATATATATATATATATTATATACTAATATATAATAATAACATATACTATATATATATATACATAACGCACAAACACACACACACACACACACACATATTTACACACTCACACATCACACACACATACACACACACACACACTACACACACACACACACAACAAGCACACACACCCACACACGACGACAGCACACACACACACAGCACCCAAACACACATATATATCTAATATATATATATATTATATATATATATAATTCATACATATATATATATTATATATTAAAATAGATATAATAGATAATATAAATATATAGATTATAAATATAGTAAATGTATCGACATAAGGTATGTAATGGTATGACACACATTATTGTTTTGTGATGTTGGGTGGTGTGGGGGGCAATAATGAGAACAGAAATAAGAACAATAACAATGATAGAAATATATGCCTGACAGACGGTCAGTCATAAATATACAAACAACGGAAGATGATGATACTGGGTAATAATAATCGCCATGCATAAAAAAAGCTGCGAGCAAGACAAAAAGAATAATGGAGACGGAGCAATTGACACACGTCCCCCTGTAGCTGCCTAATCGTCTGGCGTCAAATACTTCCGTTTGTGTAAAAGTCCGTGTAAGAACGAAAATTGTAGCTAATCTCGTAATTGCGCATATATACTCAAATTCCAAGTTAGTGTGGAGTAACATTCTTCGGTTATAAGCTGGTGCTATGATGATAATATAGATCTCTTCATCACACTATAGTACGCAATGTCGGGATACTGCAAGGCACTCGACACAATTTCAGTCATTCGTTAATATCTGAAGATGCACCAAGGAATTTAGTGAGGCCTGAATGTGTATTAATATATCTATATATATATATATATATATATAGTATAGATATATATATATTATATATATATATAATATATTCTTATATATATATATCATATATGTATATATAGTGTATATACAGTCTATCTGTAGATGGGATATATATTATATATTATGTATATATAAAGGAGATATATATATATAGATACAATATATAGATATTATGATATATATAATAGTATAATATAATATACATATATATTTTGTATTTGAACATTAAGTTGACAGTAAACAAAAACATAAATAAAAAAAACAAGAACGGAAGAAAACAGAAACGAACACGCGATAATTCTCCCAACACTTTAAATCCGAAAAATCCAAAATGATGAATGTGGAATAAGAATAAGTCAATAAAAAGAGAACCTTCACCCCTCCCTTTGGAAATGTCATCACGCCTAGTTATTAGAAAAACGACTCCCACGCCCCCTTGTCGGTCGGCCTTCAGTGGGCCTATGGGCGCTCAATTACCTTCGGTCTTGAGCCTCGTAGGCCTAAAAACTCCCCTCGCGTAATCAGTTGTCTTCATACAGCGGAGAGTGATGAACTTATGGCTTATAAATAATTGGTGGATATTTATCTCGTGGAGATGATTGTTTTCATTGATTAATAGCTATGTATGATACATGTGCATAATTCATAAATATAAAATTATATGCATATATGGTATATATATATACTATATATATATATATATATAAATATATATAGATATATATATATAGATATATATATACACGACGACACACACACAGCACACACACACACACACACACACACACACACACAGCACACACACATATAATTATATATAATATATATATATATATAATATAGGTAATATGAATATATATAATATAGGTATATATACACATAATATATAGTATATAATATATATATAGTATATATACATATATAATATAGATATATTATATATTATATATAAATATATAGCATAATATATAGATATAGTAGATATATATATAGATATATATCACTACACATAATATAGTCTTCATATTATATGATTAGTATAGATAGAAGTATGTGTGGATAGATATAATATATATATAGAGTATATATAATATATAATATATATTATTATATGTGTATAATATAGATATATAGATCTATATATCGATATATATATATATATATAATATTAATTATCCTCTCTCTCTTCTCTCGTCGTCTCTCCTCATCTCGCCTCTTACTCGCAGCTCCCCCTCTCCGCTCTCTCCTCCATTGCGCCTCTTCATCCTCTCTCGCTCTCTTCTCTTCTCTCCTATATCTATATAGATATATATTAATATTATCTATAGATATATATATATAATACTTATAATATATATACATAAAAAAAAAAATAGTAAATATGACATAACATATATTTTATAATAAATATACTTTACATTATATCATAATATACATACATACATACACACTCACACACATGCATCACAACACACACACACACCACACACACCTATAGATATATATATAGAAGATATATATAGATATATATATATATATAGATATATATATCCATAAATATACATATATATATATATATATTAAATATATATAATATATATTATATTTATATATATTATACAATGTTGTGTGTATATATAGAGTAGTATTTATATATATATATATATGATAGATATATATATTAATCGCCTGCTCTCTCGAACTCTCTCTCTCGCACTCGCTCTCTATCGGCTCTCTCGTGTCATCTCTCCTCGCTCTCTTGACTTCTCAACCTGTCCTCTCACTCATAGCTCTCTCTCGCTCTCTACTCGCTCGCTCTTCTCTGATATATATAGTACTATAATATATAAGATATATAATAGAGATATATATAATATATAGATTAATATAATAAGGTATAAGATGTGTTTAACATATATGGTGTGTGTGTATATTAAAACAAAATAATTAGGTATATAAGAGAAAAGATATATAGATATATAGATTATATATATAGATATTATAGAAGTATATGTGGGTGTGTGTGTGTGTGTGCGTGTTGGGTTGTGGTGTGTGTGTGGTAGTGGTGGGAGGGATGTATGGTATATATGGTAAATGTAAATATAATTTTTAGATAGTAAATATGTAGGGTCAGATGGGTTAACACATGATGTAATATAGTAGATATAGATATATATATATATATAGTATAAGAATATATATATTAACAAGAGTAGAAGACATATATAAGATATAGATATATATATATATAGATATAAATATATAGAGAATGAGATATATTTTAATGTACATATATAGATAGATATATACATATATATATATATAATATATAATATAGATATATAGATATATATAATATTATTTAGTTTATAGATATCCGTTTACATATATGTGATATTATTTATAGGGATATATATAGATATATATATTAAGATATAGATATAGATTATATATATATATATATATATAATATATATGGATGATATGTATGTAAATGTATATATATATTCATATATAGAATATATGGTATATATGAACATAGGTACATACACACACACACACACACACACACACACACACACACACACACATATATATATATATCATGCTAGATAATATTAATATAGAGATATATATATATATATTGATATATATATAATTTACATATGAATATGATATGTCAGACTAGAGATTAAGATATATGAAATATATATATATATAGCACATATAGTATAGATATAGATATTATATATAATAGTATATAGTATAGATAAGTATAATATATATATTATAGAATATATATATATTGTATATTATATATATAAACATTAATATGAGTATATTTATAATATATATATATATAAGACTATATAAAATATATATATATATATATATGTAATGAATGTATGTAATTCATATATATATATATATAGATATTCATATATAAGAAATAGATAAATAAAATATATAGATAGAGATACACACACACACACACACACACACACACAACACACATCCACCACACATACTGGTAGATATATTTTTAGTATATATATATGATATTATATAGATATTATAAGATATAGATATATAGAATTACATAAATAAATATATTATAGAAATATATATATATATAGATATATAGAATAAGAGTATATAGACATATATATTACATGAATATAATTTTATTATAAATATGTAGTATAAATTCATTATATAGCCATATATATAAGATATAATATATATATATATATATATATACATAGTATATATATTAATATATATAATACATATAATATAATATAATAATATATATAAGTATAGATATATATATATATATATATATGTATAGTATAGATAATAGATATGATAGAATAGATAGATAGAGATATCAGATATATTAGATATGAAATAGATAGATAGATATTAGATATAAGATATTATATTCATATATACATATATTTATATATATATATATATATATAAGAGATAATATATATATATATAGATATAGCTATATATGTAATATAGTATCTATTATTATTATCTATATAAATAATATATATGTTATATATATATATAAGAAATACAATATATAATATATATACAATTTATACCAATTAAGAACATACTTATGTATAAAACAAGTGAGTAGAGAAGGCCGGTTCGGTTGCTTAAATTCAACCTTTTTTTCGAATATTCGTCAGTTCAGTTCAGAGAGATTTGCGAAGGCAAAGCTTCGTCTTGGCTATATGCACAAGGCGGCTTAGCCTCTGTTATCTATAAGGGCTGACTCATCTGATCATTATAGCTGAATGCTTATCGAGGCGGTTGCATTGCCTTCAGGCGCTCCAGTTGCCAAAGGGTAAGCAAGAGGCATAATCGTCTCACCGGCCCAACGGCTGTCGTCTGTGGGCCCTGCCTGAGGAAGCGAGTATCCTGCCAGTCCCTGCAAGAATAGGTGCGGTGATGGTGGCAAGCCCGGCGCGCGCACAAATAGTCACAGGGCGGCGTCCATCATAGCGCCAAATGTTTGGTTATGATCTGCCACGCACAAGTGTAGCCTATTCTCAGTCTGTAAAGACTGGACTTTCGGCTCTTGTTGGGATATTCCTTATGATGAGACGAGCATCAGTGGCTCTCTCGCTTCCGTCTATGGCGCGACCGGACTAACCGCTCTTACCCTGTAGCCATCGTGTGTTTGCGGCTGTTTAAGCAGGGCCACGGCTTGGATGAACGACCAGCGCTTTCAAGGGTTCATTCCTGGTGTCGTTTACCCTCAACCAGGATTTTCTGAGCAATGATGAGAATTGCGCAAACGCAAACATACACACACACACACACACACACACACACACACACACACACAGAGACACAGACACACACACACACACACACAGACACACATCATAATCCTAATACGCAATCTACTATTGAATCATGCTACAGCAGTCGCATGGGAATCGAATTAGATTCACATATGAATAAATCACACACTCATGCGACATGATAAGATTGTAACCCTTCTTCAGGATATGATCTAGTCACTTACGAAGAACGATACGGAAATGAACTACGAGAAGGGAAAAGAAGCGCGTTGGAGGTAGCTGTGAGGAAAGGAAATGAGTATACAAGGTGAAGAAACGTACCTCGAGGCAGAATAAAAGGGTGATTTCGGAAAAGGAAATGTGATTTTCAAAGAAAATTTGAATGGAGTCTGAAATCTATCAGAGGAGGGCTGTGTTGCTAAGGGGAGTGCAGTGTAGTGCCTCGTTGCTGGCGATTCTTTAAAGAATGTAGTACGTCCCCCCCCCTCACCCGCCCCCCCCCCACCCCCCCACCCCCCCCCCCCCCCCCCCCCCCCCCCCCCCCCCCCCCCCTTCCTCTTCCTATGCTGTTGCGAGGGAAAGTAAAAAGTCCCTTTAAAGTGTAAGGCATAGAGGAAAGGTGAGGGTTGTCTGACGTGCGTGAAGACTTTCTAAAGGGTAAAGCTATGTGGAAGGAAGATGCAAACAAGAAAAAGAAAAAAAAAAGAAAAAAAAAGAAGGAAACCGACTCACCAAAGGAGATACATATATATAAAAATACTTTCCTATTTTCCCATCACACAGCCTAAGCTCCGGGAATTAAGAAAAGGGGGAAAATGAAAAGGAGAAAAGAAGAAGAATCGAGACAAAATTCCTTGTCTGAGATGCAGATTGGTGTCGGCTCACAAAAGAAAAATGGCATATGCAAATCCCCAACGTTCAAAGTGATGAGTCGGAATAACACAAGGGCTTTCTTGAGACATGGGAAGGGATGTGAAGGCAGTGTGCGGCCTTGGATCCTTATTCAAGAGAAAGCCGATTGGAAAAAGTAATAATGATAAAATGGCAAAGACGAAAATATGACCCAATATATTACTTGTATGAGGAATGTTCCTGTGTGATGCTGCATCAGGCGCTGTCGGGAGAGAGATGAGATGATAAGGCAGTGTCGGGAGATATGCACACTACGTAAACGGTAATGGTGATTAATAATAAAATAAGGAATAACATACAATTTTGAAAAAAAATATGCGCGATAAATCACTAATAATTCGATAAATTGTAGAATAAGTATGGTTTTCTTGGCAAAACATAAATGGAAACGTTAAATGTAGTTAATTTGGACTTATTCCTCAGTAACAATAACAATACCTTCAGTTTACATCAACTGCTCAAACACTAAAAAAAAAAAAAAAAAAAAAAACAGAACAGAACATTTTTCCTACCTCCCTCCCTAAGTATGACTAACAATGCCTATTTACTATCAAACCCGCGACTTTGATAACTCGTTCCAGATGCCTCTTAGAACTTTTTCATGTACCCACCTATATTTTACGGTTTTGCAATAACTTGATTTATACTTTTTCATCCCTTAATTCACCAACTCTTACTTTATGATTTTTATCAGTAAATACTCCTTCCATGCGACAAACTTTTCTCGTAAAATATCTCATATTTGTAAATAATGCCGACCTTTGCTTTTCGGTCGCAATTTTCGGTCCCGTGGGATCAGTTTGAGAAAAAACTTTGAACTTTCCCAACAGTTGAATAGTGCACCTCGTTAGGGAAGGGGGATGTTGCTCAGGGAAATTACTTATGTATTCTGTAAAATTCCGTTTTTGTTGGTGGAGAAGGGTTACGGTGGGTGTAGGGTTTATGAAGTGCAGGCTGACCAATTGTCAAATGGCTAACGATTGCATGGGGGTACACAATTACTGGTGCTTGTGTTAGTGGTACTTTTGTTAGAATATAACCCTTGGCTTTCCTAATGTTACAGAGCTTCGTTTCCTCATTTCAGGACTCTTAATGAAATATTGTCTGATTGTTTAAATAATGTTTTATTGTAAACTATCAACACAATTATGAGAAAATAAAAAAGTCAATC
>NW_028234424.1:31660259-31662284 GCF_977035675.1 Penaeus japonicus
TTATCATTATAGATACTATCATCATCACTATTATTTAGATAGATACTTTATGATATGATAATTTTATAACAAGGATGATAAAATTCAATTAACTAACATGCCTGTGCCACATCTCATATCCGCAAAAGGGTAAGAATAGACTTATACCTAACTTGGTGGACATAAAAGTCTCCTCTGGATATTGAGACTGAAAGTTTGTCATCTTTATCCGAAGCGAGAAAGAAGATTTTCGCTTTATTCCATGTGTTTATCTGTGAATGCTTTGTCATTTAAGAACTTGCCGGTTGTGTAATAAAGACACATCTCTCTCAAAAAAGAGAAAGAATAAACATGTCGTCAGAAACTAGGAAGATAAAAGAAAGAAAGATAAAAAAAAGATGAGAAGAGGGGAAAAAAGAAGTAAAAGCAGAGTAAAAATACACAGACGATACCCTCTCCCTCGGTCTAAGAAAGCGAATGATGGACAATACATCAGCCTCCACCAACCAGCGTTTACCATTGTTGTTGTTTTCAATTGTTGTTACTTTGCTGGCGCTACGAGAAGAAATATGAAAGCGGAACGGTTTCGTAACTTTTCATCTGATCATTATCTTTAAATCTTTATAATTTAACTTTATAGCTTTATAGCTTTATATCATTATATCTTTATAGCTTTATATCATTATATCTTTATATCTTTATAGCTTTATATCATTATATCTTTATATCATTATGTCTTTATATCTTTATATCTTTATATCTTTATCTTTATGTTTATCTTTATCTTATGTAATGCCAATTTTATGGTATCAGGGTTATCATTGGTTGCCTTTCAGTTTTGCTTATTCTCAAGGGATTTTATACAGAGATGCGTTAGAAAGAAACAAACAAACAAAAAAAAGTAGATGTATTTGCTATATAGATTTGTTATTAAACATGGACATATACTAATTTGCTCATAGTATTTTCACAAAAATGTATACTTCACCTCTTCTCATAATTTTATTCCATGAAAATAATTAAATTTAGGAATTTCTTTATAGTTCGAGATTCCCTTTGCAATGTGGGAGCGCAAAAGAGATAGGATCTGTTTTATGTGTGTGTTTGCTTTGGTAAAAAAAAAAAAAAAAAAAAAAAAAAAAAAAAAAAAAAAGAGAGAGAGAGAGTTACGCGGAAGTATTTCATCATTCTTCTTTGGACAGAAAAGCTGTATGATCTTTGGAGCACGATGGTGTTTTTTTTTTAGTTTTTTTATCCTCCTTCTTTCTTTACGTAACTTTTTCTCAGTCTTTCTTTGTCACCCACTCTCCCCCCTACCCCTTCTTTCTTTTTATTTCCCCTCTCTCTCTCTCTTTCTCTCTCCCTCTCTGGCTTTCTTTCTTTCCCTCCATCCCTCCTTCTTCCTCCATTTCCTTCCTTTCCTGTACTTTTTTTTTGCATGAAATATTCGTTCATCTTAGCTTACCTCTTTACTTTTTCCTTTTTCACCCTACCATACAACAATGTATCCCTTTATAAGAGTCCCGGTATGTATTTGTATTTGAGATACATAACACACACATACAAACACACTCACAAACAAACAATAAAAAACACACACACACACACACACACACACATACACACACACACACACACACTCAGATACACACACATATAAACACAACACACATACACTCAGATACACACACATATAAACACACACTCATACACTCAGATACACACACACACACACACACATACACACACATGGATACAGTCACATCAAAGCTGATATTTTCCCACATACAACCCCAACTATATTATAACCCACACCCACCAACACCAGTCGAAAGGTGACCGCTTCAGACCGTCACTTGTGCATCCTATTTGAAAGTAAAATGTAATCATCATCTCTTGGTGTGTTGCACACGTTTCCTTTGCATATTATTTACCGTAAATGTATTTTTACGGTACCTGTGAGTTACATGGATGTTGTGATTACATGAGGAATTACAACATACCAGCTACAACATATATTAAAATAAGGGATGTTTGATGTGGAAG
>NW_028234424.1:31668485-31670985 GCF_977035675.1 Penaeus japonicus
TATTGATAATTATGAGATAATAATGTAATGATATTATGTAATGACTTGATAGCTGTAGGAATAATGAGAACTATAAAGAATATAATGATGATAATGATGATGATAATATTAATAGCCGAATAGTAATAATGATAGTAATGATGACAATAAGGATAACAATAGTAATGGTATTACTAATCAATTAGAAAATTATTACAATAAAAATAACTATAAAAATTATATGATGCTGAACATAATGATTCAGATAACAATATTAGTATAGGTAATAATCAAAGAACTAATGAGGATTCGTAGTAAACAGAATGATAATAAAAGCTATGCTCATAATAGACATATACATAGTGTGATAATGCTAATTGAAATAATGTAACGATAATGAACTATCATCAACAATAAATTATTTTGCGAGTGATGATAATGATAATGAAAACACTATGAATTGGAAAAGGCGAAATCTAAATCCCATACAGGTAATGAAAATTAAAATCATAATCATATAATTAACGAAGACCAATAATTAACATCTACAATACAATACAAGTAATAACAATGACAGTAGATATTGTTAATAGTAATGATGATTAGAGGTATAATAATGATGATGATGATAATAATAGTAGTAATAAAAATTATAAAAATGATAGGAATGATAATGATAAGGAGAGTAGTAATGATAAAGATAATGATAATAATGATTGAGAGGATAATCATAATAGCAATGAAAAAAATAGTGATGATGATGATAATATCTATAATGATGATTATGACAACAACAATTATTGTTATTGTCATAGTTATAATTATAGATACTGATCAGCATCACTATTGTCAGAGTTATCATTATAGATCTATCATCATCCTTATTTAGATAGATACTTATGATATGATCATTCTATTAACAGAGCATTGATAAAAATTCAATTAACTAACATGCCTGTGGCCAATCTTCATATCCGCCAAAAGGGTAAGAATAGACTATATAACCTAACTTGGTGGACATAAAAGTCTCCTCTGGATATTGAGGACTGAAAGTTTATGTCATCTTTATCCGAAGCGAGAAAGAAGATTTTCGCTTTATTCCATGTGTTTATCTGTGAATGCTTTGTCATTTAAGAACTTGCCGGTTGTGTAATAAAGACCTTTCTCTCTCAAAAAAGAGAAAGAATAAACATGTCGTCAGAACCTAGGAAGATAAAAGAAAGAAAGATAAAAAGAAGATGAGAAGAGGGGAAAAAAGAAGTAAAAGCAGAGTAAATATACACAGACGATACCCTCTCCCTCGGTCTAAGAAAGCGAATGATGGACAATACATCAGCCTCCACCAACCAGCGTTTACCATTGTTGTTGTTTTCAATTGTTGTTACTTTGCTGGCGCTACGAGAAGAAATATGAAAGCGGAACGGTTTCGTAACTCTTTATCTTATTATTATCTTTAAATCTTTATAATTTTATCTTTATAGCTTTATAGCTTTATATCATTATCAATTTGATAGCTTTATATCACATTAATCTTTATGCTTCATAGCTTTTTGCTTTAGATCATTTATATCTTTATATCATTATAATTTATTATCTTTATATCATTCTGTCTTATATCATTATTTTATTTATATCATTATATCTTTATATCTTTATAGCTTTATATCATTATATCTTTATCTTTATGTTTATCTTTATCTTATGTAATGCCAATTTTATGGTATCAGGGTTATCATTGGTCGCCTTTCAGGTTTCCTTATTCTCAAAGGATTTTATGCAGAGATGTGTTAAAAAGAAAGAAAGAAAGAAAAAAGTAGATGTATTTGTTATATAGATTTGTTATATATTATTAATTTGCTCATAGTATTTTCACAAAAATGTATACTTCACCTCTTCTCATAATTTTATTCCATGAAAATAATTAAATTTAGGAATTTCTTTATAGTTCGAGATTCCCTTTGCAATGTGGGAGCGCAAAAGAGATAGGATCTGTTTTATGTGTGTGTTTGCTTTGGTAAAAAAAAAAAAAAAAAAAAAAAAAAAAAAAAAAAAAAAAAAAAGGAGAAAAAAAAAAAAAAAAAAAAATAAAGAGAGAGAGAGAGTTACGCGGAAGTATTTCATCATTCTTCTTTGGACAGAAAAGCTGTATGATCTTTGGAGCACGATGGTGTTTTTTTTTTAGTTTTTTATCCTCCTTCTTTCTTTACGTAACTTTTTCTCAGTCTTTCTTTGTCAACCCCTCTCCTCCCTACCCCTTCTTTCTTTTTATTTCCCCTCTCTCTCTCTCTTTCTCTCTCCCTCTCTGGCTTTCTTTCTTTCCCTCCATCCCTCCTTTTCTTCTCCATTTCCCTTCCCTTTTCTGTACTTGCATAAATATTCGTTCATCTTAGCTTATCTCTTTTCTTTTCTCCCTCCCATACCTAATATGTATCCCTTTATAAGAGTCTCCGTATGTATTTGTATTTGAGATACATATGCACACACATACAAACACACACACACATACACACACACACACACA
>NW_028234424.1:31846121-31856121 GCF_977035675.1 Penaeus japonicus
AAGAAGAATGTCGTACAGTAATAGAATAATGTATTTAACTCAAAAATTATCTCTGGTTTCCTGGTCATGACTGTTTTTTGTTGTTTTTTTCATGGGGGGATGACGTACCGTGACACAAAGCATTTCAAACCACCTGAATTATTTTGCTTCTGGTGTGCTTGACATGTCAGGAAACAAACAATGCTGTTGGATGCTTATGACATGACAGAGAGTAAGGTAAACTCGAATACAATGTGCTTGAATCGGTAACTCGTTTATGATATAAGAATTAATGAAATAATCAACATTTAGAAAGATATGTAGATAAATGGGTGAACAAACACAAACACACACACACACACACACGCACACGCACACACACCCACACACACCCAAACACACACACACACACACACATACACACACACACTCAGGCACACACACACACACACACACACAACTGAGTTAAAGGAAATCCGCAACATGAATATCCTTTCTATTATTCACTTGACGCTCCTCGTCCGTGATGGTCGAAAGGGTTAAGTCATCGCTTGAGGTTTGGAATTGGGGTTCGAGGGTTCATGTCCCGATTCATGGGTGTTTTTGCACGCCCATTTCCGGATTATTCTATTGCATCTTGAAAGAGTTCCTTCCTGATGACACCTTAGCAATACTGCGTTCACGATAGTTATAGAATTCGTATAATTAGGCATTAACATTTAAAGAATGAAATTTGATTTTCATTACAAAGTGAATATATATACGTATGCGTTGGTAATTACAGAAACAAAATTTCATAGGCCAAAAAATGACTACATTACGTTGATTATGATTGCAATCTTTTCTGTACAAGTGTGTTTATTGTGTGTATGTATCTATATTTGTCTCTCTCTACCTATCAATTTATCGGTCATGTCTATATCGCCTTATCAATCTATCAAATAACCAGTCAACTAATCAGTTTGTCTATCTATCTGTTAATTGCTACCACTAGATCACCACAATGGCTAAGGCATGCAGGGCACAAAACATGGTTGCTTAGAAAGTGCCTGTAATAGTTTTGGACCCCACAATCTGACATGGACCACGCCCAAAATTCAATGTAAAAAAAAAATAATGTTAATAATGATAATAATAATAATAATTGGAAGAAAGAAGCGAATAAAGGATATACCAATTCACCTTTATTTGTACATACACAGTTATAATACCCGTTTAGAGATCAGTAGGGCAGCGCAATTCAACAATGAAATAGTGTTCATTTGTTGTTGTAAAGGAATACGCTTCGCAGCTGGCCCCGACGTTTCGACCCACACTTATTCGAAATAATTAAATGGCCATTCCGGGGTACGAATGAGTACAACAACTAAAATTTAGAACTATGTTGAAATTTCTACCTGGTCATTACTACTCTCGGAGGAGGGAGGCTGGTTGGAAATAGTTTATTTTGATACGAACATGCACAATATGGAAAATAATTAAGATGAATATTTGCGTAATGTTTTGAAAGGGTCTTCTACCACATGGTAAGCCCCTCGGTTTTCGCCATCCATGGATAAGTGTTTTCCTTTTATATTACTATTCTCTTCTTCCTTGCTTTGTTCAGCTCATTGAATAAGCGGGTAATACCTAATTATAAAATGATCTATGATATGGTCTTGTATTATTACACAAAAATAATGTTTGTACCGTAATGAAATGATGTTTTTTTAGTTTTAGCTGAAAATCATAATTAAATGTTTTTTATCTTGCATTGTCGGATTTTTCGATGCAGTCCCCTCTGTACTTCTCATGGGTATTAGTAAAATATAATAATGATAAAATAAGAGAGATTTATTTTTTATTTTGTTTTTTTTTTATGTTCGTGTCTCATGGCAACAGTAGCAACACGTGCCGAGTTCTAAGCTTTTGAAAAGGCAAAATATATATTTGAGAGCACTTTGCTCTTTATGCCTTCACAATCATTGTTATGTCAAGTTGTACATAAACACGCGCGCGCGCAAACACACACACAAACTTGCACACAACATAACGCAAACACACACACACATACACACACACACACACACATACACACACACACACACCACACACACACACACCACCACCACTCACACACACACAACCACACACACATTACATCTATTCATTTATATATATAATAAATATATATATATTATATGTAAATTATATATTTATATAGAGAGAGAGGAGAGAGAGAGGTGGAGTGAGTGGGGAAGGGAACGGTGAGGAGAGAGAGAGATTTATGACGAGGAGAGAGAGAGAGAGAGAGAGAACGAGCGAGAGAAAGAGAGAGAGTGAGAGATAGATAAGACTTCTTCTTTGGCTTGATAGATATCACTAAGTAGAAAAAAACTACATTCTCTACCCATTAGAAAATACATTTCCATCAGTTTCTTTTCTCTGTTTTTTTCCCTACTTTCTCTCTCTCTCTCTCTCTCTCTTCGCTGCTCAAGCCTTAGGTCAACTTAGCCTTGTGTTTCCGAGTGCTCATCACACACAGATCACTTGTCACAGTTTGCAGAAGCTCCGACAATCTCGGCTGAAACACTGGCATTTTTTCTACTTTATTTAAACGCTTCGGTTTTTGTTTATCCGTCGCCTTTCCTTTCCAACTTTTCTCTTCCTCTTACAGTTATCTCTTTATTGTGTTTTATTTTTATTTTTTTCTTTCTTACTTTTTATTTTATCTTATTTTATCTTAGTTTTTTCTTTGTTCTTTATCTTTAATTATATGCTCTTGTTTCGGTATCTCTTCAGGCAGTTGTTTGACCTCTTTGCTGACTCTCTCTCTCTCACATTCTCTCCTCCTCTCTCTTCTCCTCTCTCTCTCCCTCACCTCTCTCTCCTCCTTCTCTCTCCCTCCCTTCTCTTCTCACACACGACACACACAAATCACCACACTACAAACACTACTACACACACACACACACACACACACTCTCTCTCTCTCTCTCTCTCTTCTGTCCCTCTTCTCATCTTCCCTCTCTCTCTCTCGCTTCCACTCATCGTTCCTCTATACCTCCCTTTTTTCCCCTCCCCCCCCCCCCCCCCCCCCCCCCCCTCCATCCCCCCCCCTCCCCCCCCCCCCCCCCCTCCCCAGCCTCTCTCTTCCTCTCCATCCTAATCCATCTCCTTGTAATCCTCTAAATCTTCCTTCCTCATTTTCTACTACCTCCTGTTTCATTTCTCTCTCTAAAGGAAAGGATGTCCAACGCTGCCGTTAGTTAAAGAGCATCCCTCCCTACAACCTTCTAGCGAAGGGCTGTGCTGGCGTCACACCCCAATATAGCCCTCCAGATAATACGAAGGGCAAAACTTTATCTTCTTGGGGCTTTTAACTTTCAAGGAATTCTTTCCATATTAATTCCTCTCGTGTGGCGGTCATTTTCGCGTTGGGGTATGGTTTATTTTCATTACATATTGTCTTGGTGTATTACGATGTATATAAATCACGTTTTCTATTATTGATGAGATTTTATATATATATTATTTTTATTTATTTATTTATATATATATATATAATTTATATAGATATATATATTAGATATACACATCGCAAACACACAATCACACCACACGCATAAAAATCTTGTATGTGCATGTGTGTGAATCCATATATATATATATATTATTATATATAATATATATGTTTATATTAGAGAGAGAGCTGTGAGAGTAGAGGAGTGAGAGAGAGAGAGTGCGAAGAGCGAGAGAGAGAGAGTAGGAGGAGGTGAGGAGAGAGAGGGAGGAGGGCGGAGGAGGGTGGTGAGAGAGAGAGAGGAGAATTGATATACATAGTCATATACTTATATTTATATTTATAAAATATTTATATTATCTATATATATATATAGTTTATTTATATATCTGTATTTATATATTTATATATATATACATATATATTATAAAACAAATTGCAGACAACACACCCCCCCCCAAATACACTTGTGTGCATGTTTTTATATACATACAAACTATATATGGATAAAAGTGGTATAAAAGAGGAATGATTTTTTTCACTACAAAAGAGATGGATTTTTATGTCGTTTCGCGGGTTACTCCAGTCTTCAGAACTACATGCTACATCAAGTAAGCAGGAACATATATATATTAGTCAAGAGCTGACGACCAAGCTGATTCCCGTGACCTCTCGCTCGTTGTCCGCATGATAGACGTTGCCGCGACCTTCGATAATTTGAAGCAATTGAAAAGAAAAATGATGGAAGCTGCATAAATCGCGACGGAGGAGAACATGAACACAGCGTCAGGTCGCTTCAAAATATCGAAGGTCGCGGCAACGTCTATCATGCGGACAACGAGCGAGAGGTCACGGGAATCAGCTGGGTCGTCAGCTTTTGACTAATATATATATGGTTCCCTGTTTACTTGATTGTTGCATGTAGTTCTGAAGACGGGGGTGGGTATCCCGTAATACGCGTCATTTTACATCTCGGGGGGGGTGTATGTTGAAGTCTCGGGGTGTCCTAGGGTGTCCTGGGGGGTCTTGGTTTCGCTGGGCTGTGGTGAGAGTGTGTGTGTGTGAGTGTGGGTGTGTGTGTGGTGTGTGTACGTGTGTGTGTGTTGGTGTGGGTGTGTGTGTGTGTTGTGTGTGTTGGTGTGTATGTATGTGTGTAGTGTATGTGTGTTTGAGTGTGTGTGGGTTGTGTGTGTGTGTGTGTGTGGGTGTGTGTGTGTGGGTGTGTGTATGGGTGTGGGTGTGTGTGGGGGTGGGTGGGGGTGGGTGTGGGTGTGGTGTGTGTGTTGGTGTGTGTGTGTGTGTGTGTAGTGGTGTGTGTGTCGTGTGTGTGGGTTGTGTGTGTAGGTGTGGGTGTGGTGGGTGTGGGTTGTGTGTGTGTATGTGCAGTGGGTGTGTGTGGGTGTGTAGTGTGTGTGAGTGTGTGGGGGGTGTGTGTGTGTGTGTGGTGTGTGTGTGTGTGTGTACGTGTCTGTGGGTGGATGTGAGTGTGAGTGTGTGTGTGTGTGTGTGAGTGTGTGTGTGAGTGAGTGTGTGAGAGTGTGTTGGGTGAGTCTGGAGTGAGAGGGGTGTGTGTTGTGTCAGATAGAGATATTTTGTGTTAGTTATATGTGTAGACTTTCATAGTTAGATTGAGACATTTTTATTATATATATATGGATTTTATTTATTATATATTTATATATAATTATACATATATATATATTTATATATATATATTATTTATAGTAATATATATATATATCTATATATAAATGAATATGTATAACCTAAAAATATATAAATATATCTTATAACATAATATATATATTATATAACATCACTCTAAATCTATAATAAATAATACACACCCCCCCTCCAATAATCACAAAACCGCCAACTTCCCCCCCCCCCCCCCCCCCCCCCCCCCCCCTATACATATATAGAGTGTGTTGTGAGTTGTGTGTGTGTGTGTGGTGTGTGTCGAGGGATTTTGGATTCTACTATATCTCACACATCTCTCACTCATATCTACTCTATATATCTATATTATCAATCTCTTATACATCTCAACGGTGTGTGTGAGTGCGTGATAGTGAGTGTGTGTGCTTTTAGATATGTTTGTGCTTTATATATTTTTAGAGGTTTGTATTGATAGTAGATAGATATTTATATAGAATGATATATTTTTTATATGGTTTTAATTATGTATATTTATTGATACATAGAGATTTTTGTGACTCGATGATTGAGGGTATATATAATAGTGTTGTATATATAGATATTGTTATTTATATTTTGATATTTAGGAGAATTTAGATTTCTGTGTGGGGGTGTGTGTGGGGGTGTGTGTCGGGTGGGGGGGTGTGTGGTTGTGTGGGGGTTTGATATATGTATATTTAGAGAGTGAGGTGGTGTTTTTTTAGTAGTTAGTTTAGTATACATGATATTTATTGATATATTGATATTATATATTTATGGATAGAAATATAATTTTTCATTGGAGGTAGTTGATTTAGTTTGATATAGATATATATATTTATAGTAGTTTTTTATATTTATTGTTAGATATATTATTTTTTAGAGTTATTTTAAGATATTGTTTTATGTAGTTACACACACACTACTCTCTACTCACAATCAACACATCACTTTAGAGATAGAGATATTTATAATATCGATATATATATATATATTTTATATATATATTTTATTATATATTTTATATAACATATATGTCATTATATTATATCTATATATACTAACAATTATATATATTACTATATAAATCTATATATTTATTATACAGATATGGTTAACAGTTATATATACAATATTTATATATTTTTCACTATATATATATATATACCTATATTTACTATATAGTACCTATATATACTTATTATGTATTATATATATTATAAATTTATATATATATACCATATATTTATATCATATATATATATTTGTGTGTGTGTGTGGTGTGTTAGTGTGTGTGGGTGTGTTGTGTGTGCTTGATGTGTGGTGTGTGTGTGTCGTCTTGTGTGTGTTGATAGAGGCGTGTGTGTGAGGTGTGTGTGTGTTGTGTGGTGTGAGTGTCATGTGTGTTGTGTGTGTGACGTCCTGTGAGTAGTGTTGTGTCGTGTGTGTGTGTGTGAGTGTGTGTGTTGTATTCAGTGTGTGTGGTGTGGATGTGTGTGTGTGTGAAGATCGAGTTGTAGTGTGTGTGTGTGTGTGTCATATACATACAAAATATGTGAGAGCTCTTTTATGGTGCATATTATTATATATGACAATGTTACTCTCAGAATAAGCTTCAATACAAACTCATTTTTCCACGCGAAATGATATTCCTTGTTCTAAAACCACAAATTGCGCGAGCTGGAGGGGAATTAGAGTAACAAATCCACATGATGAAAATTAATCATTAATGGGCAACTAATTATTATACGAATTGGCCTTATAAATGACATAAAAGTTTACTTAAACAGGAAAACAATTAATAGATGTTCTTTTGTTCCTTCAAGATAAGGCTACTTGGTAAAGTAGGGACTTTTTCATAGTATGTTCTGAAAAAATGTTGCTTTGATTTCTGTTTTTACTTATAATTTTTGCCAGAGAGTAAGAATGATAAGATGAAAAAGAACAATGAGTATAAGGAAAATGATAATAACCACAATTATTAGCCAAGTGAGATGATTAAATGATTTTCGAAAAAATATACATATTTGGATGATTGTTAATAATAATATATTCGCGTGAGATGGTGATTATCAAAATTAACAATTGCCTAAATTAATAATAATAAGTATTACAAACATAACATTACGGACTTATTGATAATTTTCTACGAATACATGATTGTTTGCTATTATGACTACTATAGATAATGATGAATATATAATGATTTAAATTATTGATGTATAATGATGATACATGGTTATAATCATAATTATCATAATATTAGGTTATAACGAAAATCCTAGATACATGCTTTAATAATGTGATGACTTGAAGGGATAATTAAGATAACTTAATGGACAATTATGATGCAGGATAGTAATGATGATAGTGGATGATCTAATGGTATAATGCCTATGATATATCATCTAAACGAGATCCATTAAACGATAGTTCATCAGCGATAACCCCCCAAAACAACATCAAAATGGTAAAAGTAGTGATGATTCGACTGACTGATAATCTTAATGCATAATGTTTATGAAGGTGATGTTGATGGTAATGATGGTGATGATTAGATCGATAGCAATAGTAATTAACAATGATAAAGATGTTAACAAATATGATTACTTTAACTATTAAAATTGAACAGATAATGATGACAATTATAGGGAAAAATATGAATGATTATAACAACAATAACAAAAGAGATGATAATGTATTAATAAAGATTGCTAATGATTAACATAATGGTAATGAAGAATTATGATATTTATGATAATGACAATGATAATTAAAACATTTTGCATTTTTTTTTTTTTTTTATAATACTAGTGATGAGAGTAAATATAATAATAATCATCATGACATTAATGATAATGATATTAATGTGAAAAAAAGATAAATATAAAAAGGATGATAATGATATAATGATTATGATAATAGTAATAAAAATAAAAATAATGATAACGATATTAATGGTAATAATGATAACAATAATTAAAGATATATCCAAATAAAAGTAATAATGATAATAATGAACAACATAGATGAATTAGTTTTAGCAGAACAGGAAGAGATACTACTGATAAACTGTAATTTAAAAATGAATTAGCCAAAAAACTATATATATGAAACAGCCGAGATTCATGCTGCGTATTTGGGGTTTCACCTATTGCCCCCCCCCCCCCAAAAAAAAAATAAAATAAAAATAAAATGTTTCCTTTCCTGCACAGAAAGCGTTATAACCATTTTGTCTAGTAAAAACTGAAATTCCTTGAAATTATATTGCTGTAGGGAATTTTTCGTAGAAAACGAATAGAAAATAGTGTATGATATATATTCACAATAAATATATATATATATAATGATATAATATATATATATATATATAATTTATATATATATATATATATATATTCTATATATACACATATCTAAATGTATACATGGGTGTGTGTCTGTGTGTGTGTCTGATAACGATAATGATAATGATATCACCATTCTTTTCATTATCATCATTATTGTTATTATGACATTGTCATGATACCATGATGTCATGATGTCATAATGATGATAATATTAACAACAATTATAATAACTAGTAGGAACGATGAACATGATGATAATAGTAATAATAATGATGAAGATAAAGCAATATATGATAATGATAAAAATGATGATGATAAAACAGTGATAATATTAATGATAGTAATAGAAATGGCAAGATGATAATAATGATAGGATAACTAATAACAATATCAACAATACTAGTGATAATAACAATGATAGAAATCCTAATAGTGATAATAAAGATAATGATATTCATGATGATAATTAAAAAAAAAAAAAAAAAAAAAAAAAAAAAAATAATTATTCATAATGATATCAGAGATAATTATAACCATGACAATAATAATGATAATAATAATGATAATGATAATTTTGACAATACGATAATAATTATGTGATAAAGATAATGATGACGACAGTAATGATAATGATTATGGCAATAGAGATGAAAATTATAACACCAAAGGATAATGATGGCAATTCCAAAGGTAATAATAGTAATAATAATGATGAAGATGATAATAATGATACTGATGATAATGATTATAATGATAACATGCAGAACAGCAAGAATAAGGATGAGATGATTATATCAAATAGAATATTAATCTCCAAATTAAGTCCCACGTCATAATTCCTAAAATGTCTTCCTACCTCTAACGTTGTCAACACAAGGTCGCTTGGACATATTCGAACCCCATCTTAATTTTCACGCAGATTAAGACCTGCTTTCTCTCGTCTGCTCAGTTCCAGCAGGTGTCGGAAGCAGGCCACGCCCGACCTGCTCTTTTTAACGGAAATAATTACTTCCATAACTAGTTGCACGAGGAAAGGTCACACAAAGTTCGTTAAGGTCGGATTATTCACAAGCTTTAAATTGTTCCTTATCTCTATGGAAATCTATCGAATCACAAAGAACAAAATACATATACACGCATAAACAAACACAAAGATAATCAATTCTCCCAATAAGATCGTGCATTTTCGGCCAGAAAGAAGAGACAGAGAACGAAAGAAAGAAAAACCAGAAAAGAAGAAGAAGGGAAGGAAGAAAATGGAGAAGAAGAAGAAAGATGAGGAAAAGAAAAGAAAAAGAAAAGAAGAGAAAAGAAGTAAAGAAGAAGAAGAAACGAAAGAAGAGAACGGAAGGAGAAGAAAAGAAGAGAGAAGGAAGGAGAAAGGAGAAGGAAAAAAGAAGAAGAGAGCAGAAGACAGAAAGAAAGAGAAGAAAAAAGAAGAACAGAAAGAAAGAGGAAAAAAGAAAGCAGAAGAAGAAGACAGAAGAAAGCG
>NW_028234424.1:31908648-31911148 GCF_977035675.1 Penaeus japonicus
GAGCTTCTTCTGGAGGCCCTTACTTGCTCGCTCGAGGCCGAGCATGAGCTTCTCGCGGCTAAGCTTGTCCTTCTGAGGGGATGCCATAGCAGCGACACTATTAGAGTCTTCGTTTAGAATTTCCAATTGGCGGTAGCGACAGTAGTTTGGTCTGCGGAGAGCTGAGAAACACGACTTGCTAGTTCGAATTTTTGATCTATAATGCCAGTTGAGTTGGTAAAGAAGTCGATTCACACCGTCGCAAGTCCCGGATGTTCGATGTGCGCATGCGCGCCAGCATTTGTTCGTGGCCCGATGTTGCATTTGTTACAGCAAATAGTCACTCATAATTTGCATATCGCTTAATAAACTATATATTTTTTAAAAATCTATCGAAATGGAATATAAAAAGGCGTAATATATATTTGTTCTTATTTATCGCGCATAAAAGACGAATTATAAGTGAACAAAATTCCAAAAAATGCCGTTCCTTCTGCATTCCTTTGTGTCACGGCGCCATTTTGTTTTCAAGTGTTAGCGAAAGAGATAAAAATCTTTGCGAAATGTACAGTGAAGACCTTCACGACTATAATCAAAGTTTAAAAGATCAACAGACAAATAATCATCCTGATTTCTTTAACATGGAAAGAATTTCATCACGGAAAGATAGAGAAAAATAAAGCGATTGCTATATGCAGACAACAAATATGGAGAGAGAAAGGAAACGAGGAACTGCAACACACGGATAGTAGATCGCCTCCACAAAGGCACCCTTATACCTTAATAGACTTCTCTTGGACATTGTAGTCTGTTGTTATTTGGAAACTAGTTAACAGCATCGCTTTCATCCTGGCTACTATCAATGTTGTTGTTGTCGGCGCCATGCGAAGAGGCTACGACTAAATTCTGCAGCGTAACATCAGAGGATCGACTTGATAAAGTATGTAAATTAGAATGGAATTGTAGGTTGACAAGGTAGGTTTGTGGATGCAGGTCAGTGGATTCTCGTTGCTAATGGCCTTGGGTTCATCTTTGATTAATGTGGATATTTATTCACATATTTCAAGGTATCGTATCTTTTTGTGTTGGTTCTAAGCGAAACCAGGACGTGAAGCTTTATTGATAAATATTTTAGCAATATTCATCTTGCTTTTAAATGCAGCTTCGTGGCCAATCGGATTTCATGTGTCAGTTGCAATATCTCTTGATATTTTTACTTTAATTTTCCTGATGCAAAGAACTGATTTGGTAATCGTGGGTTATGATAATAATCAGTATCATCGTCATCATTATTCTTATCATAACTATCATTGTCATTGTCTCTCGCTCTCTCTCTCTCTCTCTCTCTCTCTCTCTCTCTCTCTCTCTCTCTCTCTCTCTCTCTCTCTCTCTCTCTCTCTCTCTCTCTCTCTCTCTCTCTCTCTCTCTCTCTCTCTCTATCTCTCTCTCTCTGTCTATATATCTATCCACCTATTTCTATCTATCCACCCCTCTCCCATCTGGTATTTCTCCTCTATTTTCATAACTCTAGTGTAATCCTAGATGAAGTATATCAATATTGAAGTGGGTAACATTATCGACTGTACACAAATGTTCAGCATACCTGGCGTCGAGGAAAAGAGTGTACAATTCTCTGTACACACACACACACACACACACACACACACACACACACACACACACACAACGTACAGGAACCCAAATAAGGTCAGCCACAGGGGTCAGGGATAAAGGGGTTTTCCTGTTTGTTTCTAAGGAAGGGGAATGGGGGATGGGGGGGCAGGGGGGCTGAGAAGACTGTACCAAAGGCTTTTTGATAATCCCACGAGCTGAGTTATCCCCGGAGGTGTACCAGCATCCCCAGTTTGAAAATGATACAACACTATATCTCTAAACAAGAGCAAAACTTAGAACTTTAACTTACCACAAGTGCGCAATGGTAAGATTAGTTTTAAAACTTCGGATAAATATAAGAAATGGCGGAAGGGACTGGAAGTGAATATAAGGTCGTGGAATTTCGATTGTAAAAGAAGTCAGAAGTTCCTCGATAAGAGGCACATGTAAACGATGGAGTGAAGAACTGATAAAAGAATAAAAAAAATCGCAAAAGTAAAATAGATAATTAAGAGAGTAAAGCAAAAATGCATAAAAGAAACAATGGAAGAAGTAAAAGTAAAACTTTCAAAAATAATTTTGAATACAATTTCTACAATGTAAATACGACTAGGCAAGTAAAGCGTTCAACGTAGCCTCAGCATTATCGAAAGGTCAAAGCAAAGCACAGAGAAAGAATATGCAATTTGTTCATTCAACAAAAAACAAGGGATTGTATCATTTTCACGGATGTAGGCAATGTAAAATCTGTATGTGTGTGTGTGTGTGTGTGCAAGCGTGCTCGTGTGCGTGTGTGCATTAATCTGAAAAGGCAGTATGTGCATAACATGTAACTATTGTATCACTGAAAGTTATACTGCACGGCTCTATTCAAACAAAATGTGGCGAATAAATTTGATTAAACAGC
>NW_028234424.1:31928648-31931148 GCF_977035675.1 Penaeus japonicus
TTCCTTATACGCATGTCAGAGACTTTAAAATTGCAGTCTAAATGACGTTTCGTGTCCTGGGTATGACGGTAAACTGCCTCAATTGACGACACTTGCAACATCAAAGTCTGAAAGGGTGCCAGAGGAAGAAGGATAACGTTTCTGCGATGAAGGATTTTGTCTTTTCATGGGATGACTTTTTATGTATGTGTGTGTGTGTGTGTAAGTGTAAGTGTGTGTGTGCGTGTGTGTACGTGTGTGTGTGTGTGTGTGTGTACGTGTGTGTGTGTGTGTGTGTGTGAGTGTGTATGCTTGTCAGGGAATAAGTGTCTGTGCATATGTGTTTGTGTGTGTGCGTGCACGTGAGTAAATATCCGTGTGTGTTTGTGTGTGTAGATGCGTGCGTGTAGTTGTATGTGAATATGTGTGTGTGTATGTGTGTGCATGTGTTTGCATGAATGTGTGTAATGTGAGTATGTAATGAATGTGTGTGTGTGTGTGTTTGTGTGTGTGTGTGTGTATCTGTGTGTTTGCGTGTGTGTGCGTGTACATGTGCGTGTATGTGTGTGTGTTTTTGCATATGTTTGTGTATGCAATGTGCGTGGCCCCTTTCTTTCTGTCTCCCAAATAATCTATCATTCCAGAAAATTTAGAAATAAAGAATAAGCAGTATGAATAACAAGAAGAAGAAAGAAAGGAGAGAAGCAGCCAAGATGATTCCCCTTTTCTTACATCAGATATTTTCAGAGAAATTATATTTTAGAGCAAAATGAACTCGACACTAAAGAACGCGTCGTAAATCAGGTTTCAAAGACTTTTAGATTGCATTTTAAATGACGTTCATGCGATAAAGTAACTATTTTCTCTGAGTATTTGATTTTTTTTCTCATTATTAATTCTCGTTGTTTTAAAATATGGATTTAGTATTGTATAGGAAATATGGTATTGGCGTTTCTTCTGCTAAATTCGATACTAATATACATAACCTCGTACTTTTATTGAATAAATATTGGAATGTCAATACTTCTCACTTACTTTCGTTCAATTCTTGACATAGATATTATTATATAGTAATACAATAACTGACATTGTTGATATATTCCTCAATACATATTTCTTTTTTCGGTCCATATAGCTGTAATTCAATCTGTTATGAACGTTTTTTTGTTTTGTTTTTCTCTCATATCGAGTTTAGCTTTTCCCTTTAATTTAATTCAATTTAATTTAGTTTTTCCCTTTAACCTTTTCGTCCACGACCAAGACGTTCAATCGCATATGTAATGCAACTTAAGATTTAATTATCTCCTCCATATCAGACATCTTGAGATTTCACCTATCATCAGCTATACTTAAGGATCCCTTTTTGAAGAGAAAGATATTGGCATTCCAAGACATTTATCACGAGGGTAAATACAGATTTCCACCTTCTGTAATATATGTAATATATACGATAATATATCACACTCCTCTTCGTGATGTGCGGGAACGGAATGTATGTTGTATTTCCGGCTGGCGTTGTATTTCTGAAGTTTGCGTTCAAATCGTACAATTGGTTGGGTTTCTTTCCATTTCCGAACGTACACGTTAGGGTTGCCTCTCGCGTTGTAAATTCCGGAGGAAAATGGTACCGATTGGGAGCGAGAATGATTTGCAACATCGCACTTTTCACCGAACTGTGAACGCTAACTATACACCTGCCACACTCAATCTACACGAAACCAAGGTACAATGTCCATGCTAGTGAGAAATTGAAAGCGCGATCTCTTTTGTCATATATATGTTGTTGTTGTTGTTTTTTCTTTCTTTCTTTCTCAGTTTGTTGCTTTCTTCTTCTATCTGAAAATCGTACTACATGTAAGATTCATGGCTTCTTTTAAAGTCTCTCACGCGAAGAATTATATATACAAATAGCACATGCCCCGATCTTGTGATTCAAAAATTTAGACCGTTGGGCGATGGCTGCTTGAACAATCCCGCCATTGACGTGTTCTATCATGTTCTGCTTTGTTCAGTTCCTTCGATTTCGTCTTCATTTGGGTTCAGAATTTAAGAGGGTCGATAATTTGTCTTCTTTCTTCGGAGTTTTATGAATGATTAGTATAATCGTACCTAACATTATTGATTTGTTACTTGCTCTCATGATTATTTCTTTCACACCAGTAATTCTTTGTTACTTAGAGAGAAAAAAGAACGAAGAAAAGCAAGCCAAACACACGAAAAAAAATAAAAAGAGTAGGCACAATCACCGTAATTAGGCACAATTCTAATTACGAAATCCAGTAACTCACAACTCATGCACACACTTTCGTAATGAGATGGCACAATATTCTCTTTATCTTCATCCTAGATATACTTTGCGTTATCATCGCATCTGCCTCGGTATCTCCCTAGAGTGCATGTCGGGTAATGCAGTCTCTACAGCCGCTGCTAACTGAACACTTTGGTTGCATAATTGATCTTATACATGCCTGCCTGCACGATAGCACTATTGTTTATGTATGTACGTGCTTGTTTGAGATTT
>NW_028234424.1:31958648-31963648 GCF_977035675.1 Penaeus japonicus
AGTATCCCTTCAGCGAGTATAATATTCACACAACATTAAGATCAGCAAGCATGAAATAGCTTAGCATTGGCAAATGGTGAGACAAGGATCTGTTCCTGTATCCGTTCACTAAACCGACCGCAAAGCACCATAAGAGACCTATAACCACAAGGGCTTTCTTATCACAAGCAGTTAATACCCACAAATAATCTAGAAACACAATATTCTTTGCATAGAATCTACCTATAATCACAAACCATCTTCAATAAATAAAAGTATCAATAACCACATCAACATATAATCATTAATCATCGATCAGCAACCACGAGTTACCTACCAATAACCACAATCTACCATCAACTACAATCATCAATTACTCTAACCTAACCTAACCCATAACCACAACTGCACCACGACCACTCGAAGCTGTTAAGCAGTGACCGACGCCGCCCATGACCCAACCAATGGCCGGGCCTCAGGAAATGCGCCACGCCCTCTAAATCCCATTCACGATGTTAATTGGCCTGTTGGCACGGTGCCTGAGGGCCGCGCGGCTGGGGCTCGCGTGCCAAGACTCTTTCTCTCGCTTTTTGGCGAATCACCGCGATTAAATAACGCTAGATCACATTCGTTATTTAATGGAACGGCGGAAGGTCCAAAGACGGGATAATATTAGATGTGAGATTTTTTTTTTTTTTTTTTTTTTTTTTTTTTTTTTTTTTTTTTTGACTGCGTTCATTCATTTTCTTCTATTTATTATCGTATCTTTTTCTTTTCTCGTTTCTAGAAATGAGGCGATTATCTCAAATCATTCATCTTGTCCGATAGATTAATTAATAGTTGTAATTCTTTCATATTCGAAGTAACCGCCAGCTTAGTTTTCCTTTGAGATTTCGCGCCAAAAAGTGAGGAAAGAAAGAGTAAAGTTAAATCCCACAGCCTTTCTCGCGTACTGAGATACCTTGATGAGGTGTTGATCATTTTATCATTATTTCCACGTGACTTCTGTCTACATTTCTTATATGCTTTGGGTAATGAAATTCTATAAGTGTGTAAGAGAGAGAGAGAGAGAGAGAGAGAGAGAGAGAGAGAGAGAGAGAGAGAGAGAGAGAGAGAGAGAGAGAGAGAGAGAGAGAGAGAGAGAGAGAGAGAGAGAGAGAAGAGAGCGAGAAGAGAGAGAGAGAGAGAGAGAGAGAGAGAGAGAGAGAGCGAGAGAGAGAGAGAGAGGAGAGAGAGAGAGAGAGAGAGAGAGAGAGAGAGAGAGAGAGAGAGAGAGAGAGAGAGAGAGAGAGAGAGAGAGAGAGAGAGAGAGAGAGAGTGAGTGTGTGTGTGAGAGAGAGAGAGAGAGAGAGAGAGAGAGAGAGAGAGAGAGAGTGTGTTAGAGAGAGAGAGAGTGAGAGAGAGAGAGGAAATAAGAAAATAAAATAATTAAAACGCACCCAGCTCCAGAAAAAGACAATCCTTTAACTAGCGCCTAAAAGAAAGTGAGAATAACATTAAGCCAGAATTGGATGGGTCAGCAAGGCGTTAATCGGTCCATGGTGGAAGAATATCTGAATGGTTTTCTTGTCTTTCCTGTGAAAGGATAGCTTAAGCGATCTGTGAATTTACCTTCAAGGCAGCACTTTTTGATAAAGATACATTGTGCATTTTCCTTTTTTACATCCTTTTAGTCTAAAAGAATAAAATAAATGATCTTGTGTTAATGAATACATGAAAACAGGGAAGATGAGATAAGGATGAGATTTTTTTACCTCTAATTAACAATTCTTCGTTACGTTTGGAGTTAAATAGCGCGTCAGTTATCTAGAAAGCACTGTCAACTTTGTTTCAACCATCTATATTTCCATAGTATAAACCACCGTCTTCCAAACATGCAGTACACGAAAACAACTCTAAATCCCGTTCAATCCGGGATATCCAACATGGCCCCGTGTAAAAGCTGTTGCAATCTTAACTCAAATTTAATCACAGAGAACAGGTAAAACATTATAATTCGGACTTGTAGAGATTTCCACTGTATGGTATTGAACAGGGAAAAAGAGATGACGTCAAAAATCCTTGTGTTCAATTACCTCCGTCGACTTGGAAAACAATGACAACCAAGTTAAAAAGGCGTCTTTGGTCCCAGTGGCACAAATATACATTAAAATGATATAACTTTCCGATACGATATCACGCAGCTTGAAGAACAGTTCATATGTCATATATTCTAGATGCAGCAAGGGTTCTTCAGATTCAATTAAATGCTGTTTTAGGAGAAATTATATATGGTTGTTTGTTTTTTCACCTCGTTCTATGGCGGCGAATAAGTAGGGTCGGTCATATCAATACGTATGACATGATCAGTAAGAAAAGGAACTAAAATACAGGCAAAACTATGCGAGGGCGAGTCAAAAACAGGTTCGTGGTAATTACGCTTTTGAAGTCATTAGACTAAGATGAGTGAATAATTTTTCTAACCCGCAGCGAATTGCCAAATTTACATAACACACATAACGTAAGTAATTGGAACTGTGAAGTTAATATGGTTCTCAGATAATTTTATTTTAGAGTTTTTATTTTCTGATACCTTCCCACACACAAACTGTTACATATATATATATTTTTTTTTTTATGTAAAGCTATTTTTGTAATTAACACACTTTATAAATTGTCTCTAGTAGCTTGATCTCGAGCTCTGATAAAACTAAAACGATAATGAGGATTATGATAAGTGATAAAAATTAACAGCTAGAATAATAATCCTAGCAATAAAGAATATGATGATGATGATGAAACTTACATCAATGATAAAATGATACTAAAACACTCCACGATAATATAATAATACTAATACTCACAATGATAACATAATGATAATAATACTCCCAATAATTACAGGAAGATGACAAAAAATACAACATTAATACAATGAAACTAAATGAATGAAACTAAAGAAAC
The DNA here is from genome assembly GCF_977035675.1 of Penaeus japonicus. Classification (NCBI taxonomy): domain Eukaryota; kingdom Metazoa; phylum Arthropoda; class Malacostraca; order Decapoda; family Penaeidae; genus Penaeus; species Penaeus japonicus. Next base: position 31,961,571 of record NW_028234424.1, read on the forward strand.
TTTCCTGAAAATTGGAAAGCGAAGGATGTTGTCGAAGCCGATTAACCATTTCCTTATGGCCTCGTGGATAATCAACAACGTGACGTTTTACTCTTAATTTTCCCCTCATTTCAGATTAGTCCGCTGTTCCTCTCTCTACTTTAACAGCATGGTTATATGACTACTTCATCCCCTTGTGGTCTTTTGTGTTTACTTTTGTTATATAAGGTGATGTGGATGATAATCTGGGTATCTATTACTTGTGGATGTGCCTGTGTTGGCAGACATGCTTGATTTTCTAGTCATTTGGTTTTCATTAATCGGAAGAAGAGAGAGAGAGAGAGACAAAGGCCGAACGACAGAACGAGAGATATAAAAAATGGTGGACGAGCTAGAGATAGATAGATAGACAGAAAGAGAGAGAGAGAGAGAGAGAGAGAGAGAGAGAGAGAGAGAGAGAGAGAGAGAGAGAGAGAGAGAAGAATTATAAAAGAATGATGAGAAGGAATACTCACAGTCATTTATCTGACAACAACAACAACAACAAAATCACACACACAAAATATAACAGCAAAAACCCACCTGCAAAGCACTAAGAGACAGGTAAGGGTCGTAGACACTTCACGAAGCAACTGAGTTCCCAAAATGTGTGACTTAAATGGGAAAAGATTACGAGGGGGGCAACCGACCCCCAAGCTTGTTTAACGGAGTGGAAGGCAGTGTAAAGTTTGTGTAAACGACGCAGTCTGTGACAATTTAAGATAATGTTAGAGGGAAGTCGCCATTTAGCCAAGTGCAGCGCCTCTAGTTTGTTGGATGAGCAGAAGTAGGTTGTGGTCGGCCAGTCAGAGGGCGGGCGGGCTGCAGGAAGTCTACGGAACTTAATTGTCAACTTTGAAGTTAGTTCAGCAAAGGGAGACTTACTTTTGACTCTTCAGAGAGCTGCCCTGTTTGTTCTGACAAATTCCGTATATAATCACCTACCATTTCAATACTTACTACCCCAAAAAGTATAAAAAAAAAATGTCAATAGCCTAAATTACCCCAGAATAAAAAAGTTTTGAAATTGTTCATGCGGAAGCACTACCCAAGTCAATGATGATTTTGGACAGAGATCTATTTTGTGATTCGCTTTGATCAAAGTCCAATTCCACTAAACTTTGTTATGGAGAATTTGCCATTCAGGGAAAGTTTGAGTCCCGTTGCCCTTTTTCCAACTTTGAAACTGATTTAATTCCTTATAAGATGAACATGGAGTTTGAGGCATTTGTACTTTATATTAGAGGTAATGCCGAAACTTTTTAGATACTTTCAAGGTTTTGAAAAATCATGATGATGATAACGGTTGTAAAGATGGTAGGTATTATAATGATGATGTGGTTGTTGCATTGCTGTTGTTGTTGTTTATATCGATATTAACTTCATATCAACATAATCATCCTCAACATCATTGTCATCAACCAGTATCATCATTATTGCTGTTATTATTACTTGCATTATTGATACCAGTAGTAATCGTAATTGTAGTTACAACAGGAAGACCAACTTGAAAGGACAATAAAAAGAATACTAAAGTCACTAAAAGAATTTATAATGATAATAAAAATGGTGCTAATGATAAGATAAATAACAAAAAATAGCAATAATGATGACTATGATAATGATACAGATACGTATACATGAGACTGAATAACAAGACATGTTATGGATGCGCTTCGATTATCATTTCAACAGAATTACATTTATACCTCAATTTACATCAAAGTCCATGAGCTCTTTTCAATAATAGTGATAATTGCAGTGGTAGTAATGGTAGTAGTAATGATCGAAATGATGATAACAACAGCAATGATAATAGTAATGATGATAACAACAGCATTGATAAGGGTAATGAAGATAATAATGATAATAATGATAATGATGATAACAACAGCAATGATAGTAATGAAGATAATAATGATAATAATAATAATAATGATACAATGATGATTATAATAATAATGATAATAATAATGATAATAACAACAATTATGATAATTAAAAAAGTAATAAAAATGATAATTGACAAATTGCTACTTCATATGCGCAGTAAGTAAAGG
>NW_028234424.1:31986148-31988648 GCF_977035675.1 Penaeus japonicus
ATGTGTAGATATATATAGAAATCGATATAGATATATACATATATATATATATATATATATATATATATATATATATATATATATATATATATAAACAAACATACAAACACACACACACACACACATATAAACAGACAGATAAATAGACAGAAAAATAGATACAAATAGATCGAGACATACTAAGAGAAGTTTCAAAAATAAATAGCGATTAACTGAAGTATTAAACAAAGTCTTTCGCTATAAGTGACTGAATAAAGTATATTAATTCCGATACTCACACTGTTCCTATCTAAAAGACTGACTCTTTCTCGTCACTTGACTTATTTTTTTCGCCCCCTTTCATCTCTTATCTGTCTATTCGCCCGTGACTCGCCTTTTCCTCTTCCCTAAACATTGAAACTTTATGTCCAAGAGCCTTAACATTCAAACATTTACAATCCATTCGTGTGTTTCGGTTGTTTAAGCTTTGACAAAATCACTTTTTTATTATTATTATCTTTTTTAACTATCTCTTTCTTCTCTTCTCTCTCTATCGATTCCTCCATCCCCCTCTCAAAAAAAAAAGGTATCGAAGTCAAAAGAATGAATAAAAGATACTTGAAAAAAAAAAAAAAAAAAAAAGCACCTTTGCATTTCCGTTTCAATGCGCATGACACAAAGCATAGGAACTTGTGTCATGTCACTCTCATGATTTCAGAAACATTACAGAACTCTGCGATTGCTCCCTTGGTTTAGCACTTTCATGCAACCGGATCACCAAAGTCGAAGCAGTAATAGCCAGAGACTCAGGAGCAAATTAAGGATTTTGATGGATTGGAATTTTGAAAGAACGCCAATTAAAGAAACGAATGAGTAAATAGAAACACGATAATGGAAAGGATATTTGTTACGTGTGTGTAGGCGGTGGGAAGCTTTAAGAAGTAAGTTGTATTTCTGTACAAATGTAAGTCTGTATGATACTAATAAACACATTTCTCGAATAATGAATTTAATAGAAGAAAAGGCATACGAAAAAAATAAAACAACAAGTGATACAAACATTAGTCGCTTTAGTCTCGAAATTTTCATCAAAGAAAGACAGAAGAACATATTTTCCGATACAGATTTTTAAGGTTGCATGAAATCGGCGTCGAGGCAAAATATACTTTTTTCCGCTTAATTACTCTCTTCTTTTGCTTTCTCTGGAGAATTTTGACATCATCCTGCATGTTTTAGATTTTTATGTATTTGGGAGAGAGTGAGAGAGAGAGAAAATGTGTCCAAACATTTGCTGTTCAGTTTCTATGTTATTGTAGTGTTATCAGTTGTTGTTTATTGTTTCTACATTCCATTGTATATTTTTCGGAAAATTCACACACATAGGAGTGTGATATATATATATATATATATATATATATATATATATATATATATATATATATATATATATATATTAATGTGTATGTGTATATGTGTATGTGTGTAATGTATATACATATATATGTATGTATATATATATATATATATATATATATATATATATGGTGTGTGGGTGTGGGTGCGTGAGTGTGTGTGTGTGTGTGTGTGTGCGTGCGTGCGTGCGTGCGTGCAAGTGTGTGTGTAATAGTGTGTTTGTGTATGTTTACTAACCTTTTTAGAAGATATCCTGACAAATATAGACCAAGTACAGGTAGAATCAATCAATAACAGTTCTAATCAGGATGTTTTGGTGATATTTGAAATGCTCAAAAATAACTTATAAGGAAACTTAACTGTAATGAATATTCGCGTGAGGTCCGCTTTTAAGTTGCATCGGCTAGATGATAATGCAAATTACAGAATATCACGTGTGTTTTTCTGTTATTCAGTCCTTTTCCCTTTACTTGACTTTAGATATATACATTTTTTTTCTTTTCTTTTCTGTTTCGCCATTTCCTTTTTCTCGAATATTTTGAACCCTCTATCAGTTTTCTCAAAGTCTTATTCGCTATTCAAAGTTGAAGGCCGGCTCCTACGTTGCTGTTCAGAAAAAAAGGACAGACATGCTTTTTTAATTCTCTCTCTCTTTCTCTCTCTGCCCTTTCCTTACCGTCTGTATAATCTTTTTTTCTTGCTCTCTTCCGGTAAGCCTTTCAAGACTCTAGAAAAAAAATAAGTCGGAAAAGTATCATTGAAAAATATAAATATATTTCAACACAGCTGACACAACCCAAAGCACAGAAAGTTTTTTTTTTTTTCTTTTCACCTTTTTTTATGTTCTTCGTTAGAACTAAAACGTTTCTTATCAGCAACAGGGGGTAAATAATGTCTCCTTTTTTACAGGGACTCCTAAGAGTGGCATGAGTTTAAGCCAAATACTTGCTTAAATGTAAAACAATTATAATTTTCATCCAGGGGCGCACAGGGATTGGTTGATGATTACAAAGATAATAATAACAAGAATGATGATAACAAGAATGATGATAACAATTATGATGACAACAAGAATGATAATAAGAATAGGAATAAGAACAAAAGTAAT
>NW_028234424.1:32003648-32006148 GCF_977035675.1 Penaeus japonicus
AATAATAGTAAAAATAATAGTAATAATAATAATGATAATAATAATGATAATGATAATGATAATAATGATAATAATAGTAATGATAATAATAATAGTAAAAATAGGAGTAATAATAATAATGATAATAATAATAATAATAATGATAATGATAATAATGATAATAATTATGAAATAAAAAAATAAAACACACTTGAGAAAGCTTTGTCTAATTTGGATGAACAGTTGTTTTCAAACCCATAAGTGTGGTCTTTGGAATGTCCAAAATGGGTCGTGGATGAAAAAGAAAAAAAAAAAGAAAAGGAAAAAACAGTTCAGTTTCTTTGTTTCCATTAAAGTGTTGTTTTCTTCATCACCATATGAAATATCAATGTCATTAATACACAGACTGAAATAAAAGTACAGCCAAGTTTATTTATATATAGATCTAAATGGAAAAAAATACTAGAGTTATGCTGTCCCCCTCAGAAAAAGATAAATAAATAAATAAAAAACGATAATAGACGATGTCCAGAATCGCGTCCAAAAAAGTTTAGAAAACGCTGCGATTGTGGGAGCTGTCTGAAAAAAAAGAAGTTATTTTTCACTTTGTACTTTTTTCTTCTTTTTTTTTTGTAATTCATCCGGATTGTTTATTTCCAATTTTTGAAATACTTTCTGCATACCTATGGAAACATTTAGCTGTAAAGACACCAACAGAAATGTTAAAACTTGTAATTATTATGGCGTCCATATAACAAAAGTGGATCTTTATATTCTAATCGAAGGACTACATATGCAAATGAAAATGTAAATATGCTTTCTTTTTGTGGAAAGATAGAGAGAGAGAGAGAGAGAGAGAGAGAGAGAGAGAGAGAGAGAGAGAGAGAGAGAGAGAGAGAGAGAGAGAGAGAGAGAGAGAGAGAGAAAGAAAGAGAAAGAGTGAGAGAAAACGAGAGCGAGAGAGGAGAAACAGACAGACAAACAGACAGACAGAGAAAAAAAAGAGACAGACAAACAGACGGGCAAGCATAAAGTTAGGCAGACAAAGACACAGAGAGGTAGAGAGCTTGCTTGCTTCCTTGCAATAACCTAAGATCCAAGGAAATAAGACAAACACAAATCACTTGTTTTATTTCCTTCACGATGCAATGTAGTTCATTCAATAATAATTCGAGTAATAAACTATACGGTTTCATGCCTCGACACACAACAAGTATTATTTAGAGAAAAATACTATTACTATCATAACTGTTGATATTACTATTTCTACTATCATTGTTACTACCGTTATTGCTCTGATCATCACTATTACAGTGATTATTACTATTACCACTATCACAATTGTATTGATAGTAGTGTCACTACTATAGTGGTGATCTTTACTACTAATATTGTTATCATCATTATTACTAGGTACACAAAAGCATCTACAGAAAAGGACTCTTTTCTATATTTGGTGTAACTGGAAATATAGTATAATCTTGAAATGTGTGTTCTTCTTTAATAATCCTTGAAAGTATATGATTTCGAAGCGCTCTCTCGCTCTGTCCCCCCCCCCCTCTCTCTCTCTCTTTCTCTCCCTATCTTTCTCTCTCTCTCTCTCTCTCTCTCTCTCTCTCTCTCTCTCTCTCTCTCTCTCTCTCTCTCTCTCTCTCTCTCTCTCTCTCTCTCTCTCTCCCTCCCTCTCTCTCTCTCTCCGTCTCTCTTTCTCTCTTTAGTTGTGAGGGAGAACAACACAGACCTTTCTTTGCTGCAACTGCTTATTGGAGTAGCCCATAGAGTTACAATGAAGATTATATAGAGTGTTTCTATTTGATATCCTATATAAAAGCACTCAATAACCCTCATATCCATTTTGTGTAATTTATATACTACGACACCCATCACAGTTACACCAGTCAAGGTTGAGGAGGGAATCTTCGAGGTCGACGCCCTGTGTTTCTCTCGAGTAAGTGATGAGGTCGAGAGCGACGTGTACGGTTATTTCTGGTAAAATAAGATGTTGACAATGGTTTCCGGTCTGTCGTGTATGTGGGATTGTCAGCTGTAACTAGAAGTAGGTCGGAGGCGGGAAGGGAACAGGAAATCTTGGGTTACATGGGAGGAGTATGTCTCAAGGAAGCTTATATCATATGTACATATACATACATACATAAATATATATATATATATATATATATATATATATATATATATACATATATATATATATATATATAAAATTATATTATATATATATATATTATATAAACAAACATTTATATATATATATTAAATATATATATATTTATATATATATATATATAATATATATATATATATATATATATATATATATATATATATATATATATATAAATATATATATATTATATATATATATAAAATTTATATTATATATATATATATATATATTATATTATATATAATATATATATATATATATATATATATATATATATATATATGTATATTATATATATATAATATATATATATATATATATATATATATATATTAT
>NW_028234424.1:32056148-32063648 GCF_977035675.1 Penaeus japonicus
TAAAATTGCACATTGTTTTATGTTCAGTTTTTAATGAATTTTATGTTTTCGTTTTGTATTTTCTTTTGGTTTTACAGTATTTCATTCCAAGTATGTACACGTTTTGTGTTTCGTTTAATTTTATTACCTTGCATGTTTTAAATAAGTTATGTTGTGGTGTATATTTGTATTTTTGCTTTGGTCTTTTTTATTTTGATTGTTTTATGATTTTGTAATGTTTTACCCTAAGTTATTACTTTGTGTATTTTGTGACTGACTTTTACTCTAATCCATTTTATGCATTTCGTTTGTTATACATTTGTGATGCCCATGAACTTTGAAAGTGTTCCTGTATAATCCTGGTGTTGTAACATTTTTCTTTTGTAGGTTGTAATTGTAGGCATGATCCTTTTGTAAGTTTTCTTTCAAGGCAGCAGCTCCAGTGCCATCGAAAAGGTGCTAATTGAATGAGGCAGGCAGTGAGCAAAACCAAGGAAAATTAAAGAACGATAATTGTTTCAGGTTTGCTGATCTCCTACATGCAGTTCGTGCTGATTTTATTTTTTTATTACATTTCCATATAAACTAATCCCTCTGACAGCTTTTGGTGACGGAATATGGGTGAGCCGAGCAAGAAGAAGGGAACAATGACGACACGTAACAGTCAGCGAGAAGAGTCTCAGGGAGAACCTGAGGGAGCAAGTGCCCAATTGGCACCAATCCAAGCACAGCAACCCATGCAAGCTCTTTTAGAGGACTTAGTTAGTCAGATGAGAGAGTTGCGTTCTGAGGTAAGGGAAATGCACAGCCGAAATGATAACTTGGCTTCAGAGTGTGCTGCATTACGGCAGATTGTTAATAGACAGGTCACAGATCCAGCCCGTGAACCTCTGCAGTCTGTCACTGATACAGACTTGGAGTCGGATCACGAAGCTGAACGGGATCTTGAGGAGGCCCAAAGCCCTCAAACTGTAATTCGAACTAATTCCAGTAGTAATAGACCTGACCCTCAGATACTGGGGAACCTATTGCCTAGATTCCCACCTCAGCATGCCACTTTAGCTCCAATGACGTTTGCTGAACCTCGTGCACACATCCCATTGTTTGAGGCAAAAACGCCCGCTTCCAATCCTCTACAAAGGAATAATGAGGTAGATCATTGGATTCGTCAGATCGAGTTACAGCTGGCCGGTGATGCCTCTAGAATTAGAGCTGCAAGGATCCATTGCCGAGGGAATGCAGAAAGGGTAATCAATTCAACACTTTTTGATGGTATAGTTGACTGGCAGCAGTTTTCCTTACGCATTAGGCATAAGTTTTGCGGCACCACAACTGCCTCAGAATTTCTCCGTCAACTTTCAGACAAGCGGCTGCGTGAACACCAAAGTCCTCAAGATTTGCTACTGGAAATTGAAGGTGCTGTATTGTCTGGCTGGCGAGATTTACCGGGCATAACTGATAAGCCTAAAGAACTTATTAGGAGAACTTTTATTGAAGCTTTGCCATTTTGGTTGCAAGAAAGTGTTGCTGGCCAAGAAAATGGTACTTTAGAAGATCTTGCCGCTGTAGTGACCCGTGTTTGGAGTATTCGTCAGAGAGCTAGATCTGGTAGTTCCAGATATAAGTTTACTCCCATCTCAACTTCTCTCCATCATACAGGTTCACCTGAGGTAACAACAGCTGCAGTTGGAGACCGCCCATACTGTGCATTCCATCGTCAAAGAGGACACACGACACGTGATTGCCATGAAAAACCTAAGGGTTTTGTCTGTTGGCGATGTGGAGAAGCTGGACATGGTCGGAGAAATTGTCCCTTTTCAGAAAGTCAGGCCAGAGAGCGAGTCCGTACTGACCCTGACACCTTGCCAACGGGCTCGAAGTAGGAATGTATCCAAGAGTAAGGCAGGAAGACCCATGGTCAATGTACAGGTAAATGGTATAAGATTGCGATGCTTAATAGATACTGGCAGTGAAGTTACGCTCCTAAAAGCATCTATACGTAATAAGATCCATTTAAAGCAGATCCATGAATCTCGGAAGCTACTTGCAGGTGTGTCTGGGAAGGAGCTTAATGTAATTGGAGAGTCTGATGTTCGGATTCAACTTAACGTGGACAAATCCTTTTCACATCGAGTGTGTGTCGTCAATGGCATTAACTTTCCGGGTGATATGCTCATCGGCATGGATGTCCTGAGACGCGCAAGCCATGCACTAGTGCATAAGAAATTCCCTCCTCAGAACTTCCTTTTATTTGATGGAGTTAAGCTCCCTGTTCTATTTACAGACTGTCCAAGCCTCCAGATTACCGTTGTAAGCAAAGGTATCACTTCAAAAATTGCCAAAGACACTCCTAAAGCTCGAGTATGTTCATCCATCACAATCCAACCAAAGGCAGGAAGATTTGTCCCAGCTAAAGTACCTCCTGACTTTGCCAAGTCACCGACACTTCTGGTTGAACTGTCAGGTGATACAATTATTATGCCAAAAACTGTAGTTGCCCCAACCAACGGCATTATACCTCTTTGGGTTATTAATACAAGCAATAAACCACTGAGATTGAAAGGGGGCACATTGCTTGCAACCTTGTCTGATGTTCAATCCCTTATAACACCAGATGATGGCTTACCTGTTGCCGCTCCGCCTGATGACCGCTTACCTGTTGCCGCTCCGCCTGATGACCACTTACCTGTTGCCGCTCCGCCTGATGACCGCTTACCTGTTGCCGCTCCGCCTGATGACCGCTTACCTGTTGCCGCTCCGCCTGATGACCGCTTACCTGTTGCCGCTCCGCCTGATGACCGCTTACCTGTTGCCGCTCCGCCTGATGACCGCTTACCTGTTGCCGCTCCGCCTGATGACCGCTTACCTGTTGCCGCTCCGCCTGATGACCGCTTACCTGTTGCCGCTCCGCCTGATGACCGCTTACCTGTTGCCGCTCCGCCTGATGACCGCTTACCTGTTGCTGTTCCACCCAGTGCCGCATCACCTATCCACAGCCACTCAAATGTTGACTCCTCTACAAAGCCAGACACTCTCAAATGCCCAGTCGGTACATCAAGTAAGTTTGTGATGAGCACCGAGGTTCTAGATGAAGAATTTACTTTTGAGGATGATGAATTTGATGAACATTATGGACAACTAGATTTTGGATATGGTTCAGACGATTTTGATGTTTTCCCGGATTTCAACTTTGATCCCTTGCCAGAAGAGAATCTGCATGCCCAGCCAGGAAATGAGGATAGTAATTCCTTTGTGTCCACAGAACTACCTGGAAATATAACCACACAGACTGATGCTACCGTGATTGGTGAATTGCAGGCTGGTGCTGTTACGGCCCCAGCACTTACCAACCTTCTTGCTCCTGCTAAAGATGGTACTTCTGAGAGGTTACCCCCTCTGGATCATTTGAGCGAACCAGATAGATCAAGGATACAAGGTCTATTGCAAAAGTTTTCTGGGCTCTTCACATCTGATACTATGGCCATAGGAACCATTCCTGGAATAACCCACCATATTCCTACAGGTGATGCACAACCTACTGTTACAAGACAGTGGAGACTACCACAAACTGCACGTAACACAATCCGTGAGCAATGTGATGCAATGGCTAAGGCAGGTGTCATTGAGCCTTCGACAAGTCCATGGCTCTCACCTGTTGTACTGGTAAGAAAGAAGGATGGAACAGTTAGGTTTTGTGTGGATTTCAGGACTATAAACGCCTTAACTACCTTTGATTCTTATCCACTTCCCCAAATCCAGCAGGTTATTGATGATCTCCATCAGAGCTGTATTTTCACTTCATTGGATGCTCGTTCAGCATATTGGGCCATCCCTGTTGAACCTACAGATCGTCCGAAAACGGCATTCAGTGATGGAGTAAGAGTGTGGCAATTTAACCGTATGCCATATGGACTAAAGACTGCCCCGCAAACCTTCCAAAGAACAATTAATATGGTTTTATCCTCTGTTTTAGGTCGTCATACAGCTGCATATTTGGACGATGTGGTCATTTTTAGTAGGAACATGGATGAGCACCTAATGCACCTGGATGAGACGCTTTCACTATTGCACAAAGCAGGATTATGTTTAAATCCTAATAAATGTGATATTGGTGTGCGGAAGTTTAAGTTCCTAGGATTTGAAGTTTCAGCTGAAGGCATACGACCTAATCCTGAGAAGTTGCAAGCCATTGCAGAGATGAGCCGGCCAAAAGATGTGAAGGGTGTCCGCAGATTCCTAGGTGCGGCTGGATTTTTTAGACGGCATATTGCTGGATTTGCTAAAATAGCTGCTCCACTTACATGTTTGACCAGAAAGAACACCAAATTTCTCTGGACACAGGAATGCCAACAGGCTTTTGATAATCTGAAATCTGCTCTGATTTCAGCTCCTGCTCTACAAAATCCTGACTATAACAAGGATTTCCAGATTCACTGTGATGCCTCCAAAGTTGCCATTGGAGCATGTCTGATGCAGCAAGACTCTCGGGGTGTGCCACATGCTGTGGCATACTTCTCGAGGAAGAAAAATGGGGCAGAATCCCGCTATAGTGCAACGGACAGCGAGGCACTTGCTGTTGTAGAGGCGGTAAGGGCTTTTGATCCTTATGTGTATGGGCGTAAGTTCACTGTTTACACAGATCACCGACCCCTTGTATATGTTTTTACAAGAAAGACTAAAAGTCCTAGGATGTCACGATGGTGCATAGAACTACAGCACTACAACTTTGACATTTTATACAAAAAGGGGACGTTTCATCATGTTCCAGATATGATCTCACGAGCCACAACAGCTACCATTGCCGCAGCAGAGATTCTAGAGAATAATGACCCTGCAGTCTTGAGGAGTGAACAGGTGAAGGACCCTACCTGGCAACTGGCCATCAAATACTTAGAGGGAGGCCCAGTACCATCAACCAAGTTGCCCGCTTCTTTAGCAGAGTTTGAGATGGCCAATGGAGTACTCTATCATTTACAAGAGTCGAGTGATAAGATTCTCCGACGTGTTGTTGTTCCTAGACATCTGAGGGACTCTGCCTTACGTCTTTCACATGCCTCGCCCCTGGCCGCCCATCCTGGAATCTTTAGGACATATAACAAACTAAAATCTTTGTTCTTCTTTCAGAATATGCTGTCTTACACAAAGAAGTTTGTCAAATCCTGCCAAAACTGCCAGTTAAAGAAAGGACATTCCTCTAGAAATGCCCCACTTGCTGCTGCACCAGAAGTGTCACGCCCTCTTGAGAGAGTATCGGCAGACCTGATCCAGCTACCCCTTACTGAGAAGGGAAATATTTATGTTTTAGTGATAGTAGATCAGTTGTCCCGATTTGTGGAGCTAGTTCCGCTCCCAGATAAGAGATCTGAGACTATTGCCACAGCTATCATTAATAATTTTATAACCGTTTATGGTCCTCCTTTGGAGTTGCAGGCAGATGGAGGAGCAGAATTTAATAACCAGCTTCTAGCTGCTGTGTGCCGAGAGCTCAAGATCAGATTTAAGATTACAGTGCCATATAACCCTAAATCTAATGGTATGGTTGAAAGAACCAACAGGGTGGTGAAGGAGGCACTGACTGCTCTATGTGACCATGCAACCTACTTCTGGGATGATATCCTTCCCCAGGTAAGGTTTGCACTGAACACTTCAATTCATCGATCGGTGATGGATCAACCATTGCACTTATTTCAGGGTCATGCTGTGGATATACCAATAGGGATGACTTTGAAACCGGTGTATGATGACGCTACCCCAGAGATCTTACGGCATAAATTGCAATTAGCTTGGGCTGCTGCTCAGGAAGCAAGTAGAAGAGCTCGCACAGTATGGACTAAAGACTATGATAAGAAGGTGAGAAGATCACTGTCTTTAAAGGAAGGATCACTAGTCCTCACTAAGTTGCACAGGCGCACGAACACCCTTTCACCACGTTGGGAAGGGCCTGCCCGTGTAATCAAGAAGTTGGGACCTGTTGTGTTTCTAGTGAGAAATTTATATGGTGAATCTCGTGAACGGAAGGCTCATATTAACTACATTAAACCCTACTTTCCAACACATGAGTTACACTTGCCTCATGAGGAAATGGACCTTGATGCAGATGACCCAGATGAAGTTGAGGATCCTATGTCAGTGGCTTTATTAGCAGCTTGTGCTCCTGAGCATAGTTTTCCATGCTGTACCGGTGAAGATGGAGAAGAAAAGACTCCATGTGTGTCCTAGATAATGACAGATAAGGAAAGCAGTGGCATAGTGTTTAGTGCAAATAAGTGACCACTCAGTGTCAGTGATGGTGAAATATTGCCTGACCCTTTTCCAGAGAGTATTATCTGCAGTGTGCTGTTCTGCTGGCGTTGAAGCTTTTTCACTTTTATTTGTTTCTCCATTTAATATTGTCTTGATCTGTTTTATTTCATTCATGTATATTTTTGTTCTTTAAGGTTTTGGCCGTGGAAGTATTTGGTGCAGTTTAAGTACTTATGAATGACGTGCTTATTCGATTTTTATGAAAGTTTTATGCGTTTTATGAAAGTTTTATGCGTTTTATGAAAGTTTTATGCGTTTTATGAAAGTTTTATGCGTTTTATGAAAGTTTTATGCGTTTTATGAAAGTTTTATGCGTTTTATGAAAGTTTTATGCGTTTTATGAAAGTTTTACCAGGTTTCCAGGTCGTCGATCCAGTATAAAAACTTTCTTGTACTATAAACAGAGCATGCTCTCTTTGATTAACTCCTGCCTGTCCTTGTGTCCCTAAACTGCACCCTACTTTTCAGACCCTGTCCTGTTTGAATGTGACTGCATGTGCTTCAGACCTGCTTGCTGGGAGCAGCTTTTCTAGTCCTACGCTGCCAAGCGAATTCCTGCTTGTATCTTGTTGCCCGCGCCAAAGCACCTGCCAATCCTAGGGTGGGCTCTGGTCAGCTTGAGAGGGACAATTGCGAGTAGAATCCCTCGTAATTTTTCGCTAGCCGGCAGCTTCGGACTCCATTGCCCGGGGGTGGTTGTAGTGACCATATTTACTTTAGTAACCCCAAAACTTGGTACTGCCCCCTAGATTTCTGTTCTGTCCCTCGCAAGGAGCGTTAAGTCAGGGTGACCACGTGACTTGCCAGTTTTAACGTCACCTTTTATTTATTTTGTAGCGTATTTTTTTAAAGTTCATTTTAAGAAGTTCTATGTAATTCATTCTTTTATTTCATCTATGCATTTTTTTATGTTCCTTTTGTTTCGTTTTAATTTCTTTTAAATGATTTTATTTTTGTCCTTTACTTTTGCACTTTTAATGTTCGTATGGTATTTTATAGCTTTATTTGTTTAGGTTTTAACTTCGTGTTTGTAAGGTCCAGCTAATAAGAAGTATTTAAAGCGTTTTAGTAATTATTTTTTTAAAGTAAAATAGAACCAGAGGCTAGGCAATCGCCTCTGGCGATTGCCATTGTTGACATCGTAACCAATTTTTTTAAAAACGGCAGATACTCTTTTTACGTGCTAGCCTCTGGATTTGTACTGCAAGGCCCACCTTA
>NW_028234424.1:32096148-32103648 GCF_977035675.1 Penaeus japonicus
GATAATGATAATAATGATGATGATAATGATAATGATAAAACAATTAAATAACAATGACAATAATAATGGTAATAATGACAATAACAATAACATTGATAATAGTAATAATAACATTGATATGGCAATAAAAACAACATAAACAACATAGATAATGATAATAACGATGATAATGCAAATAATTATAATCATGATTATTGATTATCATTATCATTATTGTTATAATGACTATCATCCATCGTCAGTGTGTAGGTATGGATATATACACGTATAATACTTATGCACTAAGTAAAGCACCCTAATGCTAAACACCAAATACCAGACCACCCACTAATCTAAACATCCCTGACGAAGCAAAGAGGAACCAGCCAGGTCTTTCAAAATCCTTCATCCTATGATGATTATGGTTCTCACGTCCGCGTGTTTAAACTGAGCATGTAGAAATTTAGGAGAAAGTGAGCAAGTCCGTTCGTACCCTTGGGATGTCTTCCCTTCCCACAACCAACTGATTAAGGCGAGGTCATGTTGTGAATCCAAACTTATTCTCGCCTGACATAACATTGGAGCTGGCGGGACGGTGCGCTGTAAGAGAAAGAAGGGGGAAGGGAAAGGAGAGAGAGGAATGAGAGGAATGAGAGGAGAGAGAGGGAGAGGCGAAGTGAGAGAGAAAGAGCGAGAGAGAGAGAGGCGAAGAGACCGAGAGAGAGAGAGAGAGAGAGAGAGAGAGAGAGAGAGAGAGAGAAAGAGAGGCGAAGAGACAGAGAAAGAGCGAGAGAGAGAGAGGCGAAGAGACAGAGAAAGAGAGAGAGAGAGAGAGAAGGTGTGTTTATGTGGGAGGAGGAGGAAGAGGGGGGGGGGGGAGACATGGGAAAGGGAGGGATGAAGGAAGCGCCAGGCATAATGTTGTGATATTGAAGCTGCAGAGGCGACGCGCTGAAATATAGAGAGAAGTGAGAGGAAGAGACGGAGTGGGGGGAGAAGGTGAGAGGGCAAAACAAGGGAAAGGGAGGGAAGGAGGAAGAATTAGGTATGTCAGTGTGAAAAGAGAGAGAGGGGAGAGAGGGATGTAAGGTAAGTGGAATAGGAAGGGAAAGGACGTATAGACGCAGCATTGGGGCTGAAGGGGCAGTATAGAGTAGGGAGAAGGACAAAAACTGGAGGGAGAGAGAGAGGGAAAGGTGAAAACAAGAGAGAGGGGGGTAGGGTAGGACGAGAGAAGGGACTAGGAATGATAGATAAAAGATGGGTAGACTTATCATTGGATCTGTACACAGGTGGTCTGAGAAGGAGGAGGAGGGAGGTGGGGAGGAGGAACGGCAGAAGGGAGAGACTTAATTTCGGAGCTGCAGGATTAATGCACCGAAAGAAAGAGGAAGAGAGAAAAGGAGGAAGGGAGGAAAGGGAGAAAGGAGGAAGGGAGGAAAGGGAGAAAGGAGGAAGGCGGTAGGCAAGGGAAAGGGTGGCGATGATGGAATAGGCAGACATCTTGGATATAATCGTGTTTGTTGTGTCATGACACTGACACAAAGGGAGTGAAGCATAAAATAATTATTTTCCTAGATGCAGTGTATAACCGACATTATGAGGTAATGATAGATCTTTGAAAATTGTTCAGACATCATTAGTTGACTTATATTGTATCGAATGCAATAAAAGCAGAGCCTGTGAAATATACTTTGTCATAAATATTTAGAAAAACGATGTATTTTCGAAAGAGAAAAAATGATAAATGCAGCACAGTATATCAAAGCTAAAGAACTCAGTATAAGTAAAAAAAAAAAAAAAAAAAAAAAAAAAAAAAAAAAAAAAAAAAAAAAAACACGCAAAATATCAAAACCTAAGACAATTTCATACTAATCTCAAATGCACGTCATTTCCCAACCTTAAATAACACAATTACACTCTAAAAGAACAACAACCAAAAAATGCAAAAACACACATAGAATTTCACTTATACTGTTAGGCTTACCTTGAGAAATAAGCTTATCACGAGACCTAAGTAAGGTGCTGAAACAGCCATTAAGCTAAAGGAGGAAGTTCCATCTACGTACATGTTACGGAAAGAGTAGGCCTAAAGCTTTCGTGTTGATGTAAGCTTATCGCCCTCTGCAGTCTGTCTAATTCTGTTGTCTTTAGGGGGAGAGGCTTCCAGTTTCCGATATTCCGTAAAGGCGGTCATCACAATTGTGTTTTTTTTAATAATTGTCATTATATTATCATTATGATTATCAATCCTATACAGTGGCAATGGCAATAATGATGGTGATAAAAGTGATATTAGGTACGCTACCGCTAGTATCAGTGTAAATGTTGATAGGGAATTTTTATATTAAAAATGATGGTTATGATAGGAGTATTGTTTGTATTACTCTTCTCTTTCTCCATTTACTTATCGTTATTATAATCTTTATTGAAATCCTTTTCATTACTAGTAGTATTAACATTATCATTATTTTTGTCATATATATTTTATTACAATTATAATTATTAATAGCATTATCATGATTATGATAATTATCACTATTATTATCGTCATTATAATTACTGTTAACATTATCATTTTTGTTTTGCCAATATCATCATCATTATCATTTTTTTATTGCCAATGTTATGATCACTATCATTAATCTCATTATTTACTTTATCATTATCATGATTATCAATATCATTATCATTATTATCATTACTTTTATTATCATTATTATTATTTTTATTATCACTATTATTATTATTTTTATTATCATTATTATTATTACTTTTATTATCATTATTATTATTATTACTTTTATTATCATTATTATGATATCAATATCATTATCATTAGTACTATCTTCGTTATAATTGGTCTCATTATCATTATTATCATTATCATCATAATTATCATTATTGTCATCATTATCATTCTTACTATCCTTATTATCATTATCAATATTATTGTTATTATCATTATTATATCATCATCATCATCATCATCACCATCATTACTATTTATATCATTGTTATGATTATCATCGCTATTACGCTATCATTATGATCATTAATATTATTGCTGTTGTTATTGTCATGATATTCTTCTTATTTGGTTTAGGATCATCACAATTTTTAGATTTATTATTAGCAACGTTATCGTTATATCATTATAATTGTTCCTGTAATGTTGGTAATGCTATTATCATTAGCAATTATCATTATCGATATCAAAATTCCTTACTTTATTATGTCCTTATTCTTATTTTTATCATCATTCCTAATCATGTAAGGTATATTGATTTTGATAATGATAAAAGTCATATTACAAGAAGTAATAAAACTAACAATGTCATTATCAGCTCGAAAATCACTTAGTGAGCAATATCACGTGAAAGAGCTCAGTTGTGATATTCAAGCCCCAATCCTCCAAGCCCCAGTCCTCCAAGCCCCAGTCCTCCAACTCTCGTCCTCCAAGCCCCAGTCCTCCAACTCTCGTCCTCCAAGCTCCAGTCCTCCAACTCTCGTCCTCCAAGCCCCAGTCCTCCAAGCTCCAGTCCTCCAAGCCCCAGTCCTCCAAACTCCAGTCCTCCAACTCTCGTCCTCCAAGCTCCAGTCCTCCAAACCCCAGTCCTCCAAGCTCCAGTCCTCCAAGCCCCAGTCCTCCAAGCTCTAGTCCTCCAAGCCCCTGTCCTCCAAGCCCCAGTCCTCCAAGCCCCAGTCCTCCAAGCCCCAGTCCTCCAAGCTCCAGTCCTCCAAGCCCCAGTCCTCCAAGCCCCAGTCCTCCAAGCTCCAGTCCTCCAAGCCCCAGTCCTCCAAGCCCCAGTCCTCCAACCTCCAGTCCTCCAAGCTCCAGCCCTCCAAGCTCCAGTCCTCCAAGTCCTCCAAGCCCCAGTCCTCCAACCTCCAGTCCTCCAAGCCCCAGTCCTCCAAGCTCCAGTCCTCCAAGCCCCAGTCCTCCAAGCCCCAGTCCTCCAAGCTCCAGTCCTCCAAGCTCCAGTCCTCCAAGCCCCAGTCCTCCAAGCCCCAGTCCTCCAAGCTCCAGTCCTCCAAGCCCCAGTCCTCCAAGCTCCAGTCCTCCAAGCCCCAGTCCTCCAAGCCCCAGTCCTCCAAGCCCCAGTCCTCCAAGCGCCAGTCCTCCAAGCCCCAGTCCTCCAAGCTCCAGTCTCCAAGCCCAGTCCTCCAAGCTCCAGTCCTCCAAGCTCCAGTCCTCCAAGCCAGTCTCCAAGCCAGTCCTCCAAGCTCCAGTCCTCCAAGCCCCAGTCCTCCAAGCCCCAGTCCTCCAAGCTCCAGTCCTCCAAGCTCCAGTCCTCCAAGCCCAGTCCTCCAAGCCCAGTCCTCCAAGCTCCAGTCCTCCAAGCTCCAGCCCTCCAAGCCAGTCCTCCAAGCCCAGTCCTCCAAGCCCAGTCCTCCAAGCTCCAGTCCTCCAAGCTCCAGTCCTCCAAGCCCCAGTCCTCCAAGCCCCAGTCCTCCAAGCCCCAGTCCTCCAAACCCCAGTCCTCCAAGCCCCAGTCCTCCAAGCTCCAGTCCTCCAAGCTCCAGTCCTCCAAGCCCAGTCCTCCAAGCTCCAGCCTCCAAGCCCAGTCCTCCAAGCCCAGTCCTCCAAGCCGCAGTCCTCCAAGCTCCAGTCCTCCAAGCCCCAGTCCTCCAAGCCCCAGTCCTCCAAGCTCCAGTCCTCCAAGCCCCAGTCCTCCAAGCTCCAGTCCTCCAAGCCCCAGTCCTCCAAGCTCCAGTCCTCCAAGCCCTCCAAGCCCCAGTCCTCCAAGCTCCAGTCCTCCAAGCTCCAGTCCTCCAAGCTCCAGTCCTCCACGCCCCAGTCCTCCAAGCCCCAGTCCTCCAAGCTCCAGTCCTCCAAGCTCCAGTCCTCCAAGCCCCAGTCCTCCAAGCTCCAGTCCTCCAAGCTCCAGTCCTCCAAGCTCCAGTCCTCCAAGCCCCAGTCCTCCAAGCTCCAGTCCTCCAAGCTCCAGTCCTCCAAGCCCCAGTCCTCCAAGCTCCAGTCCTCCAAGCTCCAGTCCTCCAAGCCCCAGTCCTCCAAGCTCCAGTCCTCCAAGCCCCAGTCCTCCAAGCTCCAGCCCTCCAAGCTCCAGTCCTCCAAGCTCCAGTCCTCCAAGCTCCAGTCCTCCAAGCCCGAGTCCTCTAAGCTCCATTCCTCCAAGCCGCAGTCCTCCAAGCTCCATTCCTCCAAGCTCCAGTCCTCCAAGCTCCAGTCCTCCAAGCTCCAGTCCTCCAAGCTCCAGTCCTCCAAGCCCCAGTCCTCCAAGCTCCAGTCCTCCAAGCCCCAGTCCTCCAAGCCCCAGTCCTCCAAGCTCCAGTCCTCCAAGCTCCAGTCCTCCAAGCTCCAGTCCTCCAACCTCCAGTCCTCCAACCTCCAGTCCTCTAAGCCCCAGTCCTCCAAGCTCCAGCCCTCCAAGCTCCAGTCCTCCAAGCTCCAGTCCTCCAAGCTCCAGTCCTCCAAGCTCCAGTCCTCCAAGCCCCAGTCCTCCAAGCTCCAGTCCTCCAAGCCCCAGTCCTCCAAGCTCCAGTCCTCCAAGCTCCAGTCCTCCAAGCTCCAGTCCTCCAAGCCCCAGTCCTCCAAGCCCCAGTCCTCCAAGCTCCAGTCCTCCAAGCCCGAGTCCTCTAAGCTCCATTCCTCCAAGCCCCAGTCCTCCAAGCTCCAGTCCTCC
The DNA here is from genome assembly GCF_977035675.1 of Penaeus japonicus. Lineage (NCBI taxonomy): Eukaryota > Metazoa > Arthropoda > Malacostraca > Decapoda > Penaeidae > Penaeus > Penaeus japonicus. The sequence continues at coordinate 32,101,776 of NW_028234424.1, forward strand.
AAGCTCCAGTCCTCCAAGCCCCAGTCCTCCAAGCCCATTTCTCTAAGCCCCAGTCCTCCAAGCCCCAGTCCTCCAAGCCCCAGTCCTCCAAGCCCCAGTCCTCCAAGCTCCAGTCCTCCAAGCCCCAGTCCTCTAAGCTCCATTCCTCCAAGCCCCAGTCCTCCAAGCTCCAGTCCTCCAAGCCCCAGTCCTCCAAGCCCCAGTCCTCCAAGCTCCAGTCCTCCAAGCCCCAGTCCTCCAAGCTCCAGTCCTCCAAGCTCCAGTCCTCCAAGCCCCAGTCCTCCAAGCTCCAGTCCTCCAAGCCCCAGTCCTCCAAGCTCCAGTCCTCCAAGCCCCAGTCCTCCAAGCTCCAGTCCTCCAAGCTCCAGTCCTCCAAGCCCCAGTCCTCTAAGCTCCAGTCCTCCAAGCCCCAGTCCAAAGCTCAGTCCTCCAAGCCCAGTCCTCCAAGCCCCAGTCCTCCAAAGCCCAGTCTCCAAGCTCAGTTCTCCAAGCCCAGTCCTCCAAGCCCAGTCCTCAAGCCCCAGTCCTCCAAGCTCCAGTCCTCCAAGCCCCAGTCCTCCAAGCTCCAGTCCTCCAAGCTCCAGTCCTCCAAGCCCCAGTCCTCCAAGCTCCAGTCCTCCAAGCTCCAGTCCTCCAAGCCCCAGTCCTCCAAGCTCCAGTCCTCCAAGCTCCAGTCCTCCAAGCTCCAGTCCTCCAAGCTCCAGTCCTCCAGGCCTCAGTCCTCCAAGCCCCAGTCCTCCAAGCTCCAGTCCTCCAAGCCCAAGTCCTCCAAGCTCCAGTCCTCCAAGCTCCAGTCCTCCAAGCCCAGTCCTCAAGCTCCATCCTCCAAGCCAGTCCTCCAAGCTCCAAGTCCTCCAACCCCAGTCCTCTAAGCCCCAGTCCTCCAAGCTCCAGCCCTCCAAGCTCCAGCCCTCCAAGCTCCAGTCCTCCAAGCTCCAGTCCTCCAACTCCAGTCCTCTAAGCCCCAGTCCTCCAAGCTCCAGCCCTCCAAGCTTCAGTCCTCCAACTCCAGTTCTCGAAGCCCCATTTCTCCAAGCTCCAGTCCTCCAAGCCAGTCCTCCAGCTCAGTCCTCCAAGCTCCAGCCCTCCAAGCTCCAGTCCTCCAAGCTCCAGTCCTCCCAGCGCCAGTCCTCCAAGTCCAGCTCCAGTCCTCCAAGCCCCAGTCCTCCAAGCTCCAGTCCTCCAACCCCCAGTCCTCCAAGCCCCAGTCCTCCAAGCTCCCAGTCCTCCAAGCCCAGTCCTCCAAGCCCAGTCCTCCAAGCTCCAGTCCTCAAGCTCCAGTCCTCCAAGCTCCAGTCCTCCAAGCGCCAGTCCTCCAAGCCCAGTCCTCAAGCTCCAGTCCTCCAAGCTTCAGTCCTCCAAACCCCAGTCCTCAAAGCTCCAGTCCTCCACGCCCCAGTCCTCCAAGCTCCAGTCCTCCAAGCTCCAGTCCTCCAAGCTCCAGTCCTCCAAGCTCCAGTCCTCCAAGCTCCAGTCCTCCAAGCTCCAGTCCTCCAAGCTCCAGTCCTCTAAGCTCCAGTCCTCCAAGCTCCAGTCCTCCAAGCTCCAGTCCTCCAAGCTCCAGTCCTCTAAGCTCCAGTCCTCCAAGCTCCAGTCCTCCAAGCTCCAGTCCTCCAAGCTCCAGTCCTCCAAGCTCCAGTCCTCCAAGCTCCAGTCCTCCAAGCTCCAGTCCTCCAAGCTCCAGTCCTCTAAGCTCCAGTCCTCCAAGCTCCAGTCCTCCAAGCTCCAGTCCTCCAAGCTCCAGTCCTCCAAGCCCAAGGCCTCCAAGCTCCATTCCTCCAAGCTCCATTCCTCCAAGCCCCAGTCCTCTAAGCCCCAGTCCTCCACGCCCCAGTCCTCCGAGCCCCAGTCCTCCGAGCCCAAGGCCTCCAAG
>NW_028234424.1:32128648-32143648 GCF_977035675.1 Penaeus japonicus
TCATCTCATTGAGCAGACATCACCCCGGACAATCCTATCAGCACCTATGCAAATGGATCTTACCGTGGCCTTTGCAGACCTGCAGATGCTAACGCCGGGAATTAAGAAAACAGGGAAGGAGTTCCTAACTCGGATACAGACTTAGAGGAAAGAAAGATAGTAAGAGATTGCAAGAAAAACAACTCGCTAAGTATGACTTGGAAATGGGATTGATTTATTTCTCCTTTTGAAAAAAAAATCGTCTGCTATCAAAGAAAAATGAATTACGTCTGGATACTATTGTGTGTACACTGCAATAGCAATCTTGTTATTAGAAAATAAATTTCATCGCCTTTGAAGCCCAAGATCCGAAAGCCTATAAAATAATATCACAAGTATCCACCAATTTGCTTATACGGAAAAGTGAGTGGGGGCTAGTGATCCATTTATTTCATCTTGTAGCCAATCATGTTTTATGTCTTTTGTGTCCCGGGATTTAGTTACCATGAGAAAATGTTAAATGTATACGTTCTCAGCACCAAAACTCGCTTGTCATGCACGTCATGACACGCTCACGCAACGGGTTAATTGTAAGTGCGCTAATACCAGTAACTGCAACGGAAACCTAAAACCATTATCCGTCAGAATATGACCACGAATATGACAGGAATTACGATTTTCCAAACTCCAAATATTTATCATGCCACCTCACTCACTGGGCACTCCCAGGAACTAGACTAAAACGTTGATGCACTGAGCTGACAACGATGAACAAGTTGTATTTCAGCTGGTGTTGTTTGTGTCAATACGATGGAATGAGCATGGCGAAGCATTATCTTATAAATCAACACTGTGATATCAGGGCTTTACAGTCCACGGGAACACACTCCACATTTCATTTTGTCTCGTATTCTTTTGAACAAGGATTTTCGTTTTATTGTTTATACTTACGCATTCGTATGGATACGTGTAAGCACGGACACACACACGACATAGGCACACTAACACATACATATACATGTATACATAGATAGATAGATAGATAGATAGATAAATATATGTACACACACACACACACATACACATACACACACACACATTATAAAGAGAGTCGTACAGTGATTATAAAAGACAGGAATTACTCAAATACAAGATTTATGAAAGAGCTCAAGACACTAAAGTAAAAAAAAAAAAAAAAAAAAATCATCTTCATCTTGTCCTAGAATCCGCATCGGAACATATACAATTACAGATCAAATATAAAAGATAAAACCCCAATGGAAAGCAAACAAAGGAACCGCGAATTTGATTTTCATATCGCTCAACTTCTCGTTAGTCGCCGCCCATTGTTTGCTGTTCCGTTAACTGGATTGTCTGCGATATAAAACTACATCACTTTTTTTTAAAGTGAGTTGACATTAGTCCAGGGTAAAGGTCCTTTTTCATTCTTTGTCCCAAACGTTTTTTGTTTTTTTTGTTTTGTTTTTTTGCTTCGTTTTTGTCTGTTTTTTTTCTTTCTTTCTTTCTTTCTTTCTTTTTTTTTAAGATGGATGTGTGTATGTATGATTGACATAAATACAAATAACGAAACCATGCCAAAGGAGTAACGTACTTTTTATATAATGAATAATATATTATTCTGTAGAATATCCAAATAATTTTTATCTAAATGCTATTAACCAAATAAAAAAAGTAATAGGAAAAAGTAAACAGGTAGCGAGTTCGCATTTCCTCAAATAACGAGCACCTAAAAAAAAAAAAAAAAAAAAAAAAAAAAAAAAATACACCGAAACTAGATATGAAAGGCATCACACCCGCGTTTCTCACACCACCAAACGAAACGTCCTTTGAAGCGAGAGACAAGCAAGTGATTAAGAAAAGATCTGATTAAAGCTGCTAGGAAAGTGTCTTGATAATCACATGGCAAAAGGAGGGAGATTGATTGGGAATTTATTGAATGTGGTGTAACGAGGCGATGACACTAATCAGAGGTTCGTTTCCAGAGGGGGAGGGGGAGGGGGAGGGGGGGGGGAGGGGGAGGGGGAGGGATAACAACTTGTCCTGCGTGTGTGTGTGTGTGTGAGTGTGTATGTGTGTGTGTGTGTGTGTGTGACTGTGTGTGTGTGTGTGTTGTGGAGGTTCTTCAAACCTCGCCTTTGAGGGAAGCAGCAGAATCCAGACGGGGTATCCAGATGGTCTCCATTTCCCCTGCGTGGGAGAATGATTTTACTTTTGTCATTGTTTCCGTTACCCCAGCTCGTTTTTAGTTAAGTTTCCCCACCCTTTTCATTTTACTTAAGTTACCCTTTTTATTAACTTTTTCTAAGCTTTGCGGCCTACGTTTTCTTAATATTTCGTTTCGTTCTTTTAGTTAATTGTTTGTCCTTAATATTGTAAAAGTTGGTATCCGTATTATTTTAGTCAGTGATTTTAACAATTTTGGTAATCTTTTAAATTATTCATTTTGAGATTTAGATTTATTTTAAGAATCACATATTTTTGCTATTTATTCGTCTTATATATGAGCAAGAGGGGTTTTATCCATTTCAGCCCTGTTGTGTGGTGTTATTTTTATATGTGTAAGTTTTTACCATTGTGATTTTAAGTTTTAACTGATTTTATTCTTGTTTTACGTCACTGGCATCGTTCTTTTACTATACTGCCGACGTCAGTGACGTCATGAGTTATTTCAATGCTTGATTTTACAATATTTTTAATTATTTCTATAACTTTTTATTACTTGATTATGGTTTTTATGTTTTAGTGTCTATTTTGTATATTTTTCACATTTTAATTATTTGTATTAATTGATATACATCTTACTGATGAGTGTGACGTCATGCGCACTAGTGTATAAATACGGAACCGCCAAAACAATAAAGGAGAGATCTATCTGGACCCGTGTTTGTGTTACCCCCTCTGGATTTACTTCAGCCTGAGACGATACCAGAACAAAGGTTGTACTGAGCAGACTTCCTGTTACTTGCCTAGGTCATTTGCTGGACGTTGTCTTTTTATTTATGTGTTTTGTTCATGTTTTTTATTGTTTTTAAGTCTTTTAGCTGGATTTTACACCAAAACCCTTCAGGATTCGGCTTTCCATTTCCTGTTTTAGACCTCAGTTTTTCTTGTTTTCTTTTAGCGCCATTTTTAGTGTTTTTTGATAACGTAAGTTGATTTTTGTGTTTTTTTTATATAACGTAACGTTTGTTTGCTTTTACCTTGGTGCCTTAAGCACAGTTTTATGAGTTCATTTTCATTTTATTATCTTTTATCTCACGTTTTTAATGCTAGGCTGAGCCACAAGGACTTTTTCCCAATATTATTCTGCTCGGGTACATATACAAATCCACGTAAGATCCTGGACCTTTGCCCGCTACCATTTTCCAGTGTCCAGGATCTTGGCTTCATTTTGTGTTCAGGGGAGTGAACGGGACCCTCATCTTTGCGTCCCTAGGCCGTTCCCGCATCACGGGAGGCTTCAGCTTGCTTCACAAGTTGTTGTCAAGTCGGGCTCCTCAGTATAGACTGAAAGTAACCTTACATATTTGGTGGCTAGCGGTGGAGATGTACCTTTTTTGAGCGTCTATTTGAATAATAACACAAGTTCCTTGTAGGCTGAGAACGTCCAACACAACAGCTATTTCCTGCCAGGTTATATTATGCAAGCAATATTGTAATTTCCTTCGGGAACCTTAGGAGAGCCACTGTTTTTGTTCTGTGTTTTTTTTTTTCAGATTAATATTAGTATATATTTTTAGAGCGGAGTTTTCTTTTACAGCCTAATCATACCCTTTTGCAGAGTTAGTTTTGTGTCACTAATACCCGCTCGCCCAGCTAGATTGTTTCTGTGGCTCTCATAAGCTTTAGGGAGACTTTATGGATTTTTTTTCCTGTATCTGTCCTTTTGTTTATGTAACAGGTCCCTGGATCATACAGTGCTTTATTAACAGTGCAGTGATTTGTGATATGCCAATGCAATAACAGTGAACAATAGAACAAGTCTTTGAACAGTGCAGGGGGGGTTTCGTGGTCAGTGCTAAGTGTCCGTGGTCAGTGCTAAGTGTCCGTGGTCAGTGTTAAGTGTCCGTGGTCAGTGCTAATGAACAGTGCCGATGACACTAATCAGAGGTTCGTTTCCAGAGGGGGAGGGGGAGGGGGAGGGGGAGGGAGAACGACTTGTCCTGCGTGTGTGTGTGTGTGTGTGTTTGTGTATGTGTGTGTGTGTGTGTGTGTGTGTGTGTGTGTGTGTGTATTGTGGAGGTTCTTCAAACCTCGCCTTGAGGGAAGCAGCAGAATCCAGACGGGGTATCCAGATGGTCTCCATTTCCCCTGCGTGGGAGCATGATTTTATTTTTGTCATTGTTTTAGTGGCCCCAGCTCGTTTTTAGTTAAGTGTCCCCACCCTTTTCATTTTACTTAAGTTACCCTTTTTATTAACTTTTTCTAAGCTTTGCGGCCTACGTTTTCTTAATATTTCGTTTCGTTCTTTTAGTTAATTGTTTGTCCTTAATATTGTAAAAGTTGGTATCCGTATTATTTTAGTCAGTGATTTTAACAATTTTGGTAATCTTTTAAATTATTCATTTTGAGATTTAGATTTATTTTAAGAATCACATATTTTTGCTATTTATTCGTCTTATATATGAGCAAGAGGGGTTTTATCCATTTCAGCCCTGTTGTGTGGTGTTATTTTTATATGTGTAAGTTTTTACCATTGTGATTTTAAGTTTTAACTGATTTTATTCTTGTTTTACGTCACTGGCATCGTTCTTTTACTATACTGCCGACGTCAGTGACGTCATGAGTTATTTCAATGCTTGATTTTACAATATTTTTAATTATTTCTATAACTTTTTATTACTTGATTATGGTTTTTATGTTTTAGTGTCTATTTTGTATATTTTTCACATTTTAATTATTTGTATTAATTGATATACATCTTACTGATGAGTGTGACGTCATACGCACTCTTGCATAAATACGAAACCGCCGAAACAATAAAGAGATCTATCTGGAACCGTGTTTGTGTTACCCACTCTGGGTTTACTTCAGCCTGAGACGATACATGAACAAAGGTTGTACTGAGCTGACTTTCTGTTACTTGCTTAGGTCATTTGCTGGAGGTTGTCTTTTTATTTATGTTTTTTTGTCATGTTTTTATTGTTTTCAAGTCATATGGTTTGATTTTACACCAAAACCCTTCAGGATTCAGCTTTCCTTCCTGTTTTAGACCTCAGTTTTTCTTGTTTTCTTTTAGCGCCATTTTTAGTGTTTTTTGATAACGTAAGTTGATTTTTGTGTTTTTTTTTATATAACGTAACGTTTGTTTGCTTTTACCTTGGTGCCTTAAGCACAGTTTTATGAGTTCATTTTCATTTTATTATCTTTTATCTCACGTTTTTAATGCTAGGCTGAGCCACAAGGACTTTTTCCCAATATTATTCTGCTCGGGTACATATACAAATCCACGTAAGATCCTGGACCTTTGCCCGCTACCATTTTCCAGTGTCCAGGATCTTGGCTTCATTTTGTGTTCAGGGGAGTGAACGGGACCCTCATCTTTGCGTCCCTAGGCCGTTCCCGCATCACGGGAGGCTTCAGCTTGCTTCACAAGTTGTTGTCAAGTCGGGCTCCTCAGTATAGACTGAAAGTAACCTTACATATTTGGTGGCTAGCGGTGGAGATGTACCTTTTTTGAGCGTCTATTTGAATAATAACACAAGTTCCTTGTAGGCTGAGAACGTCCAACACAACAGCTATTTCCTGCCAGGTTATATTATGCAAGCAATATTGTAATTTCCTTCGGGAACCTTAGGAGAGCCACTGTTTTTGTTCTGTGTTTTTTTTTTCAGATTAATATTAGTATATATTTTTAGAGCGGAGTTTTCTTTTACAGCCTAATCATACCCTTTTGCAGAGTTAGTTTTGTGTCACTAATACCCGCTCGCCCAGCTAGATTGTTTCTGTGGCTCTCATAAGCTTTAGGGAGACTTTATGGATTTTTTTTCCTGTATCTGTCCTTTTGTTTATGTAACAGGTCCCTGGATCATACAGTGCTTTATTAACAGTGCAGTGATTTGTGATATGCCAATGCAATAACAGTGAACAATAGAACAAGTCTTTGAACAGTGCAGGGGGGGTTTCGTGGTCAGTGCTAAGTGTCCGTGGTCAGTGCTAAGTGTCCGTGGTCAGTGTTAAGTGTCCGTGGTCAGTGCTAATGAACAGTGCCGTGTTCATGGAGAGTGCTTTGTGTCAAGTGAACGGTGTCTACTGATAGATGAACAGTGGCCATTGCTTTTGGACTATTATAAGGGAAAATTAAAGGTGCTTCTTGGCTGTGTTGTACCTAGGTTGCAGTATGCCTCGTAGCAGATCGGGACTTCGTAGGAATTTACAGTCGTCCAGCCACCCTAGTTCCCGAGACCGATCCCCAGCAGCGGTTTTATCAGGGTCTGTTGACCAGCTTCCTATCGTTGTGGGCGGTTCAAACCCGGAAGTACGAGAAGCTGTAAGAATTATGGAGGGTGAAGTGACTGTGTTGGCCCAAATCCTCGATAAGATCGAAGCCTTGTCCAATGGGCTGAGTGAAGTTAGGGCACAAACACAGCAGTTTAATGAACGGCTTGCCAGGCAGGAAGAAGCAAGATCTCGACCAAGGGAGATGGAAGCTGAAGTCGAGATTCACCAGCCCCAAGGATCTCACGCTAGTGCCGAACGTGACGAAGAGATAGAGAGCTTACGGCAGCAGTTAGCAGAACGGGAGCAAGAGCTTGTAAGAGAGCGGCAACGAATTCGGGATATGCGTGCTGTACAGCCACCAGAACCGCAGCCCCGCTTTTCTGAAGAGGCTGTAACGCAATCCCAGAGGCAGACCACCACTCGGCTTCCTCCGGAGCCACGATCTCAGGGCTTCCCAGAGTGTGCTGAGCCTCATGTGCACCAGGGGATACAACAACCATTGCTTGAAGGACGGTATGACTCTGCATCCAGATTCCCCACCCCAGCTGTCTCCTACATTGTGGCCAGGGAATCAGTTCCTCGTTTCAAGGGAGACACCTCAGCATCACAACCGCTGAAAAGGAACCAAGATATAGAGTTGGATTCGCTCGATTGAAAACCTTGTCAAGCCACCTACTGATGAGGCCTTCATCCAGGCTGCACGAGCGAACTGTCGAGGCCCAGCCGAGCTAATTATAAACTCTCCCCTGTTCGATTACATACGTGACTGGGAGACGTTTAAGGCCTCACTACGGACCAAGTTTAGAGGAACCTACACTTCAGCAGACTATTTCAAGGTTCTCTATGATAACCGGATGACTTCAGTGCAGGCTCCCATGGACTTCTATTTGTATCTGGAAGGACATGTGTATCAGGGGTACCGTGATCACAAAGAGGCTATAGGTGATCCGTCAGAGCTCATCCGTCGGGTTTTTCTCTCGGGCATTCCATCATGGCTCAGGGACTTCTTGGTTCTCAAAGATGACTGCTCGCCCATGCAGCTTGCAGAAGCTGCCCAAAGAATTTGGAACTCCCGGCATGGAATAAGGCATGAATCTGCCACGAAACACAAGTCTCCAAATGAGTTCTTAGATGACGAATGCGACCATTATCCTGAACGTCCACCGAGAGCTAAGGACTTGCATACCTGCCCAATAGCTGCACAGATGGAGAGGATGAAGACGATACAGCCAGCCCTATCCCATAATCTATGGTGCAGCTTCCATCGAACAGCCACTCACAACACCTCTGAGTGCAGAGCAGCATCGGCGATGACTTCTGCTGGGAACAGGCCATATCCCTCCAGAGTCTTAACCTGCTTCAGATGTCAAAGGGATGGGCACATGGCTAGACAGTGTCCCTTTCAGAACGGCCAGCAAGGTGAAGCTCCCAGTCCAGCTGGCATTGAAGAAGGGAGCAGTAACTTCCAACGGTACCCAGACAGACGTGGTGACGCCCCAGATAGGCATTCTAACATCCCCAGTACCATCAGGACGGCCTCTCGTGGGACTCAGTGTTGATGGCAAGACAATGTTGTGCTTCCTTGACACCGGATCTGAAGCCACATTGATTAAACCGAGTGCAGTAGCCATGTTAAGATCCCATAGTAAGCTACAGCGCAAGACCTCGGCTAAGATTCTGCGAGGCGTAACAGGGCAACAACTTCAGGTTTCTTCTGAGGTGGTGCTTTGTTTCCATCTTGCTCCTGATTCCACCATTGCACATCAAGCCAGTGTGGTCGACGTCTCTTTCCCAGGTGACATTCTTATTGGGATGGATCTTCTCAGGCGGTTGGACTTCACATATTCCTCTGAAGCTTCTACTGGGAATGCCACCACTACTCTGCAGGGAAACGAATTCTCAGTAGTTTACACAGATGCAGAATCTCTCAAAGTCTGCTGCATCAAAACCCTGTCGCCCACACATGTCGCTTCTGACGATGCTTTGGGAGGGATGAAGGATCCTATCCCAGTGACCCAGAATGCTCCGGCGTACACCTTGTTCACCGTGCGAGTATTGCAGCACACACTGGGTGTTTTGTAGAAGGATGTGTTTCCAGGACTGGGCCAGTAGATGGCGACATCCTTATACTCCCAGCCACACCAAAAGCTCTTTTAATACCCCATGCTGTCACCACCGTAAAAGATCGTCGCTGTTCAGTGTGGATAGTGAATCCAACTCCAAGACATCTGATACTCCATAACGGAACACGACTGGGAATAGCTGAACAGGTAGAAGCTATCTACAGCCATAACTCGCCACAACCAATGCCCAAGACACTTGAGGAAGTCGTCGCCAGGCCTAGCTACTGTCCTGTCGAGCCTGACTCCCTTGAGGATGATGACCTAGAGAGTGTCGACTTTGAGTGGGAAGAAGATGGCTTCGATAGGCAATATGGATTAGAGGATTTCGGGTGTAATGATGATTTTGAGGTCAAGCACATGGAACTGCCACCCTCAATTGCCATTGCTGCATGTGAAGCTGCCGAGCTCCAGGAAGGTGACAGTCACAAGGAGGAATGTCTGATGCCAGATCTTGACCATCTTGAAGTTGCCCAACGCCATGAGCTGACTAATTTGCTCTGTCGTTACAAGGAACTATTCAATGGTGGTGAGGAAGCTATAGGTTTGGTCTCTGGAATCAAACATCATATTGACACTGGAGATGCCAAGCCTGTCTGTATTCGACAGTGGCGACTACCCCAGACCACAAGAAAAGTCATCCGTGAACAGTGTGACTCTATGCTGCGCTCAGGAGTCATTGAGGAGTCGACATCACCCTGGATGAGCCCTGTAGTGCTTGTTAAGAAGAAGGGAGGAGCTCTTAGATTCTGCGTAGATTATCGTGGCCTGAACGCAGTGACCAAGGGAGATACCTATCCATTGCCCCTTATTAATGAACTGATTGATGAACTGGGTCCAAAGAACATCTTCACCACGTTAGATGCTCGTGCTGCATACTGGAGTGTGGAAGTGGAAGAATCGGACCGACCAAAGACAGCCTTTTCTGATGGCTACCGCCTCTTCCAGTTCCGCCGTCTTCCGTTTGGGTTATCAACAGCCCCAACCACATTCCAGAGGACGATGAACATCGTCTTGTCGTCCGTATTAGGACGTCATACGCTAGCCTATCTAGACGATGTCATCATCTACAGCCACAGCTATGACCAACATCTTCAGGATCTAGACGAGACACTGCAGTTGCTTTCTCAAGCAGGTTTAAAGCTCAACATGGAGAAGTGCCAATTTGCAGCAACAACGATCGACTTCCTGGGTTTTACCATCTCCCCTGATGGAGTTTCTCCAAACAAAGAAAAGGTATTAGCAATATCAAACACACTTCCACCAAGAACTGTGAGAGAAGTCCGACGTTTCTTGGGAGCAACCGGATTCTTCAGGAAGCATGTCCCTGGATATGCAACTCTAGCTTCCCCATTACACCTGCTGCTGAAGAAAGACCATGCTTGGACCTGGGGACCTGAGCAACAGAAGGCCTTCGAAACCCTGAAGGAGAAGCTCACATCTGCTTCTGTTCTACGGCAACCTGATTTCACCAGGGAATTCGAGCTTCACACTGATGCTTCTGGGATAGCACTAGGAGCCTGTCTCATGCAGAGAGACAACCACCAAACTCCACACGCAGTTGCCCATTTCAGTAGGAAACTACGTGATGCAGAGACTCGCTATCCAGCTATCGATTTAGAGGCCCTAGCCGTTGTGGAAGGAGTTCGAACCTTTGACTCTTATCTTTATGGAAGACGATTCACAGTGTATACTGACCACCGCCCCTTGGTGTATGTCTTCAGCAGGAGAACGAAGTCACCTAGAATGACTCGATTTGCTCATGACTTGTCTTTTTATGATTTTGCTATCCGGTATAAAGAAGGTCCTACCAACAAAGTTCCAGATTTGCTCTCACATCAGGTTGCAAAGCTGATTATAACAGAGCTCTCGCCTGAAAGCCTTGCAGAAGAGCAGAAGACGGACCCTCAGCTTGTAGAGATCGTCACGTATTTGCAAGGTGGAAACCTACCAACCAAGAGGTTACCACTTCCCTTGGCTGAATTTGAACTGAATGAAGGCGTTCTGTATCGATTGAAACACCTCCCAGACAGAATTGCTTATCAATTGGTTGTTCCACAAACTCTCAGGAATTCAGCCCTCAAAGCATCGCATCTGCCTCCTCTTGCTTCACACCCAGGTGTCCATCGTACCTATCAGAATGCAAGATCGATGTTCTACTGGCCAAATATGCTGAAGGATGTACGCCAGTATGTAGAATGTTGCGAGATTTGCCAACAATCTCGAGGTGACAAACAGAAGGTCCCTATGGCAGAAACACCATTGGCCAAGTTTCCATTGGAACGAATTTCGATGGATATAATGGACTTTGGGCCAAGCATTCCTGTTCGCTGGGCCTTGTCCATCATTGACCAGCATTCAAGATACTTGCAGATTGTACCACTGAGGAAGGTCACTGCTGTTACTGTGCACCGTGCTTTTGTGGATCATTGGGTAACCCTTTTTGGTCCTCCTCGGGTTATTCAAACTGACAATGGTGTACAGTTTATAAGCAATCTGTTCCAGGAACTCACCAAGTTGATGCATGCCACCAATCACTACACCATTCGCTACCATCCACAAGCGAATGGAATGATTGAGCGCACAAACCGGGTGGTGAAGTCTGCACTTACGACGTTAGTCAGTGATCGCCCAAGAACATGGCACCAGTTTGTTCCTGAGTTGCGGCTGCAAGTCAACTCGGCTATTCATCGGACAACCGGAGAACAACCTCTCTACATGTTAACGGGACGCCATGCCAATTTCCCAATTGGTCTTACCAATGACGCTGTTTTTAACGAAAACCTCAATCTGCAAGAGCGTTTACGAGAGGCCCGCCAAGCAGCTGTGAAAGCGTCTATGGAAGCACGTGAAACATATGGTAGGCATTATGATAGAGGCAAGAAAGTAGAATTTCAACCATCTGAGGGTACACTTGTCTGGTACTTCGAGCATCGGCACAAGATGGGCGGTCTGCCGCCTCTCACTAAGAAGTGGAGAGGCCCTGCCAGAATCATCAGACGTCTGGGTCCAGTCACTTTTGAGATTGAAGATGTTAAAACAGAAGTTCGGTTGAAGGTTCATCTGAATCACCTGAAGGCCTATCACCCTCCACTAGAACTGTCATACGGCACAAGTGATGATGATGGTGGAGAAGAGGAGGTTGACAGTGATGATCCAGACCCACCAAACTCAAACTCCGATGACCCTTGGGTTGCTATGCTGACCTCGATGGTGATGGAACCGGAGTTTGGTGCCAGTAGGCATAGTTCATCCCAGAATGACAAGACCCTAACCCCTCCAGCTTCCACTCAGACGAGCAGATAATGCAGCACTGATTGTTTTTAGTATTTCTTGTCTTTTTTTTTTTTATCTTGTGCAAGACACGTTCAGCTGTCTGCACTCTTTTAGTTTGTTAAGGCAAGTAATGGGGCTCAGGCCAACCTTTCTTCTGCTTCAGGTTGTCTCCGCTTTACGCTTCGACCCATGGTTATGGGAGGATTGTGGAGGTTCTTCAAACCTCGCCTTTGAGGGAAGCAGCAGAATCCAGACGGGGTATCCAGATGGTCTCCATTTCCCCTGCGTGGGAGAATGATTTTACTTTTGTCATTGTTTCCGTTACCCCAGCTCGTTTTTAGTTAAGTTTCCCCACCCTTTTCATTTTACTTAAGTTACCCTTTTTATTAACTTTTTCTAAGCTTTGCGGCCTACGTTTTCTTAATATTTCGTTTCGTTCTTTTAGTTAATTGTTTGTCCTTAATATTGTAAAAGTTGGTATCCGTATTATTTTAGTCAGTGATTTTAACAATTTTGGTAATCTTTTAAATTATTCATTTTGAGATTTAGATTTATTTTAAGAATCACATATTTTTGCTATTTATTCGTCTTATATATGAGCAAGAGGGGTTTTATCCATTTCAGCCCTGTTGTGTGGTGTTATTTTTATATGTGTAAGTTTTTACCATTGTGATTTTATGTTTTAACTGATTTTATTCTTGTTTTACGTCACTGGCATCGTTCTTTTACTATACTGCCGACGTCAGTGACGTCATGAGTTATTTCAATGCTTGATTTTACAATATTTTTAATTATTTCTATAACTTTTTATTACTTGATTATGGTTTTTATGTTTTAGTGTCTATTTTGTATATTTTTCACATTTTAATTATTTGTATTAATTGATATACATCTTACTGATGAGTGTGACGTCATGCGCACTAGTGTATAAATACGGAACCGCCAAAACAATAAAGGAGAGATCTATCTGGACCCGTGTTTGTGTTACCCCCTCTGGATTTACTTCAGCCTGAGACGATACCAGAACAAAGGTTGTACTGAGCAGACTTCCTGTTACTTGCCTAGGTCATTTGCTGGACGTTGTCTTTTTATTTATGTGTTTTGTTCATGTTTTTTATTGTTTTTAAGTCTTTTAGCTGGATTTTACACCAAAACCCTTCAGGATTCGGCTTTCCATTTCCTGTTTTAGACCTCAGTTTTTCTTGTTTTCTTTTAGCGCCATTTTTAGTGTTTTTTGATAACGTAAGTTGATTTTTGTGTTTTTTTTTATATAACGTAACGTTTGTTTGCTTTTACCTTGGTGCCTTAAGCACAGTTTTATGAGTTCATTTTCATTTTATTATCTTTTATCTCACGTTTTTAATGCTAGGCTGAGCCACAAGGACTTTTTCCCAATATTATTCTGCTCGGGTACATATACAAATCCACGTAAGATCCTGGACCTTTGCCCGCTACCATTTTCCAGTGTCCAGGATCTTGGCTTCATTTTGTGTTCAGGGGAGTGAACGGGACCCTCATCTTTGCGTCCCTAGGCCGTTCCCGCATCACGGGAGGCTTCAGCTTGCTTCACAAGTTGTTGTCAAGTCGGGCTCCTCAGTATAGACTGAAAGTAACCTTACAGTGTGCTTGTGTGTTTGTGTGTGTGTGTGAGAGAGAGAGTGAGAGAAAGAGTTTTTTTTCGTTGTGTTATTATGATTATGTGTGTATGGTCGTGTGTATGTAGGAGATAAGATCCACTGAATGACGAATTGAGAGCAAAGGTAAACAGAAAGAGTCAAAGGAACACATCAAATATGCAAAAACATGGGGGTCTCGGAAACTACGAGATGTGAAAAGCGAAAAGATGAACATGCATACGAAAAGGAAATATTTGAATTCTTCTTTGCGGTTCTTATTTCTGCGTCATCATTCGCTTTCATCTCACGTACATGACATTCGCACCAAACTCATCAACATCCTTTCGGTCAATTATTCTCTAATCCTTTGAAAACGCTTATATGACTTAATCATCTTAATTTTAATTAATGGATATTACATACACGATCCACACACACACACCCGCGCTGCAAACTGCCAGGTTATATAACATATGGAATAAAATTGAGAGTCTCATTTATCGCAGACTGTACTCAGATCATATACAAATCCACGCAAGTACAAACAAAGAAAACTTATCGTTGCAGTAAACTTTAGTATTTCAAGAGTCGTTTTTAGTATTCCAACAGGAAATCTTATGTTCTGACAGGAAACCTAACATTCTAACAGGAAACTTAGCCAACTATTCTAACAAGAAGCCTAGTTTTCTAAAAGGAACCTAAGTTTTCTATCAATGAAATAAGTGTCATGACAGGATGGCTAATATTCTGACCGATTGGAACAATATTCTAATAGGAAGCTTTATATCTAGGCAAAAAAAAATTATACTCAAACAGGAAGCCTGACATACTAACATATGATCTGACAGTAAAACTAATATTTTAAAAGGAATCCTGTTTTTTTGTTTTCTTCTGTTTTTTTTTTTTCTTTTTTTTTTTTTTTTTTTTTTTTTTTTTTTCTTTTCCAATGTTTTTTTTTTTTTTTTTTTCCAAACCAATCAAATAGTGCGAAGCCCGGCTTATAAAGACATTCAGTCTTTAAAAAAGTTAAGATATACTCTTTTAGTGTGAAATTTCTGGTTATGGATTCCGCTGAAATCTAGCAGCACTCTCATTGGGAGTTGATTATATGTAGTTACTGCTACCACATATATTTTTAAGAAATTTAAACACCATATTTTCACGATTTGTACAAGTTATAAAATCATACAATTTATAATGTGCTTTATAATATTTTATTATTTTTGAAGAATAAAGAAATGAAATATAATAGCTATAATAGTTATTTTCAATACACATCTCCATTATATATTCCCTTGTATTCAGGAAATTGAAGAACCATCCATGTTTTGAAGGCTGGAAGGACCTTTAAAGACTCTTTTGCTCCACAATTGCACCGCATGCCCCTGAGATTTTCAGATAAATAAGAAATAGTGAAGAAGGAATCTAACAGAAAATTACTGAAAGAACAAGTTGGACCTGACTGATGCAGATATTGCTAGAGAAAAAGTTTGTTTGCCGTGAGTAAGTTGTGAGCGACATTTTTTATGCGGTAAATCAAACTCAAT
>NW_028234424.1:32163648-32168648 GCF_977035675.1 Penaeus japonicus
ATTATCATTTATATCATTACCATTATCAGTATCGTTATTATCATCATTATGTTCTATTAGTAATATCTTTGTTATCATTGTCATCATTATCATTATCATAATATGTGACCTTAAACCACGAAATGAGATGTAGATCGCACAGCACAAATCGCCGCTGGGCAGGATACCAGCTGTCTGGGTCAAGATACGTGATTTTTCAATTTCAATGGATTATGATTAAAAAAAAAAAAACAAAAAAAAACATGATCTTTATTTCATCAGTTGCGAAGAGTCATATGTTTTTTTGATATTATTGTCTGTGTTATTGTGACGATCGTTATTGTTGTTATCATCATGATTATTATCATCATTATCATTATTGCTATTTATATTCATTATTATCATCTTTATCTTTGTTATTATGATTATTATTGTCATTACCCTTATCATCATTATTATTATTATTACTATTATCATTGACATTGTTATGAGTATCAATACTATCATTGTCATCATCGTCATCATTGTCGTTATTATGATTACTATTATTATTATCATCACCAACAACATCTTATTTACCATTATTATTTTCATTATGATTATTATTTTTTATAGATTATTACTGATATTATTATCACTTATCATCATTATCGTTATTATTATCATTAGCATTATCACAATCCAAATCGTTATTGTTATCATTATCATTGTTATCATCATTATCATTATCATTACCATTATTATAAGTAGTAATACATGTAGTAGTAGTGTAGTGATGACAGTAGTATCATTATTATCACTATTATTTTTGTTTTTTTATCATAGCATTAGCATCACTATAATTACCAAAATCAATAGCATTCATATCATCATCATTATCATCATCATAATGATTATCACTATCATTATTACCATTGGTATCATTATCATCATTTTTTTGCTAATATTGTTACTATCATCCTTATCATCTTTCTATTTACTGTTGTCATCCTCATCATCATTGTCATTGTTATCATAATCATTATCATTATATTTGTTTTTAAAGTATCAAACCCTAACTTTAATACTTTTAAGGTCGAGGATAGTGTTTTATAAATCCTCGGAAGGCTAATCCATCAGCATACAGGTGTTTTACGTAAGGTCTAAAATATTCATGATGGTTTTCTTCAAAGAAAATGAGGGAACGTTAAATGCAAATTATGAGAAGCTATTTCTTTCTCTCTCTCTCTCTCACTCTCTCTCTTTCTTTCTTTCTTTCTCACTCTCTCTCTTTCTCTCTCTTTATTTATTTATTTATCTCTCTTTCGTTCTCTCTCTCTCTCTCTCTCTCTCTCTCTCTCTCTCTCTCTCTCTCTCTCTCTCTCTTCCTCTCTCTCTCTCTCTCTCTCTCTCTCTCTCTCTCTCTCTCTCTCTCTCTCTCTCTCTCTCTCTCTCTCTCTCTCTCTCTCTCTCTCCTCTCTCTCCTCTCTCTCTCCCTCTCTCTCTCTCTCTCTCACCTCTCCTCCCTCCACCTTCATCTCCATCACTCTCCTCATCTCTCTCTCCCCTTCCTCCCTCTCATCGTCCTCAATCCTCTCTCTCTCCTCTCGCTTCCATCGCTCTCTCTCCTCCCTCTCTCCCTCTCTCTTTCTCTTTCTCTCTCTCTCTCTCTCTCTCTCTTTCTCTCTCTCTCTCTCTCTCTCTCTCTCCCTCTCTCTCTCTCTCTCTCTCTCTCTCTCTCTCTCTCTCTCTCTCTCTCTCTCTCTCTCTCTCTCTCTCTTCCTCTTTTTTTGTTCTTTTTTAGAGATATCTTGCCGGTGGGATGATACAATACAAGTTCGTCCTCCGGCTTAATTTGCATATCCGCATTCGCTTTCATTCAAGATCCAAATTTTCTTTGTAGCCGATATAGTCGGTTGACTTTCATTGTTTTTTTGTTGTTTTTCTCTGTGAAAATTATTTCTGATAGTCTATTTTTTATTTTTCTATTTCATTTTTTTTATCCTTAACAATCCCACAAGCGCACGAAATGTCTATTTTGTAAAATATTCGGTATATCCAACCGTAATCTGAGGAAGGGGTGTTACCTCATTACCCTAATAGGATGGGAATTTTGGCTCTTCGTCCTGTCAAGAGGATATGCTGTACTGCCTTTCAAAAATTTGTCGGTACTGTTCTTTCTCGGTACTGTTCTTTCTCGGTACTGTTCTTTCTCGGTTCTGTTCTTTCTCGGTCCTGTTCTTTCTCGGTATTGTTCTTTCTCGGTACTGTTCTTTCTCGGTACTGTTCTTTCTCGGTACTGTTCTTTCTCGGTACTGTTCTTTCTCGGTACTGTTCTTTCTCGGTACTGTTCTTTCTCGGTACTGTTCTTTCTCGGTACTGTTCTTTCTCGGTACTGTTCTTTCTCGGTACTGTTCTTTCTCGGTACTGTTCTTTCTCGGTACTGTTCTTTCTCGGTACTGTTCTTTCTCGGTACTGTTCTTTCTCGGTACTGTTCTTTCTTGGTACTGTTCTTTCTCGGTTCTGTTCTTTCTCGGTACTGTTCTTCCTCGGTACTGTTTTTTCTCGGTACTGTTCTTTCTCGGTACTGTTCTTTCTCGGTACTGTTCTTTCTCGGTATTGTTCTTTCTCGGTACTGTTTTTTCTCGGTACTGTTCTTTCTCGGTACTGTTTTTTCTCGGTACTGTTCTTTCTCGGTACTGTTCTTTCTCGGTACTGATCTTTCTCGGTTCTGTTCTTTTTCGGTACTGTTCTTTCTCGGTTCTGTTCTTTCTCGGTACTGATCTTTCTCGGTACTGTTCTTTCTCGGTCCTGTTTTTTCTCGGTACTGTTCTTCCTCGGTACTGTTTTTTCTCGGTACTGTTCTTTCTCGGTACTGTTCTTTCTCGGTACTGTTCTTTCTCGGTATTGTTCTTTCTCGGTACTGTTCTTTCTCGGTACTGTTCTTTCTCGGTACTCTGAACTTTTCTCGGTACTGTTTTCTTTCTCGGTACTGATCTTTCTCGTACGTTCCTTTTCTCTCGGTACTGATCTTTCTCTGGTACTGTTCTTTTTTCGGTTCTGTTCTTTCTCTCGGTTCTGTTCTTTTCTTCGGTAACTGATCTTTCTCGGTACTGTGTTCTTTCTTGGTATGTTCTTTTCTCGGTACTGATCTTCTCGTTACTGTTTTCTCGGTTCTTTTCTTTCTCGTTTTCTGTTTTTTCGCGGTACTGTTAGATTTCTCGTTTTCTTTTCATTCGGTCTGTTCTTTCTCGGGTTCTGTTCGTTCTCGGTATCTCTGTTCTTTCTCGGTTACTGTTCTTCTTTTTCTCGGTACTGTTCTTTTCTTTCTCGGTTACTGTTCTTTCCTTATCTTCGGTACTGTTCTTTCTCGGTACTGTTGCGTTTTCTTCCTCGGTACTGTTCTTTTTTCTCGGTACTGTTCTTCTTCTCGGTACTGTTCTTTCTCGGTACTGTTCTTTTTTCCTCGGTTTTACTGTCTTTTCGGTAACTGATCTTTTTTTCTCGGTACTGATTCTTTTCTCGGTTGTTCTGTTCTTTCTTCTTTCGGTACTGTGTTTTTCTCGGTACTGTTCTTTCTCGGTTACTGTTCATTCCGTACTGTTCTTCTTTTCTCGGTAACTGTTCTTTCTTCTCGGTAATGTTCTTTCTTTTCTCGTACTTGTCCTTTCTGCGGTTCTGTTCTTTTCTTTTCCCCTCGGTAGATGTTCTTTCTCGGTACTTGTGTTCTTTTCTCGGTACTGTTGCGCTTCTCGGTTCTTCTCTTTCTCTGTTTCTTTCTCGGTTCTGTTCATTTCCTCGTTCCTGTTCTTTCTCGGTACTTGAATCTTTCTTCCTTTCTCGGACTACTGTTCTTTCTCGGTTCTTTTCCTTTCTCTGTTCTTTTCTCGTCTCGGTTCTGTCTCTTGCTTGTTCTCGGATTCTGTTCTTTCTCGTATGTTTGAACTTTCTCGTACTGTTCTTTCTCGGTTCTGTTCTTTTCTCGGTTCTGTTCTTTCCTCGGTACTGTTTTTTTCTCTCGTACTGTTCTTTCTTCTCGTATTGTTCTGTCTCAGTGGTTCTTTCCTTCTCTCGTACAGTTCTTTTCTCGGTACTGTTCTTTTCTTTCTCGGTACTGTTCTTCTCTCGGTTCTCGTTCTTTTCTCGGTACTGGTTTTTTCTCGTTTACAGTTCTTTCCTACGTTCTTTTCTTTCTCTGTTCTTTCTCGGTACTGTTCTTTCTTCCTCGGTACTGATCTTTCTTCGGTTCTGTTTTTTCGGTTACTGATTTCCTTTCTCGGTATTGTTCTTTCTCGGTACTGTTCTTTCTCGGTACTGTTCTTTCTCGGTACTGTTCTTTCTCGGTACTGTTCTTTCTCGGTTCTGTTCTTTCTCGGTACTGTTCTTTCTCGGTTCTGTTCTTTCTCGGTACTGTTTTTTCTCGGTTCTTTTCTTTCTCTGTTCTTTCTCGGTTCTGTTCTTTCTCGGTTCTGTTCTTTCTCGGTACTGTTTTTTCTCGGTACTGTTCTTTCTCGGTTCTTTTCTTTCTCTGTTCTTTCTCGGTTCTGTTCTTTCTCGGTTCTGTTCTTTCTCGGTACTGTTTTTTCTCGGTACTGTTCTTTCTCGGTTCTGTTCTTTCTCGGTTCTGTTCTTTCTCGGTACTGTTTTTTCTCGGTGCTGTTCTTTCTCGGTATTGTTCTTTCTCGGTAGTGTTCTTTCTCGGTACTGTTCTTTCTCGGTACTGTTCTTTCTCGGTACTGTTCTTTCTCGGTTCTGTTCTTTCTCGGTACTGTTTTTTCTCGGTACTGTTCTTTCTCGGTTCTTTTCTTTCTCTGTTCTTTCTCGGTACTGTTCTTCCTCGGTACTGTTCTTTCTCGGTAGCATTCTTTCTCGGTACTGTTCTTTCTCGGTAGTGTTCTTTCTCGGTTCTGTTCTTTCTCGGTTCTTTTCTTTCTCTGTTCTTTCTCGGTACTGTTCTTTCTCGGTTCTTTTCTTTCTCGGTTCTTTCTCGGTACTGTTTTTTCTCGGTTCTGTTCTTTTTCGGTACTGTTCTTTCTCGGTTC
>NW_028234424.1:32173648-32176148 GCF_977035675.1 Penaeus japonicus
GAATAATTTCATGATTACGTCGGTAATATCTCTAGGCCATATGTTGCGAAGGGGTGTGGTGACAGTAAATCAAAGATCTACGTGCGCACATGTAGGGAAGCAGAATCAAACATACGTGGAAATATACAGAAACATAAGCGCCATACACACACGCATAACAATACACACGAACATACACACAAACAAACAAATAAACAAGTAAACACACACACAAACACACACACAAGTAAACATACACAAGCAATAACACAAACACAAGCAAACACAAACACAAGCAAACACACACACACACAAGCAAACACACACACACACACACGCACACATACACACCATGGAAAGGGTGCAAAAGGTAATATCATAATCTACCCAACCGGTGTGAAAGTGTAATTATCCACACTTCTCTAATAATGTTTTTTTTCCCTCTTTTTATCAAGAACGTAGCCCATGATAATTAGTAACATCTGTGTACCCAGTGTTTTTGCTCACAAAGTCGAAAGGTGTTGTCTAATTTTCTTGCAAGGGACTCTATAATGTGAGTCTACCTTTATAATACATACCCTCTGTTACAGCAGCTGTCTCGTAGTATACTGCCATAGAGTATCATTATGCTCAGCGCTAAGGGTAAGTAGTATAGTATTTGTATCGTTCATTCCATATTAGCTTCGATATATCTGATAACAAAATGTAAAAGTTGTCAAGTGTCTCTGTCTCTCTGTCTGTTTCTCTCTCTCTCTCTCTCTCTCTCTCTCTCTCTCTCTCTCTCTCTCTCTCTCTATCTATCTATCTATCTATCTGTATATATATATATATATATATATATATATATATAGATATATATATATATATATATATCTATATATATAGGAGAGAGAGAGAGGCGAGAGGAGGATAGGAAGGAGAGGAGAGGAGGAGAGAGTATCTATATATATATATATATATATATATATATATATAAATATAGAGAGAGAGAGAGAGGAGGAGAGAGAGAGGGTAAGAGAGAGGAGGGCAGAGAGAGAGAGAGGAGAGGATGTGGAGAGGAGAGGAGAGACAGAGATGAGATAGGAGAGAGAGGGACAGAGTGGAGAGAGTTTGATGAGAGAGAGAGACGAGAGAGAGAGAACAGACAGACAGACTAGGACAGTCGAGAGAGACAGACAGAACAGACAGAAGAGAGAGAGAGAGAGGATGGAGAGAGAGAGGAGAGACAGGACAGACAGAGAGAGAAGAGCCAGACAGAAGACAGAGAGAGGAGAGAGAGAGAGAGAGAGAGAGAGAGGAGAGAGAGAGAGAGAGAGAGAGAGAGAGAGAGAGAGAGAGAGAGAGAGAGAGAAAGAACGAGAGAGAGAGAGAAGTATAGAGTATAAAAAATAACGACAATAATAATGATACTCATAATGATAAGGAAAATTATAATGATCATAATGATTAGAACATTAATGATAATGATAATGAAGATTAGAATAAAAATAATAGTGATAATAATCATAATCAAAAGGATGATGATGATAATTATAATAACATGAAAAATATAATGACAGTAATGATAATGATAAGAAGAATAACAATAATAATAGTAATGATAATAATGCTGTTGATGATGATAATGATAATGATATCAGTAATAAGAATAACAGGTGATAATGATAATAATAATAATATTATCAACAATAATCAAAACAATAGTAGTAGTAATAATAATGACAAAACAATGAGAATAGTTATAGTAGTAATAATTATCATAATGATAATATTCACAACAATAATGATAATAACACCAACGATAACTTAGATAACAAGGAAAATATACTAAAGTTAAGTATTACATTTATAGTTTACATGTTCGACTGGGATGAAGTTATTAGATTATTAAGTTATCAACCTTAAGTGTATCCATAAATTTAAATACGAGAGGGTGAAAAATGTTCGGTTCCGCCCGTAGAGTTTCGTGGAAGAATTACTTGCTCGTGATTTAAGAATATAATGAATTTAAAGTCATATAAAGAAATCTAATTAGCAACCACACCCATTGAAAGGCTGGAGAGGTAGTGCCAGTGCCATTCGCCTTTACTCAGTGTAATGTCCATGGTTGCCATAGCTTTGATAGATTCACATCCTCTAAGACTGTTCAGTTATTATCTTGATTGTATTTACAGAATACTGTCAAAATAAAGGCATGCCGTTGAGACAAGAGACGATTTCTCGTATTGTATGGGTTAGTTGCTTAAAATATGAAAGCCAGTAGAGCTTTAAAGAGAGAAAGAGAGAGAGAAGAGAGGCACTTCTATCCCATAAATACTTCCTTGCGTATCAACTAGCATGCTATTTTTGAAACAATATTATATTTGGTGTGATTGTAGTGTGATGTGTATGTGATGTGTTGTGTGTGCATATATATATATATATATATATATATATATATATATATATATAATATATATATATAATAATATAATATATTATATATGAAAAATATGTTATCTCTTTTTGGATCTCAGTTGGA
>NW_028234424.1:32223648-32226148 GCF_977035675.1 Penaeus japonicus
CCCCCCCCGCCCCCGCTGCCACCACCCCCCGCCACCCCTACCACCCCCCACCCCCCGGCCCCCTTCCTCCCTCCCGCAACTAACACACATCATTAGAACAGTAGAAACAAAGGAAATGAATGAAATAAAAGCCAACGGAGAATGAAATCCATCCCTTTTCATAACGACACAAAGACAGTCACTTGATCCTTACGAATTCGAGACCCGTGATCATTCATTATAAATCATCTGAAAACGTGAGATTACAAAGATTTTTTTCTCTTTTTTTCTTCTTCTATTAATATTTGTTTGATGGGATTGTGGGTTGGGGGGGGGGTGGAGTTGTTGGGGAGGGATAGGTAGGGGGGTGGGGGGGAGGGGGGGGGGGGAGGGGGGGGGGAGAGGGGGGGGTGGGGGGGAGGAGGGGGGGGGGGGGGGGGGGGGGGATGGGGAAGGGGGGGGGGGGGGGGGGGGGGAGGGGGGTGGGGGGGGGGGGGGGGTTGTGGGAGGGTGGGTGGGGGGGGGGAGGTGGGGGTTTTGGGATTGTGGGTGGGGGGGTAGGGGGGGGGGGGTTTTGGGGGGTGGGGGTGAGGGGGTGTTAAATAATAAAAAGAAGGAAAAGAAGTGAACGAAAAAAGGGGGAGGGGAGGAAGGGTAAGGGAAAAGAAGAAAAATGGGAAAAAGTAAAGTAGAGAAAAGAAAGAAAGAAAGAAAGAAGAAGAGAATAAGTAGGAGAGAACAAAAAAAAAAAAGAAGAGGAGAAAAGTTAGAGGAAAAGGGGATAGGGAGTAGGAAAAAGAAAAGAAGAAAGTAAAGTATTTAAAGTAAAAGGATGAGGGGGGGGGGGAGGAGGGGGGAGAATAAAGGGAAAAGGAGAAAAGGTAAAGTTGGGGGGGGGGGGGGGGGTGGGGGGGGGGGGGGGGGGGGGAGGTGGGTGGATGTATATATTAATATAGGTATATATTATATATAGATAGACGAGACCTGATGTTATTGTGGGTGTGTTGGGGTGTGTGATGTGTGTGTGTGTGTGTGTGTTGTTGGGTTGTGGGGGGTGTTTGTGTGGGTGGGTGGGGGGGTGGGGGGGTTGTGTGTGTGTTTGTGTGTGTGTGTGTGTGTGTGTGTGTGTGTTTGTGTGGTGGTGTGTTGTGTGTGTGTTTGGTATGGTGTGTTGTGTTGTGTGTGTGTGTGTGTGTGTGTGTGGTGTGTTGTTGTGTGTGGGCGTTGGGGGGGGGGGCGGGGGGGGGGGGGGGGGGGGGTTGGGGGGGGGAGGGAGGGGGGGGGGGGGGGGGGGGGGGGGGGGGGGTGGGGGGGGGGGGGGGGGGGGGGGGGGGTAGGGGTGGGGGAGGGGGGGGGGGGGGGGGGGGGTGGGGGGGGGGGGGGGGTGGTGGGGTGGGTGTGTGTGGGTGTGTTGGTGTGTGGGTGTTTGTGTGTGAGTGTGTCGTGAGTGTGAGTGTGGGTGTGTGTGTTTGTATATGTATTGTGTGTTATTTGTGATGTGTGTTTTTGTGTACTTGTTTGTGTTGGGTTGTGTGTGTTTTATTTTTTGTTGTGATTGTGTGTGTGATGTTTGGTTTTTATAGTTTGTTGGTGGGGGGGGGGGGGTGTGGGGGGTGGGGGGGGGTGGGGGGGGGGGGGGGGTGGGTGGGTTTGTGTTTGTTTGGAGTCTGTGTGTATTAGAGTTTACGGATATATTTTGATTTAGTTGTGTGTGTTATTTGTTTTTGTATTTGTGTTTTAGTGTCAACATGTTTACATACAGCACTCACTCACTAACACTCACCAGCTCTCACTCATCACACCACACACACACACACTCTCCACTCACACTCTCTCTCTCACACACACTCACACACTCTCTCATTTTTATTCTTAGATTTTATGATAATTTTTATATAATTATTTTTTTGTTTTGAGTAGTTATGATATATTCAGTTAGGTATGTTTGATATATTGGAGTGTATATATTTTTATAGATGACATATATAGTAGTGAGAGTTTTTCTGTTGTCTTTTTTTGTATAGAGTTGAGATATATTGTGTGTGTATTGTGTGTGTGTTATGTTATGTGTTTGTGATCGTAGATGTTTATGTTAGATATTATGTGTTTGTGTGAGAGTGATGTTGTGTGTGTGTATGTGTTTTATGTAGTGTGAGTGTTTGTGTGAGTGTGTAGTGTATGTGTATGTGTGTGTAGTGTGTGTGGGGGGGGGGGGGGGGGGGGGGGGGGGGGGGGGTGGGGGGGGGGTGTGGTTGTGTGTGTGTGTGTGTGTGTGCGTTTGTGTAGTGGTGTGAGTGTGTGTGTGAGTTATATAGAAACTCCTCTCTCTCTAACTCTATTGCTCTCTCACTGATTTTTGATTCGATTTCAGTGCGTGCCTTGTTCGTTAGTAGTTTATGTTAGAGTGTTTTTTTGTGTGGTTATATTGTTTTTGTACGATTTGACTTGATTGTCAGTTTTGTGTTTATGTTTTAGAGTTTTTGTGTAGTTTTATGATTGTGTGAGAGGGATTAAGGTTGTG
>NW_028234424.1:32243273-32245773 GCF_977035675.1 Penaeus japonicus
ATTTATATTATATGACATTCTTTTATGCATATATGCATATGTACATTAATACAATACATACATACATCACATACATATATAGAAATTATATATATTATAAAAATATATAATAAATATAATATATATATGATATATATAAATATAATATACGTATAAATATATATAAAATATATATAATATAAATACAAAAATATATTACTATATATAAATAGAATTATATAAATAATATATATAGTATAATACCTATATACCATTATATTTATTTAATATTATATACATATATATTATACATAAATATATATAAATATATATAAATATAATAGTATATATATATACATAATCTACTACACTCAATTTAGCACACACATATAATCACATATACACCTATTTATCTTTATCCCTCTATGGCCGTATATAGTCAGGTAAAAGGTTTCGGTGTTTTTTATAGCACCTTCTACCCAGGGCACCGTTGCTAAATGCTTACGTGTGCCCCGTTCTCGGGAATCAGGGTATATTCATAGTTGTTATTTAATATTTTCGTTTCTTCTACTCTATTATGTATTACTTTAGTATCAGACATCATAAGAATAATATAAAACGTATAATATAAGACATCATATAAGACATCATATAAGACATCATATAAGACCATATATATAAGACATCATATATATAAGACATCATATAAGACATCATAAGTTTTTAGCATTAAACATTACAAGAAGTAAATAGATTAAGTACATAAGTTTTCTTTGATATTTCGAATACCGGTAAAATAAGCGAATAAGGTATTCTCACAAGAAAATTGGTTCATATATTTAATTTCAAAATAAATTCCGCTTATTTATTCACTTTTTTAACTTATACAACAGAATCCAAAACAAGGGAAACAAAATACTAGTTTCTTTATCTGTCTATCTATGTACATACGTTCCATAATATACCTTTCAATATAAAACACAGAACAGTACACCTTCTCTGAAATAAAAAACACAAAATGTTGAAAAACAATAACAACAGTTCAATCTACAGGAAATAAAGACCGAAATTTAGCTTGAATTCGACGTAGAGGCTCCCTGACGATATAAAGTTTTCAAATTTGGAGCCGAGTTACCGTTTGTTGTTGGCCTGGAGGTTGAAGGTACATTTTAGAAATATTACGGGGTGGGCGTTTAGGTAGAGGTGTGTGTGTGTGTTTGAGCGTATGTGCATGTCCGTGTTTGTGCGTGGCTGTTGTAAGCAGTACGTACACACACACACACACACACACACACACACACACATATATATATATATATACATATATATATATACATATATATATATATATATATATATATAAAATAAATATATATATATATATAGAGAGACGAGAGAGAGAGAGAGAGAGAGAGAGGAGAGAGTAGAAGAGGAGAAAGAGAGAGGAAGAGAGAGAGTTGAGGAGAGAGAGAGATAGGGAGATAGAGAGAGAGAGAAAGAAAGAGAGAGAGAGGAGGAGATAAGGAGAGAGAGAGAGAGAGATAACGAGAGAGAGAGAGAGAGATGGAGAATGAGAGAGAGAGACAGAGAGAAAGACTGAGAAAGAGAGAAAGAGTAAAGAGTAAAAAAAAATAATTTTTTCAATGTTTATAACACATTGAATCCACAGGTCAACATACCTTATTTCTTGTAATTACCAGCCCAATTCCTAAGTGAGTGTGTCAATTTACCGGTCGTGCTTTCTCTTCCTTTAAAACCCATTACCCCTTCCCAGCATCAATCAAACGATCTAAAGCCCCGATCACGCCACGAAAACCGTATCTCTTCCCAATAGCGAATTGCAATCCAGCAGTTGAAGGTGACAAACACAAACCACCTCCCTCGGGATTGGGCGAGGGAAAATTTTTTTTTTTTTACGGAGGGAGGGAGTGGAGGAAAGGAGGGAGAGGGGGAGAGAAGGGGTGGGGGAAAACAGCTGAATGAGGCGGCTTCTGTCTGTCGTTAAATAAAAGTAATTCAGTCTGAGTGCTCCCTCTAATGAGACTTGCGAGACGCGCGGCTTCTTCTTCTCTGAGATAAACGCATGTCGCGCTGGTTCTCTGAGAGGGCTTGAATGGCAACACCGCCTGAATTTCCGAGATTGCGTCACCCAATTGTGAGTGTTTGTGTTTATAGAGTAAATACAGAGAGACAAAGATACACACACACATACAAACATGGATGTGTGTGGGTGTGTTTATATATTTATATATGTAATATATATATATATAATACATATTTATATTCTATATAAATATATATATATTTAAATATATATATATAATATAGTATATATATAATTATATACATAAATGTACTAAATATATATATATATGATATATATTAAAAATATATTATATATATATATATATAAATGTATGCTTATATATATGTACATATATATGTTATATATATATAATATATAAATATATATATATTTATAGATATAATATATATAATATATATGTATGTGTGGTGTGTG
>NW_028234424.1:32265773-32268836 GCF_977035675.1 Penaeus japonicus
TTTTTGGTGGGGTTTGTTTTTTTTTTTTTTTTTTTTTTTTTTTTTTTTTTTTTTTTTTTTTTACTGCGTTCATTCATTTTCTTCTATTTATTATCGTATCTTTTTCATTTTCTCGTTTCTAGAAATGAGGCGATTATCTCAAATTCATTCATCTTGTCCGATAGATTAATTAATAGTTGTGTAATTCCTTTTCATATTCGAAGTAACCGCCAGCTTAGTTTTCCTTACGAGATTTCGCGCCAAAAAGTGAGGAAAGAAAGAGTAAAGGTTTAAATCCCCACAGCCTTTCTCGCGTTACTGAGATACCTTGAGGAGGTGTTGATCTTTTTATCATTAATTTCCACGTGAACTTCTGTCTACAATTCTTATATGCTTTGGTTTAATGATATTCTATAAGTGTGTAAGAGAGAGAGTAGAAAGAGAGAGAGAGAGAGAGAGAGAGCGAGCGAGAGAGAGAGAGAGAGAAGAGGAGAGAGGGAGAGAAAGAGAGAGAGAAGAGAGAGAGAGAGAGAGAGTGTTAGAGAGAGAGAGAGAGAGAGAGAGAGAGAGAGAGAGAGAGAGAGAGAGAAAGCGAGTATGTGTATGTTAGAGAGAGAGAGAGAGAGAGAGAGAGAGAGAGAGAGAGAGAAAGTGAGTGTGTGTGTTAGAGAAAGAGAGAGTGAGAGAGAGAGGAAATAAGAAAAGAAAATAATTAAAACCCATCCAGCCCCAGAAAAAGACCGTCCTTTAACTAGCGCCTAAAAGAAAGTGAGAATAACATTAAGCCAGAATTGGATGGGTCAGCAAGGCGTTAATCGGTCCATGGTGGAAGAATATCTGAATGGCTTTCTTGTCTTTCTTGTGAAAGGATAGCTTAAGCGATCTGTGAATTTACCTTCAAGGCAGCACTTTTTGATAAAGATGCATTGTGCATTTTCCTGCTTCACCTCCTTATATATTAAAAAAAAAAAAAAAAAAAAAAAATGATCTTGTGTTAATAAATGAAAAAAGGAAGATAAGATTAGGATGAGATTTTCTTCCTCTAATTAACAATAATTCGTTGCGTTTGGAGTTAAATAACCCGTCAGTTATCTGGAAAGCGCTGTCAACTTTGTTTCAACTATCTATATTTCCATGATATAAACCACCGCCTTCCAAACACGCAGTACACGAAAACAACTCTAAATCCCGTTCAATCCGGGTATCCAACATGGCCCCGTGTAAAAGCTGTTGCAATCTTAACTCAAATTTAATCACAGAGAACAAGTAAAACATTATAATTCGGGCTTGTAGAGATTTCCACTGTATGGTATTGAACAGGGAAATAGAGATGACGTCAAAGGTCCTTGTGTTCAATTACCTCCGTCGACTTGGAAAACAATGACAACCAAGTTCAAAAGGCGTCTTCGGTCCCAGTGGCACAAATACACATTAAAATGATATAATTTTCCGACACGATATCACGCAACTTGAAGAAAACAAAACTGTCATATGAAGATAGATGCAACGAAGGTTTCTTGCCAATTCAATTAAATTGCTGTTTTAGGAAGAAAATATTATATATATATATATATATATATATTTTATATATATAGTAGATATATATATATATATATATATAATTTATAATAATATATATTTATATATATATTATATATTTTTTTTTTTTTGTGTTTTTTTTTTTTTTTTTTTTTTTTTTTTTTTTTAACCTCTTCTATGGCGAGAGATATAAGACAGGTCGGTCATATCAAAACGGTATGACATGGACCAGTAATGAAAAGGAACTAAAATGCTGGGCAAAACATATGCGAGGAGGCGAGTCAAAAACAGGTTCGTGGTTAATTACGCCTTTTGAAGTCATTAACTAAGATGATGGAATAATTTTTCTAAAACCCGCAGCGAATCGCCATATTTACATAACACACATAACTTAAGTAATTGGAACTGTAAAGTTAATAATGGGCTTCTCAGATAATTTTATTTTAGAGTTTTTATTTTCTGATACCTTCCCCACACTCACAAACTGTTACATATATATATTTTTTATGTAAAACATTTCTGTAATTAACACACTTTATAAACTTCTCTAGTACTTGATCTCAGAGCGCTATAAAACTAAAACGATATGAGAATAAATGCATGATAAAAATTAACAGCAGAAAATAATCCTAGCAATAAAGAATATGATGATGATGATGATACTTACATCAATGATAAAATGATACAAAACACTCCACGATAATATAATAATACTATACTCACAATGATAAACATAATGAAATAATACTCCAATAATTACAGGAAGATACAAAAACATCAACATTAATATAAATATACTAAAAATCAAACTTAAAGAAACTTTCCTGAAAATTGGAAAGCGAAGGATGTTGTCGAAGCCGATTAACCATTTCCTTATGGCCTCGTGATAATCAACATCGTGACGTTTACTCGTAATTTTCCCCCTCATTTCAGATTAGCCGCTGTTCCTCTCTCTACTTTAACACATTTATATGACAACTCATCCCCTTGTGGCTTTGTTGTTACTTTTGTTACATATAAGGTGATTGTATGATAATCCTGGGTATCTATTAGCTTGTGGATGTGCCTGTGTTGGCAGACATGCTTGATTTTCTAGTCAGTATGGTTTTTCATTAATCGGAAAAGAGAGAGAGAGAGAGACAAAGCCGAACGACAGAACAAATAATAAAAAATGGTGGACGACTAGAGATAGATAGATAGACAGAAGAGAGAAAAAGAGAGAGAGATAAGAGAGAGAGAGAGAGAGAGAGAGAGAAAGAAAGAGAGCGAGAGGGGGGAAGGGGGTACAATCACAGGGAAGGGGGGGGGAGGGGGGTGGACAGTAGGATAGCATCACTCTGAGAGGTCTACTACTGCTGTAGAAAGAAGTGCGCGAAGAAGAGTTTCGATTAAAGAATGATATCTTGTATGACGGAGCTCAGCGTACAGGCTCATGCAACGAACAACAAAAAAATAACACACTCAAAATATAACAGCAAAAACCCACCTGCAAAGCGAACTAAAGACAGGTAAGGCATAGACACTCACAAGCTACTGAGTTCCAAA
>NW_028234424.1:32268936-32278936 GCF_977035675.1 Penaeus japonicus
CAGATTCCCATTCCGTTTGGATCCTTTATTGAACTTGTTCGTTTATGCTTCTCAAAATAACGTCTTTTCTTTTGAAGGAAAATTTTTATAAGCGATACTAACGGAAAGCGATGGGTAGTATTTTAAAACCCTTCCTTGCAAATTTATACATGGAAATTTTTCGAGACGGAACCCCTTTCCCGGCCATTCTCCCTCCGAGCGCGTTTTGGGGTTTTAAAGATACGTTGATGATTTTTTTTCTATGTGGCCTGTAAAAGCCCCCCCCGGATTTCGCCCGATTTTTTGCGTAGTCTTAACACCCTTGCTGGGAAACCATAAAATTCAAAGTAAAATTTGGGGAAAATGCTGGAAAATTACCCTTTAAGATATAAGGTTCATAATTTCAAGGGGTATTTTAAAGTTTTCGGGTTTTACCGGAAACCCACTCAGTTGCTAATTATCTTCATTTTTTTCTCTTTCACCCTTTTTATCCATTAAGAAATCAGTAGCCTCGTCTATGTTTTCTTAGAGCATATAGGATCAGTGATAATGAATTTATTGATAGAGAACTTAAGCATCATTAAGGGGAAGCCCCTTTTAAAACCCTTGGCAAACCCAAATTTTTCTTAGAACAAGCACTTTCATATGCGAGATCCAAATTTTATTCAAAAAAAAAAAAAGTCACGCGTAAGGATAGGTCCGATAACTTACCCGTTGTTCCGTTCAATCGTCACTCGATGAAAAGCGTCAGTTACTTAAAAAAGTGACATCGATGAGTGTTCCCCTTACCCTAACCCCACCCTTTAAATCTTTGATTAAACACAAGCGTCCAAGGGCTCCTCTTGGAAACTTCTTCTGGCATTTACGCTTTTCCTTTGCAAAGAATTCCGAAGTTCTACATAGGTGAAACGGGTAGAGATTGGGAAAAAGAATAAGTGAACATAAAACGCGATGTTAGGTACGCAAGGGAATAAAATGCTTTTTTCGTTCAAAATGCTGATGCCGGTCATCAATTAAATTTTTGAATAATGTCAGTTAATTCACAAATCGCCTAATGCGAAATGAAAGAAAGATCTGGAACCCGCTTTTAATTAAAAAGTTTCCCCCAATATTAATTTGAGTGCTGTCAATGGGGTTGGATGATCTTACCTCCTATTTAGTAGGAAAAGCTTCCCTAGATTAATTGACCTTAAACACCTTCTGTGACCTGAGTCAGCCCTTGTACCCTACGGCCATCCTTTCTATATATATTCTTGTCTAAATTTACTTACTCTATCATTTTTTGGATGCTTTCGCCTGAAGAGGAACTTTCATGAAAAGTTCGAAACGTCGCAAGTTTTTTCCTTCTTTTAGTGCAGTGTTATTAATATATTTATATATTATTATATATATATATATGAAACATACATATAATACATATATACATACATAACAGATATATATATATATCTAATATATATAGAAACATCAAAAGTAGAAATATATATATAGATATATAGTATGTAATAACTATCATATATATCAACTTAATAATACAAATATATCTCATAATGATATATAAGTATACTATATATATATAACTATACATCTATATATGCACTATTTATATATATATATATAAATATATATTATTATAAGTATTAAAATATATATAATATTAAATATATATAATAGATATATATATATATATCCATTTAAAGATATAACATATATATTAAATAATAATATATATATATATATATAATAATCCTATATAAATGAATATCTATTAAAATAAATAAACACATACATACCTACATAAATACCTACACCTATATATATATATATATAAATATATATATAGAGAGGAGAGAGATAGAGAGAGAGAGAGAAGAGAGAGAAGAGAAGAGAGAGAGAGCGAGTAGAAGAGAGAGACAGAGAGGAAAGAGAAGTCAGAGCGAGAGAGAGAGAGAGAGAGAGAGAGAGAGAGAGAGAGAGAATGTATATATATATATATAAAATATATATATCATTATCCGTCATATATCTATCTGACTATATTTTATAGTGTAAATATATCATATAATATATAAGTATATATATATATATAATAATAGATAAGGTAATATAATATATATTTTATATATATATACATATTTAAATATATATATCGGAATATATCTATATATATATATATATATATATATAGTATATATATATATATATATGCCATATATGGTAAAATGTATAATTAGATATATATAATATATTATTAATATATATATATATATATATCATATATATATATCATAAATATATTATATATTTTATTTATTATTCATGTATATATACACATATATACATACACACACACAAGCACACCCACACACACACAGCAAAGCACTCACAATATATAAAAAAATATATATATATATATAATATATATATATATATATATCATATATGAAATATATTTTATAAAAATCTTATTAATATATGAATATAATATACATATATGTGTGTAATAATATAATATATATATACAAATATATATATATAATATGAATATATATATGAGATATATATATAAATATATATATTTATATATATTTGCATATATATATAATAACTATTATTTTTTTTTTTTTTAATATATGCATATATCTTTAATATGCATATATATATATAAATATAAATATATAAAAAAATGATCTATCTTACTATATATATTAATATATCAATTATATATATATATATCTGTTCACAACAAAATATATATATATTATAATAATTATAAATATATATATATAGTAGTATATATATATATATACAGATATATATAAATTATAATATATTAGAATCTAAATATACATAATATAATCTATGTTTATATATACATATATAATATATCTAATATTAATATTTTAACAATATAAATAAATAATAATAGATGATATATAATATATAATATATCTATTTATATAATATATATTATTATAAATCTATATTCTATATTCATATAAAAACATCTCACCATATAACTATCATATCTAATCACCTGATAACACTTATATATCGTAAATATACATTCTTTATATATGTACCCCCCCCTCCCCCCCCCCCCCCCACCCACCCCCTCCCCCCCCTTATATATAATATATAAAAAACATATTATATATATATATATATTTATATTATATATATATATATAATATATATATACATATACATGTATAC
Organism: Penaeus japonicus; assembly: GCF_977035675.1. Lineage (NCBI taxonomy): Eukaryota > Metazoa > Arthropoda > Malacostraca > Decapoda > Penaeidae > Penaeus > Penaeus japonicus. Next base: position 32,272,132 of record NW_028234424.1, read on the forward strand.
ATAGATATATATATATACACACATTTACTACACAACACACATATATATATCATATTATATATATAATATAGATATATATATATATATATATTATATTATATATACTATAGTATATATGTATGTATATATATATATATATATAATATATATCTATAGATATATCGATTGTATATATATATATAAGTGTGAGTGTATATATATATATTTATATTGATATATATATATATATATATATATATATATATATATATATAAAATATCATGTATATATATGTGTGTGTGTGTGTGTATTGTGTGTATTTATATTGATATATATATTATATATATATATATAATTATATATATTATATATATATATATATAAATATATATATATATCTCAATGATTTATAAATGTATACATATACACATATGTATCGACAAACGCACACGAGTGCACACACACACTACACCAACACACACACAGTCACACACACATATACATTATATATATATATTAAGATATATATCGATATAATAGTATATATATATATAGTATATATATATATATATTAAAAATTTAATATATATATAATAGTGATAAATTATCGGATATATTATAATATAAACCATATATATATTTATAGTATATATTCAAAAGAGTATGTACTACTATCTTTATATTATATATATAAATGTATATATTATATATATATAGATATATATATATATAGCGATATGATAAGATAGATAGATAGAGATATAAATATGTATATATATATGCAGTATATAATTTCATATATCTATACTATATTATATTATACGTATATATAATATATATATTAAATTATATATATATATATAGATATATATAAAGTACACACCAACGACCATTAATATATATACTCTTCTATAAATAATATTATATATATATATAATATAATATTTATATACATTATATATATATATAAATAATGAGTTATCAATGTAATATATATTTTATTTTGTGTGTGTGTGTTTATATACAGGATTATCTATTCATCTATCTATCTTTTTCTAAAACAAACTCACACACACACACCAAACACATACAAACATACACAACACGACACAACATACATACCAAACATACACAGCACACACACACACACATACATAACATACACACACACAACACCTCCACACATACACACACAACACATTTATTTATGAAAATGAGGGACATACAGTTTCAAGATATAATATGGATCCCATCATAACAGGTTCTGAGGAGGAATAGAACAAGATATTTATAGGTATATATTAAGGCTAAAGCGGGGGAGAAAACACGGGGTTGCACAGCAGCGTCAAGCGAGGACAGGAGAACGGAAACGGAGGCGGCGGCGACGGAACAGTGAACGGGTCATAGGGTCCGGCGGTCTGTGTGAAGGGTGTCCGGGGTAAGGTTTACAAGCGGAGATTGTGGGAGGATAGGAGACCAACAGCAGGAGAAAAACCACACCACATTCACATATATTCTATATAATATATATATATATATATTATATATAATACATCTTATATATCTAATAATGTGTGTGTGTTGGTGTGGTGTGTGTGTGTGTGTGTGTGTGTGTGTGTGTGTGTGTTGAGTGTGTGTGTGTTAGTGTGTGTGTGTGTGTGTGTGTCGTGTGTGTATAAATATATATAAAACATCACACACACACCACACACACAAACACACACCTACACACCACACACACACACACATAAAAGATTATCTATATATATATAATATTTATATATATATATATATATATATATATATCTATTTATATTATTATACGATATTTATATATATATATATTATTTATAATAGTATTAATTACATTAATATATATATATATTAAAATATATCATATATATATATATCTTTATATATATGTTGTTGTTGTGTGTGTGTTGTGTGTGTTTGTGTGTGTGTAGTGTGTGTGTGTGTGTGTGTGCACAAAAAAAAAAATAAGTTTAATCACACCCCATGCTCATATGCAATAAAACACACACACACAGGATACGCACAACATGACACACAAAAAAAAAAAAAAACTCACACACACAACTCCACCGAACACGCACACCTTCCACATAACACTATGCACATCACACAAATGCATACACATCCCATACACAACACCTATGCATTACTAAAGCACATAGGCACACACACAAACACTTACACACACGCAACACGCAAACCATGCACACACACACACATATATATGCATACACACACACACGACACACTTACACCACCACGCATGTTACACACACACACACATATATATGCATACACCAACACACACACACATTTACAACACACAACAAAAAACACCACACACACACACATATCGCACACTAACAACACACGGCGCGCGCAACTTACACAGAGACCAGACACACAACAAAAGCACACACACCACACACACACTAGCAAGCTACACACACACACATGCACACACACACACACACACACACACACACACACACACACACACACACAAACACACACATATATACATACACATGCATACACATGCACACACACACACAAACACAAACGCACACACATATGCACACTTACACACACATGCACACACAGAGAGAGGAGGAATATACACATATATATGCACACTAACACATACATGCATACGCACACCCACACACACATTCACAAACACACACAAATATGCACACAAACACACACATGTACACACACACACGCACGCAAAAATGCACACACACACACGCACACATTCACAAACACGCACAAATATGCACACAAACACACACATGTACACACACACACGCACGCACAAATGCACACACACACACATATGCACACAAACACACACATGTACACACACACACGCACGCACAAATGCACACACACACACATATGCACACTAACACACACATGCATACACATGCATACACACACACACACAAACGCACACACATATACACAATAACACACACACATGCATACAGTCACATGCACATAGATGAATACACACACACATATGCACATTAACACATATATGCACACACATGCATACGCACACACACACACACACATGCACATACACACACACACAAACGCACACACACACACATATGCACACAACACACACATGCTTACACACACACACATATACACACTAACACACACATGCACACATATTCATATACAAAAAACACTACATCTACCGACACACAAATGCACATGAAACACAACACATGCATACACACACATATATATCTATATAGAATATATATATTATATATATATAAGTATAATATATAGTATATATATAATGTATATATACATGCGCCATTATTTAACCACACTCCATACACATATGCTTACACAATCACACACATGCACACATCTGCATGCATACACACAATAAACACCAACACACTACATATGCACACACGCACACACAAACGCACACACACTACAATATGCATACAATCACACACACTAATGCACTTCCACACCATATAATACACAGTCACACACACACCACACATCACACACACAGGCAGCACTAACTACATACACCGCGCGCATATACTTAACACACACTGCACATACCACATATACACACACATGCACACACACACATACACACAAAAACACACACACACATACACACACGCACCTGCACACACACACATATATGCATACACACACACACAAACGCACTCACACACATGCTACACACACACACACAAACACACGCACACACATATGCACACTAACACACACACGCGCGCGCATACTTACACACACAGACACAGACACACATAAACACACACACACACACACGCACACACACGCATGCACACACACACACAAACGCACACACAAACATATACATACACACATGGCATACAGACCACAGGGTAACATCCACTATACATGCCACACGTAACACACCATTATGCATACTGCACGACACAAACTACACAAAACCGAACAGTCACACACACAAAAAAAGCACACACTCACATGGCATACACACACACAAATATGACAACAAACACATACATGTTACGCACACACATTACACACACTAACACACACAAGCATACATACAGTCACACACACAGAACACACATACAAAGGCACACACATACTTCACACTTACACAACAACATGCATACAAAAAACACAATACACTCATGTATACACGAACACACACACGCACACACCTGGACGAACACATGCATACCACACACACACACACACAAAAACGCACCCACATTCAAACATTATGTCACACAAACACATCACTATGCACACATAAGGCAGCCACACACACAAAAACACTACTCATGCACAATATGTATGCAACACACTACAAAAAACCACACATAAAATCCTCTAACACATTACACTATCAAGACACACAAACACCCACACACAAACCACACAACACATATTGCACACTAACACATACACATGCATAGCTACATGCAATACACACTCACACACACGCACAAACGCACACACATATACACACACTAACACACACACATGCATTACAGTCACACACAACAGAGAAGAATACATGACACACATATTATCACACTTACACACATATACACGACGAACAACAGTATACTCACACATGCGTCACCACCTGCGCGCGCGCTCGCGCCCACACAACATGACCACACCCACGACACCACACACAATGCCACACACACAAAACGCACACATACATGTTAAATACTGTACGTCCATGCATAATAGTAATGATAAATAAAATAAAATAAATAATAATCTAAATAAATAATCCAGATTCCAAGATAGACGCTATTACTAGAACAGGAAATTCAGGGCTACAAGATTTTTCCTTCGCGTAAACAAATAAAACACCCTTTACCGGCAAAACAAAGATACCCTGCCATCTAATACGACTAACTCCTTATCAATTTCTTAGTCCGTCTCAGCGACAAGCATACGGAAAAAAGACATTTGTAAACGCAGAGAGAAAAGATTCCGCTTCAGACAGACACGAGAAAGATATTTGCAAACGCAGAGAGACAAAGGACAACTTAACGTAGGTATCGGGAAGATCCGCGGCCAGCATGTGGAACAAGGCAGTAATAACACAGAGCCGCCCTTAGGTCAAGCACGCCACGCGAGCAGGCAGTCTCTGGGAGATCGGCGCTATAGGATATTGTTTATGAAGCGATTAAGATTTCCCTTTGCTGAGTGAGAGGGAAGTAGTGGTGGAAGACCTCTGCAAGGCCGAGATCGAGTGGCCTTCGGGTCAGGCCAGTTCGGCACTGGCCTCAATCCACTCGTCCGGTAGGAATGGGAGACTGGCTGTGCTGAAGAAAGCGTAAAAACCCACCAAGTTTTTTCATCAGTTCTCATCCATAGGAATTTGGGCTATTCTGACAAATGTCTCCAGGCGCCGGTGGAGCCCCCAAGAGCCCCTTGGCCTCTGCCTTTGCGTCCCTATGGCCATCCTCATACTCCCTACCAGGGAGAACACACATCGCTCTGGTATGATTTCTTGCAAGGAGTGGAGGAGGACGTACGAGGAGCTTCTGGGACGTCGCCGTTCGAACCTCTGTCGCAAGGTGACGGAGGATCCACGGAACTACAAAGCGAACAATCATTCACAACGAGACACTGAACGCTAGGAACAACGTCTTAGGTGGACTACCAACGGAAGTGCCGTCGCTGATTGACCCTCGGCAACGCCCGAAGTTGTCGGGGGACACTGATTTTTTTTATTAGAGCAAAAGGGAAGGGAAAGGCGCCCTCTTGGATGGCACCGAGATCTTCTCTCGCCGTGTTCGGTCTCGCCCGCCCAAGACGCCCTCATCCGTCGGGTACTTTGCTCCGCAAAATCGCCTACGAGATGCAATCTCCACTCGGTCTGAGTGAGATCGCGCGAAGGAATGGCGGATGAGAGGACCAGAACAAGAGGCCTGACGGTAGATGAAGCGCTCTTGCCTCGCCTCGTGGCCCCTGCAGGCCCACTTGTGATGGCGGTGGACGTTCTTCTCTTACTGATGCAAATTTCTCCGAAAACAAGACTGACTGTGCGTCGACCCTCCTTCCGGAGGACACTAGCCAGTCCTTCGGCCCCACTCTGGAAACTTCAGGCAAGAAAACAGATGACTGACTACCTTTCAGGACTACAAGATTTCCCTTGTGTAAAAAAATAAATAATTGTAAATAAAAAAAAACAATAATAATAAGTAATAAAAAATAAAATATAAAAACGCGTATTTGATTTCTGAACGTAAGATAACACCTGTACTAAGTCAAGATGTTATTATAGACACATATATATGTACATAAATACATACATACATACATATATTATATTTATATAATTATATATATATAATAAATTAATATGTATATATATTAAGTAAATGTAATATATATAATATAAATATATATATTATATATATAATATATATATATTAATATATATATATATATATATACAGAGAGAGAGAGAGAGGAGAGAAATACGAAGAGAGATAAAAAAAATCGCTATTTATATAGAACAAAAAACCCAAAAACGCTTCCCTTTGGCTTAGCCATTTTATTTTCTCGCGCAGTAGGAAGAGGTAAATTCCACCAGCCACTTAAGCAACACATTTTTTCCGCAAGACAGGAACGTTAAAATGAGTTAGTAGCGTAAGGAGCTTGTCGGGAAAAGTTTTCTTCTCCCTCTTTTTCTCTTCTTCCGTTTTCTTTCTCATTTCGCGCCTTCGTTCCTTTCTTTTCTTCTTCTTTTTTATTCAT
>NW_028234424.1:32293936-32298936 GCF_977035675.1 Penaeus japonicus
AAGAGAGCGTAAAATAACAAGGTTTTCTCTTCTCTATTTAGCTTTAATGAAAAATATGTCCGTGTGCTTGTTTGTTTGTTAGTGTATAATGCTTACAACAAATATATATAGAGAGAGAGCGAGATATAGATACATACATACATTCATTTAAACATAACTTTTTTTCTCATTTTTCTTTTCTTTTTCCGTTCACTACATGTAGTTTATAGATATATAAAAAGAAAGCTAAGCATGGCCTGTTTTTTGTTTGTTTGTTTATATAGCTGTTTACGCAACTTTGTATTCTTAGTATCATCAGATTTTACCACCACTTGTATCACATTATTTTGGCATAATGATTTAAATGAGTTAAAGATTGGTTTTCTCTTTGTTCGATAAATTGAGTTTGAATATTAGTTTGCTCGCTTTACGTATCGTATATATCGTGCACATGGGCAAAGGTATTCCTATTTTTTATCTATTTGTATTATTAGAGTATTAAAATCGTGTTCTCGGGATCGTGTTCTCGGACTTGCATGCCAGTTTCCTCTAGTAGATTATCCAGCGGTTATAGTCACCAACACAAAGTCAGGCAAAATTAGCCACGCCCCCTCCCCACATCAAGTCAACCAGGTCTTTCGTATTCACTCAACAGCGAGAAATGTGACTGCATATATAAAAGAGGCGTGGCTAATTTTGCCCGACTTTGTGCCAGTAACTCTGCCTGAGTTACTTGTGTGGTCGTCCAAGTTTAAAGCCGCGGTTTGCCACTAGTCATCCATATCGTGCTATGCCATGCCCCTTCCTGACTCACCTCGCTCAGTCACTCTGATCTACCCGCATTTTGCCAAGATCTGTTATGCTCCTACCTGAATCACCTAGACTAGTCTCACCCGAGTCTACGCTCTGCCAAGCTCTGACATGCCCATAATTGATTCACCTTACGAAGCTCTGTCATGCCCCTATCTGACTCACCGAGATCAATCACCCGAATCAACTCGCATTACGTTAGCCTCCGTCATGCCCCTACCTGACTCACCTCGATCAGTCACCCTGCATCATGTCAAGCTCTGCCATGCCCCTAACTGACTCACCTACACTGGCGACTCGAATTTTACCCCTTTCTTGTATGTCTGATGAATAATGATAGCTGTAAGTGGACTGAAAAACATTTTATTTACTTGACGTCATTCCACCTGGACAATTAATGAACAAAGCAGTGAGAAAAATCATATTAGTATTGTCAATTTTGATGATGAAATTACAAATTAATTTTCTTATTATTGAAGTAGGAAAGTTCCATATAGTTAATATTGATGATAAGAATTGAAGATGATGATGATCGTAATGACAATAATGATATTGATGAAAGTGCTAAGAATTGCACTTATCATAAATAACAGTGATTTTAGTACTAAGATTAATGATATGGATAATAATAGTAATAACGTTATTATCATTATCATTTTACCATAACTATGTAATCATTATTATCACTGATACTATGTATTTTCATCTTTGTTGTGTTATGACTATAATTTTCTTATTTTCTAAAATCACCATCCTTTTCATTATTATTATCACTAGTATTTTTACTACATTATCACTATTATTTCGACTATTATTATTATAACTATTTTTAATATCATCATTATCATTATTATTGTTGTTATATAACAACTGTTATTATGATTATTATCATTAATGTTGATATTATTATTGTTATTACTATAACTATTATTATCATTACTATCATCATTATTATATTTATCATAATCATTATTATCATTATTACCATTATCATTATCATAATCATCAATAACATTATAATAGTTATAGTTGGCATTATTCCTTCACATTAAAACTGTCATTATTACTTCTATCATTAATCATTGCAGATAATTTTTTTTCTTTTCTTTCTTTCTTTTTTTTTTTTACTGATTTACTGATATAAAAGTAAAAACAAGCAAAACTTCTCTTACATTATAGAACATCAGTTCCCTAAATTAAAGGACCTGCCTCATGCGTATCGTTAAAGTCAAGAAGAAATTACGAGTTTAATTATAAAGTTTACGGTTATTTATAATGACAGCTACAATTAAAACCATTTTCCGATAATCATCATTTTTTTATCCTTCGTCGCTGTATTCGGGGACCAATTATTGAATTGATGACCTGGTTATTATTTTTCTACTGTGTATGATTAACATAGCCATTGACATTAAATGAGATTAATCTATAAAATCAAAGGTCATCTCATTGTTAGAAATACTATGTGATATCAGTGAAAGTGAATAAGTTATTCATTCTCGTATACAACTTTTTTACAGTATATAACAAAGCCGTATAGCGTATATGAGGCATATTAATCGTCTGTAGATCTTTTTTTTTTTTTGTTTGGGGGAGGGGCAAAAAGAAGTTCAAAGCAAGCACTTACTAATTAATAATTTACTACACTTTGATGCTGAATCCTTAACATATGTGTATATATATAATATATATATATATATATATATATATATATATATATATATATATATATATATATATATATATATATATATATATATATATATATGTATATATATGTATCTATGTATATATATATATACATATATATATTCATATATATGTATACATATATATATACATATATATATATATATAATATATATATACATATACATATATATATTTATATATATATATAATATATATATATATATATATATATATATCATATATTTTATATATATATATGTATATATGTATATATATGTATATATATATATATATATATATATATATATATATATATATATATATATATATATATAAAGAGAGAGAGAGAGACAGAGCATAAACTACACATCTCCATATTTTACGTTCCTGAATCTCCCAAGCTTTCCGTTTCATTCCGTCTTCCCTTCCATTCAGTGAAATACATCAATAACACAGATATAAACAGTATTTCAAATTTGAATTGTTCTACATATACAGATCCTGATAATGCACAGAACTGAGATTTCCAAAAGCTCATTTGATTAAAAAAAAAAAAAAAAAAAAAAAAAAAAAAAAAAAAACCAGTATTACATGGCTTCCCGCCTGTGTATCTATAAGACTCCGATTCCCCAACGGCCTTGATGAAACCGATCCGGAGACAGGATGCCTAACTGACAGCTTCAATTTGATTTGCACCCACTTCAGGCACGATTGCAAGATGCCCGACACAACCAGAAGCAATATTTGTCTCGGTCGATCTGCTTGCGTAATAAGGTTTCGATTGTGTGTGAATACGGCGAGACCCTGAGAGGGGTGGGGGTAGTGGCAGTTTTGACTAACCTACTTACCTCGGTGTCAGTCTAAAAAAAATAAAATAAATAAATAAATAAATAAATAAATAAAAAAATCTATAACAAGTCAATTTCATGAAAAAGTAACTTTTGATATTAGACAGATTTATAGCATATATGTTTCTTTGGCGATGAAAGATCATTGTTCGCTTTGGCACTCTTATTTTTATAAGTATTTGTATTTTCTTATTTTTTACTAATCTTATACACAATAAATCCACCAGATGTATGCCTCTAGGCAAGATTATCATAGACAAGGAAATAGATGCACTATGTACAATATTTAGTGGCTAAATTGCATTGGCCCGACCATGATATTTGGAATATTCTTATTTTCCTTGTTCACATACTTTCAATGATTCATATTTTATATCTATTGTCTTCATATATCCCGATAGTGTCTAAAAATAAACAAATAGATAAATAAATAAATAAATATATAGATAAAACTCAATCAATATATAATGGACATTTCTCTTCCTTTATTCATTTCTTTTACCTTTTCATCACGTTAACCCAGATTGTTTTTTTTTTTTTTTTGTTTTTTTTTTCGTTTTTATCTTTTTATTTAATTTTTTCTTTTGTCTTTTCTTTTTTCCTTCCATCGTTTGTCTTTTCACAAATTTCCTAATCTCTTTTAATATTATTGTGACTAATATCATTGTTATCATTACTGCTGCTGTTGTTGTTGCTGATATGATATATATTTTCTATATCATTTCTATTGTTATAATTGTCATTGTGTTATCACGATCGTTATAATTGCTTTCATTACAATCATAATTACTCAACATCATCATCATCATTATAATCATCAGCATCATTAAAGTTAATATCATTATCTTATCAACCTTAAATCAATCCTTATCACGTCTCAATAGAAAATCACGGTTGCAATTATTGATACTATAAATACCCTTATTATAGCATCGACTCTAGGATGCATCAATCGATTTAATTAAGGATTTCTGATCAAAAGGCGCCTCGGTGTTCATTCTGTGTTTACCTCATGACGATTCCTCTGGCCTTCATTAATGTACAGGGCTAATGATGTTGATGATGTGCATGTTGATGATGTGGTTTTGATGTTGATGTTGATGTTTTTTCGATGATGAGGATGTGAATGTTGATGATGTGGTTTTGATGTTGATGATGATGTTGTTTTGATGATGAGGATGTGAATGTTGATGATGTGGTTTTGATGTTGATGATGATGTTTTGATGATGAGGATGTGAATGTTGATGATGTTGCTTTGATGTTGATGATGATGTCGTTTTGATGATGAGGATGTGAACGTTGATGATGTGGCTTTGATGTTGATGAAGATGTTTTTTCGATGATGAGGATGTGAATGTTGATGATGTGGTTTTGATGATGATGATGATGTATTTTCGATGATGTTGATGTGAATGTTGATGATGTGGCTTTGATGATGATGATGTATTTTCGATGATGTTGATGTGAATGTTGATGATGTGGCTTTCATGATGATGATGTATTTTCGATGATGTTGATGTGAATGTTGATGATGTGGCTTTGATGATGATGATGTATTTTTGATGAGGAGGATGTGAATGTTGATGATGTGGCTTTGATGATGATGATGTATTTTTGATGAGGAGGATGTGAATGTTGATGATGTGGCTTTCATGATGATGATGTTGTTT
>NW_028234424.1:32318936-32323936 GCF_977035675.1 Penaeus japonicus
GGGGAAGGGGGAGGAGGGGGAGGGGGGTAAGGAGGGAGGAGGGGGAGGGGAAGGGAAAGGGGAATAAGGGGGGTTGAAGAAGGAGGAGGGGTGGGAGAGGAAAGGGGAGAGGGGGAGGGAAGATGGAGGGGGTTGGGTGAAAGAGGGAGGAGGAGGGGTAAGGATGGGGGATGTGAAAGAGGAAGTAGGGGAAGGAAAGGAAAGGGGGAGGAGCGAGTGAGAGGAAGAGGTAGGGGATAATGAAGTATCGGAAGAAGGAAGATAGGGAGAGGGTAGGAGAAGATGAAAAGGATGGTATGCATGGAGTAAAGGACATAGAAAGGGGAAAGATGGAAAGTGATGAAGGGTAAAGGAAGGAAAAGGAGGAAGGGAAGGACAGGAGAGGCACTAAATGGAGGGGAAGGAGAGGAGGGATACAAGATAAAGAGGAAGGTTACGAACGGGTAGAAGATAGATAGAAAGTGATAGAAAGGGGGATAAAACAGAGGTTGGGTTTTGACTGGAAGAGGAGTATATACGCGAAAAGAGGAAAAGGGAAAATAATAGAGAGAAAGAAGAGGTGATAACACGGGGGTGGGGGTGGGGGGGAGAAAGGAGGGGGAGCGGGAAATGCAGAAGAGTAGATAAGGGGGGGGGGGGAAGAGCAATATGGGAAAAAATGAGAATTGCCGCAGAAGAAAAAGAAGGAACAGGAGAAGAGGCAGAGAAAGAAAAATGAATAGAAGTATAGCCCTATATCGGCAAGCCTTGTGACCTCACCCTCAACTGATAAAAGAGGTTATAGTTATAACAAAGTAGAGCAAAGAGACGGCCATAACCCACGCAAAAAAGAAACGCAACTCGCCCCCCCAAACAACTCGCAATGCATTCCCACGGACGAAAAGAACAGCCGAGTGAGAGTGTCAGAACCGCTCGTGTGGCGAGAGAACCTCCTTCGCCAGCGCTGCGGTCCCCGTGACAGCTGCTCGTCTTCGGTTCCATCGACCAAAGGCTCCTCTTGCAGTGTCTCTACGGCAATTGACGTCCTTTATGGCCGTCTATGTGTCGCTTGACCCTCTGATTGCCTCTTTCTCTCTGTCTGTCTTTCTGATTGCCTCTCTGTCTTTTCATGTGTCTTGCTCGTCTTCTCTACTCTGTCTGTCTATCTACCTATCTATATTTCTCTCTCTCTCTCTCTCTGTGTCTCTGTCTGTTTCTCTCTCTCTCTCTCTCTCTCTCTCTCTCTCTCTCTCTCCCCCCCTCATCTCTCCCTCGAGGTCCACCTCCCGCGCTCTCTCTCTCTCTCCTCTCTCCATCTCTCTCCTCTCTCCGTCTCTCTCTCATCTCTCTCCCCCACTCTCTCTCTCTCTCTCTCCTCCTCTCTCACTCATCCTCTGGTTTCTCTCCTCTTTCCTCCCCCCCTCTTCCTCCCCCCCCTCCCATCTTCATCCCCGCCGCTTTCTCTGTCTCTCACTCCTCCTCTCGCCTCCTTGGAGTAGTTTACTCTCTCCTGTCTCTTCTCTCCTCTCCTTCTCTCCTCAATCTCTTCCTCTCTTCTCTCAACACTCTTTCTCCCTCTCTATCTCTCTCTCTCTCTCGCTCATCTCTCACTCTCACATCTCTTCCTCACTCCTCCAACAAATCTCTCCTCCCTCCTCGCTCGCCCTCGCTCACTCTCACGCTCCATCTCTCCCTATCACTTTCCTCTCCTCCTCTCTCTTCTCCCTTCCTCTCACCTTCTCTCTCTCCATCTCTCTCTCTCTTCCATCTCCTCTTTCCCTCTCCTCTCCGCTCTCTCTCTCTTCACTCAGACTCTCTCCTCTCCTCCTCCTTCTCCCTCTCTCCACTCTCCTCTCTCTCTCATCCCTGACATCCTCTTCCCTTTCCCCTCTCTCCCCTCCCTCTCCCTCTCCTTCATCTCTCCATCGTCTTCTCTTCTCCGTCCCTCTCATCTCCTCCCCTCTCCTCTCAATCTTCAATTCCTCTCTCTGCCTTTCTCTTTCCCCCTCTCTCTATCCTTTTTTTTCCCTCTTCTCATCTTCTTCATCTCTCCTCTTTTCTCTCTCTCCTCCTCGCTTCTCTCTCTCTCTTATTCTCGGACATCAAAAGCTTGGACACTCACCAATAATGAATGAAAGCCGCCGTGCCTTCAGCGAGGACACGGAAGAGAAAAAGGGCTTTGATTGATTCTGCACGCAAAGGGGGAGCGCAGTCTCGGTTGCCAACGCTATGCTTTATGTGTATGAAAGGCTAATACGCTGTCCTTTTGGGTTATTAGCCTATTTTTGCTAAATGTTAGCAAAATGATTAAATGTATACTGGGGGGGGGGGGGGGGGGGGGGGGGGGGGGGGGAATTGAACAAGGAAGTGTTTTGAAAACAATATATATATAATAATATATATATATATATATATAAATATAAAAAGGAAGTGTTTGAAAACATTATATATTAGAAATTATATATATATATATATATATATATATATATATACACATATCTAAATGCCTAGATATGTATGTATGCTTGTGTTTGTGTTTATGTATATATATATATATATGCATACATACATACATACATATATATATTTTAATATATATATATATAGAATATATTATATATATATATATATATATGGTGTGTGTGTGTGTGTGTTGTGTGTGTGTGTGTGTGTGTGTGTGTATGTGTGTGTGTGTGTGTGTGTGTGTGTGTGTGTGTGTGTGTGTGCACATATGTATCTATGTATATGATATATATATATATATATATATATATATATATATATATATATATATATATATATATATACATATACATAGATATACATATATGTATATATATGTGTACGTATATATTTGTGTGTACAGACCTCTTTCTCTCTCTCGCTCTTTCACTCTCACCCTCTCTCAGACCATCACTCATTTCATCCTCATTATCGCCCTCTCCCTCATTCATTCTCTAACTTTTCCTCGGCACTTACCAATAAACAAACATTGGAACAGCAGATACACAAATCGACGTCTTTTGAATGACATGGAGGGTTGGATAAAGAGATTTTCCGATTAATAACTCATTAAATGATGAAGGAGGAGACTGTAATTGCAAAAAAAAAATATATAAATAAATAAAAATAAAAAAAGGGGGCGGAATGAAGCTAATCAAGTTTGCGGGAAGAAAATTTGACACAAATGGAAACAGGTGGTCACTGAGCCAAATTAAAATCGTACGGGATACCCTGCTTCCTGGTGCGCGGGGTTGGGAATTATCTTCTTAGTTTTATTCTTTTCTTTCTTTTTTCTTTTTCCTTTGCTTCTTTTTTTTCTAGTTCTATGTTTTTTTCTTCTATTTTGGGGGTTTGTATATATTTCTATGCACACACACACACATGAACTGACAGACACATACATTTTCACATGCATACACACACACACACACACACACACTCATGCTCACATACATTCATACATGCACATACATTCACATACCAATATATGTGTTAAAAATAATATATCAATAAACTAAATAAATATATAAATATAAATATTATAAAATAAATGTGTATAGAATATACATATATATATATATATATTTTTAATAAAAATAGATATATATATGGTGTGTTGTGTGTGAGTGTGTGTGGAGTGTGTGTGTGAGCGTGTATGATATATAATATATATATAAATAATATAATATATATATATAAAAATATATATATATATATATATATATAGTTATGTGATAAATGTGTGTGTGTGTGTAATAAATATGTGTGTGTGTGTGTGGTATGTATATATATATATACATATTAATATATTTATATATATATATAATAAATATATAGTAATATAATATATAGATACATAATATAGATAAACTATGTTTGTGTGTATATATATTTGTATATACTATATTTTAATAAATATATATATATATCTATATATATATAATATGTAACTTGAATTTTTCTAATTCATAGGTCCTGCCGAGTGCCCATGGGGATTGTCTGTAAAAACCTCGCCTATCATTGCTTGATGTTAATATATAGGTAACTTCCATGGTGGTTGTAAGGCACCCTGGTAAGATGATCTTTTTGTTGGGTTTGTGTAGTGTAACGGTTAGTTAGCCGCCGGATTTTTACTCTTGAGGAGGACCCAGGTTCGAGTCTCGAAAGAAGATTGCGTGATGAATGCGGTGTGTGTTTGTATATATATATGTATATATATAAATAAATATATATATTATATTATAAATATATAAAATATATATATATATATATATATATAATTTGTAAATTATATATGTCTGGTGAATATTTAATATATATATATATATATATATAGTATATATATATAGTATATATATATATATATATATATGTATGTATATATATATATATCTAATATATATATATTAAATATATATATATATATATATAATAAATATATATATATTATATATATATATATATATATATTATATATGTATATGTATATATAGTATATATATATATATATATAAATATAAATATATATATATGGGAGGAAATATATATAAGGGGTATAGGCAGTATATACAGGAGTTATATAGCGGGGTTAAGGCGGTAGGGTATAGCGGTGATATATATATATATATATAATTATATATATTTTACATATATATATATATATATATATATACCACTATATATGTAACTGTTAGCAACACACACACACGAAACACACACACACACAACAACACGCATGTTACACACAGTCACGACAAACACACATATATATACATATCCTACAAAACATCCTATAAAACGAAAAAAGAAAAACCTACGGTTACCTGCGGCAAAATAGCCTAAGTGACCGAGCACAGGCAATCTCCAGGATATACAAATAGTGAAGGCAAGGGACCCCTTTGCCATAACTTAATTTGTAATGATACCGGGTGACTATGCCTGACGTCAGGAGCCCAAAACCCCACGACGAAATATATATTTGAGGAGAAATAGAAAGAGAGGGAAGGAAGACGAAATGT
>NW_028234424.1:32326900-32329400 GCF_977035675.1 Penaeus japonicus
TATGTATGGTATGCTTGTGTTTGTGTGTATGTATATATTATTATTGCATACATACATACATACATATATTATATTATAATCATATTATTATACTTTATATATATTAATATATATGTGTGTGTGTGTGTGTGTGTGTGTATGTGTTGTGCATTGTGTGTGTGTGTGAGTTGTGTCGTGTGTGTGGTTGTGCCACATATGTATCATCTATGTATTGATATATATACATATATATCACATATTATATATATATAATATATATATATCTATTACATATACATAGATATACATATATGTATATATATGTGTACGTATATATTTGTGTGTACAGACCTCTTTCTCTCTCTCGCTCTTTCACTCTCACCCTCTCTCAGACCATCACTCATTTCATCCTCATTATCGCCCTCTCCCTCATTCATTCTCTAACTTTTCCTCGGCACTTACCAATAAACAAACATTGGAACAGCAGATACACAAATCGACGTCTTTTGAATGACATGGAGGGTTGGATAAAGAGATTTTCCGATTAATAACTCATTAAATGATGAAGGAGGAGACTGTAATTGCAAAAAATATATATATATATAAATAAATTAAAATAAAAAAAGGGGGCGGGATGAAGCTAATCAAGTTTGCGGGAAGAAAATTTGACACAAATGGAAACAGGTGGTCACTGAGCCAAATTAAAATCGTACGGGATACCCTGCTTCCTGGTGCGCGGGGTTGGGAATTATCTTCTTGGTTTTATCTTTTTCTTTCATTTGTCTTTTTCCTTTGCTTCTTATTTTCTGGTTCTATGTTTTTTTTTTTCTATTTTGGGGGTTTGTATATATTTCTATGCACATACACACACACACATGAACTGACAGACACATACATTTTCACATGCATACACATACACACATACACACACACACACACACACACACTCACTCATACTCACATACATTCATACATGCACATACCTATATATGTGTATATATTATATACTATATATATATATATATATATTATATATATATATATATAAATATTAAATAAATATATTACATTACATATATATATATATTATTTATATATATATTATATATATATGTGTGTGGGTGGTTTGTGTGTGTGGTGTGTGTGTGGTGTGTATGTATATATATATATATATATATTATATATATATATCTAATATATATATATATATATATACATATATAGATAAATATGTGTTGTGTGTATATATATATGTATAACATATATCTATATATATATTATATATATATACTATATATATATATATTGTAACTTGAATTTCTACTTCATTCCTGCGAAGTGCCCATGGGGATTGTCTCGTAAAACCTCGCTATCATTGCTATGTTAATATATAGGTAACTTCCATGGTGGTTGTAAGGCACCTGGTTAGATGATTTTTGTTTGGTGGTGTAGTGTAACGGTTATGAGCCGGGATTTTTACTCTGAGGCACCCAGGTTGGTTCGAGTCTCGAAAGAGAGATATGGTGTGTGCTTGTATATTAGATATATGGATATATATATTAGATATTTATGTATTTTATATATTATATATATATATATATATAATATATATATGTATATATATGCTATGTATTTGTATATATAATATATATATTATAGTATATATTTAGATAATTCATATATTATATATATATATATATATATATATATATATATAATTATATTATACATTATATGTATATTATATATATATAACTATATATATAAATATATATATATATATTTATATATTATATTAAAAATATATATATATATATTATACTAATTTATTATATTATTATATATATATATATATTTCTACATACATACATATACGCATGTATGTCACACACACACACACACACACACACACACACACACACACATATATATACATATCCTATAAAACATCCTATAAAAAGAAAAAGAAAAAAAAAAAAAAAAAACACGGTTACCTGCGGCAAAACAGCCTAAGTGACCGAGCACAGGCAATCTCCAGGATATACAAATAGTGAAGGCAAGGGACCCCTTTGCCATAACTTAATTTGTAATGATACCGGGTGACTATGTCTGACGTCAGGAGCCCAAAACCTCACGACGAAATATATATTTGAGGAGAAATAGAAAGAGAGGGAAGGAAGACGAAATGTGGGGGACGGGGGGGGGAGGAAGGGTGGGGGAGGAGATGGATGGGTGGGGGTGGGGTTGGGGGTGGGGGGGGTGGGGGGGTGGGGGGGGGTGAGAGATGAAGAGGAGAGAGCGAAGGAAGGGGAAAAGAAATCGATAGGAAGGAAGGCAGTAAGGGGGGGGGGGGATGTAATCCTGTGGGATGGCAGTGAGGAAAATAAGGATGAGGAAAAAGTTTTTTTTTTTTTTTTTTTTTTTTTTGGTGTTTATAAAGTTTTTTTTGAGTCGTTTTCTTGCACTTCCATAATGAAGGTGATTTTTCCTTTGGTGATATTTATTTGTTTATCTGTTTGTC
>NW_028234424.1:32402858-32405358 GCF_977035675.1 Penaeus japonicus
TTTCATAAGTTCCTTGCAATTCGTGTGAATTTATGTAATCATGACAACTTTCATACTCTTAGATATGTAAAATAAGTAACATGAACTGCTACCACCCACTTAGTTACCGCGTGAGAACGAACTTAATAAATGGGAAACGAAATTTTTGTTTGAAGAACTTGTGGAAAGGAAAGACAGTTTGTATATATATGTATGAATGTATAAGTTAGGTAGTGTTGTATCCATGAATCTGAGAAAATACACACTGTTGTTTGCGTGGGGAGTACCTTTATGGGATATCTACCCCTTTATAGGGCTGGTGGATAGTTTAATGTTCAA
Organism: Penaeus japonicus; assembly: GCF_977035675.1. Classification (NCBI taxonomy): domain Eukaryota; kingdom Metazoa; phylum Arthropoda; class Malacostraca; order Decapoda; family Penaeidae; genus Penaeus; species Penaeus japonicus. Next base: position 32,403,177 of record NW_028234424.1, read on the forward strand.
TATATCGTTGCTTAGTCCAATTCTTTCAACCATATCTGTTTCTGCCACTGCTTTACTTTTTTTTAAACTCTGCGTGACTATGTTTGATGTCCTCCCTGCGAAAGACCTTTCATTTTATGCACTTGGTTTATATTATTTTTCATATCTTGGATCTCCTGTCTTGATCATTATCCTAGAGAGGAATTAATTAAAAGTTGTCATTCAAATAGCATAAAACACTCACAAAAGTAAGGCACTGAATAAAAGACACCAAAGCCTGAAACCCCGAAGATCTTTAGAGCGCCACCTGAATCACACGATTACTCGTATAAACAACACCAGATACCAAAACGACCAAAATAATCAGAGAGAGGGATAGAGCTGCTATTCGGTACACGACAGCTTCCCCGGTGGCAAAGCGTTATTTTGTTATTTTGGATTTATGTTCAGTAATGTTGGATTTGATTTTTTTTTTCTTTTTTAAGGAAGTGATATAGTTGATCAGGCTGGCTTACGACCCCCACCCCCCCACAAAAAAAAAAATAATAATAATAAATAAATAAAAAACATAAACTATGTACTTCTCTGAATTCTCTGACCCTCAACCCCGGGATTATCTGAACCTCTCTATGCTTCCTCGTCGTTATCCTCTGGTCCCTCATGCCTTCGTGCTGTTGCGGAGTCTCATGGCTCAACAAGATCCTCATCTTCATCTCAAAATACCTCGGGAGGTGAAACACATTGCTGTGGTTATCTACGCCCGTCTTTGATTTATCTTCGATGGCTGAATGAAGCATGAACTGATCCTTGGTCTCTCGAGATCTGAGGATCCTGAACTAGGGGAGATTAGTCCCTTCAATATGCATACAGGACCTCTCCGCTTCGGAATCGGCGCGGATAGAATCTGACGTCCTCTGGTTTGTCTGAACATCTTAACCCAGACGAGGTCATCTTCCTGCGACTCGACCTTGCCTTTCACTCGCTTATCGAAATTTCGGGTCCACTTCTCCCAGGGATCCTTCTCGGTCTGGGTTGCAGTATGTTGGTGGTCTTCCTGAAAGCGTCTGCAGTGTGCAGGATTCTCATCAGCTTCCTGGACATTACTTTGGGGACTCAATGAATACTTATTTTTTTCCTGAAGGTGGATACAAATGTGTGTAAATCTGTTGCTGCACTTATGTTAATTATTCATTCAGTTCCAGGCAATGCCGTGTTTTTTTGGATTTTTTTCATACTCAGGCAAGTTTTAGTGATCTCTATCCCGCGAATTACTGTGCTGTAATGCCTCTCAAACGCGGCAGGGACTCGGACGATAATTGCCCGCCTCTTACGTTTACCCGTTTTGAAAATTCTTGTGATGCGACTAAAACGCTTTTATTGAAAGGAGGAAAGACCCCGCGGTATGAAATTGGTTAAAACGACATGAAACCGACTCCCTAACACTCTCCCACGGCATTTGTCGATATCATTAGTCCAGATTATTAGTTTCACTGTAATCTTGGAAGCAAATACCCGTAAGTGATGGTAAACAAACAAGAGCGCCAGGTGCACAAGGATTATTGTCAAGTGATTAGTAATTACTAAAATACAGAACGATTTTCTCATGAATCGCCAGTGGTACCTCGTACCCTGAGAACCCACATCGAAAGACACTGAAAACAAAATTTCCTTTCAAATGGAAATACCCAGCCACTCGCCTCCCCCTTAACCTGGATTACAAAAGCTAAGCAATCATCAACGCGTTATAGTGAAACGACACCATAAATGATACAAAAGTTTTATTAAGCGGTTGATTACTTGTTTACAGGTCTTGAACGCCGTTAAAACTCCAACTATCGAATACCAGCATAGGCAACCAAATTGGTTGTTGAGATCCTGCTCGTTACTGATACTGTTATTGGCTATATTTGATACTTCTTTAGGTGTTACTGTGACTTCAGTTAGTTATATGATAACTTTCTAACACTTGAATAAATATAAACGGTAACGCACATTGCCACCACCCATATAATTATAATATGGGAACGAAGTTTACTTATGGGAGAATAAATATTTGTGTTGGCGAGAGATACTGTGTACTTGATTTAAGCTGAACAAGTTGAAAAGAAAACAACGAAGTAAAACACTCGAAAACACACGAATATGCCGAAGGCCTTGTCGCATTTACTGCTTCATCAGGGCATGTGTGTGTGTGTGTGTGTGT
>NW_028234424.1:32407858-32412858 GCF_977035675.1 Penaeus japonicus
TGCTTTTCATATCATCATTATATTTTCACTAAGCTGTAATTTTACCGTCCAAATCATTTTTCATACAATTTGGCTTTTGATATCGATATTTGATATTAATCTTATATATCTTCTAACAGGCACCGACACGTATATGAATTCATAATGAGTAATTATATTTCTATTGTAGTTACTTTGATGTTCAGAACAAAATGAGCAAAGCAGAAGGATGGAAATAATGCTTCCTGATTCACGACGTAAATCAATCTCATCCACCTGCAATAATGGACAGAACCCAGATATCACATCAAACACTATTTTAAAAACATATTCATTTTTCTTTTAATGGTAATGATATATATGTATATATATATATGTGTGTGTGTATATATATACACTATATATATATATATATATATATATATATATATATATATATATATATATATATATATATATATATATATATATATATATATATATATATATATATATATATTTTATATATATATATATATATATATTTCATATATATATATATATATATATATATATATATATATATATATAAGAAGGCTTTTCTTGAGAATACATGATTATATCTTTTAATTCACGTGGAAACGGGAGAATAATATAACTGTGTAAAATTACGAACTAAAAGTCGAAGGTCGTGACATAATTGACAAATTGACAGGTTCTCATTATTAATGTGTCTTTGGATGACATTCGTTGATTTGTAATCAACATAGAATTATATTAAGCAAGTCATCAAGATAATATGATAGTTTGTTTAACGTAATGGCATGGGCGGATAATATAAATAACAGTGTATTAAATCGTTTTTTCATATTCGAGAGGAAACATAATTGGAAAAAATGGCAAAGGCATTATTTTGAAATTACTATAACGATTGATAAGGATAGATAGACAGACAGAAAAAAAAATAATACAGAAATACACACGACCATCATATCAGCCATGCAACAGGCTATCATTAGATAAGAAAGTAAAACAGAAACAAAACGCCAATCACCCGCTGATTTCGTAAATTCTCTCTTGGCAAGGCAAGGCAAGGCAAAGCGTGCCGATGAAGTTGCGAGGTGGTTGGATGCTGCATCTCGCTCTCTCCCGCTCTGGCTACCCGTGCAGGAGGACTGGACTGGACGCTGCCTGTCTTGCAATTTTAGTATTCGTCATTTTACTTCGTTTTATGATTTTTATTGTTTTTTCTTCGTTGCACCTGTTTTGATTAGTTTTCTTTAATTGTCGTTATTATTGTTAGTTTACAAGGCCTTTTTTTTTTTTTTTTTTTCTCCTTTTAGTAATTTTGACTCAAAATTCTTTTATCTCAGTTTGACTTTGTTTTCATTTATGCAGTTAGGAAAAGTATTTCGTTTGTGCTTGATTTTAATTATTTTACTTTTCAACTTGTGATTTTTATATTTCTATGCATTTGCTTTTTTTTGTCGTACTTGTTTAACTTGTGTTTTTAGTTATATTTATGTTTCATAAACTTGACGCCTCTGACAACACCAAGCCGATTTTTACATTTTTTTCAACAATAAACAGAAATGATCAGACAGTCAACGAATGTATTTCGGTTACCTGTCCTTCCTGTCAGCCCATTTATCCGGCTGTGTCGCCATTTTGAGATGGACAAAGAAGTTACAACGGTGGATACGATCACGAAGATAAAAGCTGAGTACTGGAGTGTTTTTTGCTTAGGAACTGGACGTGATCTGAAAGAGAGAGGATGAGAGAAAGAGGGAGAGAGAGAAGGAGAAATACAAATTAGAAGCATCAGTCCTGCTAAAGAAGAGAGAGAGAGAGAGAGATTTCATTTTTTATGCTGCGTGTGTGTGTGCTTTAACAATTTCATTATTCTTTAATTACGGTATTCATATTAGCAACATCAATTTATCTCTTTTAAGTTCGTAAAATATCGCTTGAAAAATTCCTTTTATAGATAGCTACCTAATCATTACTCTCACTAGAATTATAATTTCATCTATTAACTTGTTTAATTGTTTTGAAGGGAATAATTCCATACGAACTCGAGAACTCACCTTACTCACTCACACATGCATACACTCACTCTATATATATTCACTTTCTTCTCATAGTACTTACAATCTTACAGATTCATTGTATACTCACCACATACCTTTCTCACTCTGGCATTATCTCACCTCGCGCCTCTCTTCATAAATGCATTTGACACTGCGACTATTGTGTCATGACGTAGAATTAATTAAATAAATTCCGTAGATTCGGTAGGACAGGGTGTACCAAAAACGGTTTTTCTTTTTTCTCCTTAAATTGTTGAAAGTAAAAGTAGACAGTGACTTGAATAAAAAAGTTCTATTGTCTTGTAGTATTCTGTTCTGCTTATTCGGAGCCTTGCTATTGCCACTGTTGCCTCCCTCTACTTGAGAAGCTTGTTGTTCAAGATATCCCTTGCAACTCCCCTCTTTTATCTCTCTATACTATAGAGAAAAAAAAATCTGCAAATTCAATGATAAAGAAAAGAAAAAAAGCTGCATATTCAATGATAAAGAAAGAAAAAAGAAAAAAAAGCTAATTCAACGATAAAGAAAAAACAAAGTTTTACTTATGCACATTCCCTCCTCCCCTCACTACTCATCATTCATTCTCTTCTCTCTTTAACTCTGTATGTACGAGGTTATTATGCAGATAAACGGAAAGCCAAATACCACGGAAAAAAGCGATGGATTCCAGTTCGCCCAAACACCACTACGACGCGGGAACTCATCAGTCGCAGACGTTAAAAGGCTCGCGTGAGAGAGCATGGCCGTACTTCCCTTTAGGTAGCTATATGCCACCTTAGTTCTTCTCCCGCTTTTCTTCTTTAGAGAATCCAGTTTCTCATCTTTAATCTTATTGTGCTGTACTGTACGGCTTGCAATGGCTGGTCGTATCACAGCAACGAACAGTTTGTAGACCTTCAGTGCTCTCACCGGTAAGCAAATAAAAAGGAAAGAAAATAAAAAAGGGCATACTCAGAGAGAGAGGGAGAAGTAAAGAGAAAGAGAGACAGACAGATAAGTAGAAAGAGAGAGAGAGAGAGATGCAGAGAGGAAGACGCAAAGAAAGACATTCAGACAGGGAGAGACAGATGGCGATTAAGGTACACCTACATAGCGAAATTCTATCATGAAAGAAAACAAATTAATCAAAGCAAGATTATGTATATGAAAGAACTAAAGATGCAATAGAATACTATTCGAAGTTAACAGAAATCAACATAAATTGAAATATATGACAAAATATAATCAATCTGCAATCACTTCGTCAGCTATACTAAGAAAAAGAAACTGCAAATGCGTTTCTTCTTTGGCGGAACAAAGGATGTATCAACTTGTTTCTTACATTGTGGAAAAGGAATTGATCAGTTATCCTTGGAAAACGATAAACGATCGATATGTGTCGCTTTTTATTTCGTAAAGAATCTTAGCAAGGACTGAATATAGGAAGGAAAAATGGAAATAAGAGAAAAAGAGAGAAAAATGTTAACACACACACGTGTATGTATGTGTATTTATGGATATGTATATATATATATATGTATGTATGTATGTATACATATATACACATATATACATATATATGCATGTATATATGCATGTATATGTATACATATATATGTAGTATATATATATATATTATATATATGTATATATATATACATATACATATATATATATATATATATATATATATATATATATATATATATATATATATATATAACAAATACCTATATAACATAATCCACATAAAAGCAGAGAAGCGTCTGACCCTGCGCCCCCCCCCCCCTCCCTCCCGCCGCGTACCCTAGAAACCAAACTTCGGCCCTAAACCCGTTACATTATCATGGAAATGTTTGCAAACTAGTCACGTGCCTTTATGGGCGAGAGCAGTCAACTCCAGCTTGCTATGAATGCCCGGTGATTTTGTATAGATTTTATTGTATGTGCGAGTTGTAGCCATGGAAATACTGATCTACGGCCGAACGGTTAGTATATATAAACATACAAACTCTCACACGGGCGTTTACACGGGCGGGCTGGTTTACCCTTTCCTCTTTGCATGGGGTGTGATGTGGCTGGTCAATATATCGACGCCTAGTCAAGATAGGATCTTTATATCCGTTTTTTTTCTTGGGAAGATATACTGTATATACAGTATATAAGTGGTGTTTATATATATATATATATATATATATATATATATATATATATATATATATATATATATATATATACATATATGTGTGTATGTGTATATATATATATATATATATATATATATATATATATATATATATATATATATATATATATATATGGTGGACTGACTTCTTTTGTCTGATAATGTCGGCGATTTTTTTTTTTTTTTTCCGACAACCAAGATCGCCTCCACGTCGGAATATCTCTAAAAATCGGCCGATACCAATGATTCCGATACCGATAATTTATCTTATTCTTACAGTTTAATGTAAATCGTAACCGATAAAATTGCCAGTGGATGTATTAAACAAAAACAAGAAGAATTAATTTGAGTCTAATTCAGTCTCTTATTACCTTGAAATTTCAAAAAATTATGTTATATATGCAAAATTGTGCTTGTTTTATGCTTTGCACAAATGGATAGTATTAAGTATATTACTTTTAGAAAAATATGATTTCTGTTATATGTTGAACTCAAAGATGAGGAAAACCAAATAGTCGTTAAACTTCAAGACTTGTTTCTGCTTTCTTCCTTTAAATCAATTTTTGGGTGTAGTTCAAAGTACCCCACCGTAACCTTAATTTCATGGGAAAATGCTAGCAACGTTGTAATTTTTTTTTTTTTTTTACAACCAAATACTCAAATTTAGTCTGATTTTAAGTATCTCAGATTGGAGAACAAATAGAACAATTTTTTTTTTCATTTATATATATAGCCACAGTAATAATGATAATCATATTGCTTATAAGAATAAGTATAATGACAATAGT
>NW_028234424.1:32417858-32420358 GCF_977035675.1 Penaeus japonicus
CCCATACATTTGAACAGTAGTTGATTATACTAAGAGCTAGTTGGGGAGAGAAGAGGGGATATGTAGGGGAGCGAAAGAATAGGAAAAAGAAACGAAAACACGAAATTCTTAAGAACTAGGACGGGGGAAATAGGGTTGAGGAGATCGGAGACCTTACCGAGAGAGTGTGTGTGTGTTTGTGTGTGTGTGTATGTATACATACATACACACACAAAAAAAAACATACACACACATAAACAAACAAACAAACAAAAACACACACACACATACATCCACACAGCTATATATATATATATAATATATATATATATATATATATATATAATATATATATATATATATATATATATATATATATATAGCTGTGTGTGGGTGTGTGGGTTTGTGTGTGGTGGTGTGTTTGGTTGTCGCGGTATATATATAAATATATATATATATATATATATGTATGTATATATATATATATATATATATATATATATATATTATATATATATATATATATATATATATATATTATATATATATATATATATATATATATAATATAATATATATATATATACATATATATATATATATATATATATATATATATATATATATATGTATATATATAGAGATATATATATATATATATATATATATATGTATATATGTATATATATAAATATATATATATATATATATATATATATATATATAATCATATAAAAAGAGAGATGGAGAGAAAAGAAAGATAAATAGAAAGAGGAAAAGAGAGAGTTAGAGAAGAAACTAAAGAGAGATAGAGAGCAAATAGAGAGGAGAGAAAGAGAGAGAGAGGGAGGGAAAAGAGAGAGAGGAAGAGAGAGGCAGATTAGACAGGAAAATATAAATATGGAGATGAAAAGAGAGAAAGGGAGGGGGAAGAGAGAGGAAGAGGAAGGGAGATGGTGAAAGAGAAAAATGTTCACTAACAGCTTGGCACGGCGATTATGTTCTATGATAATCTTTATTATGATTTCCTTTCAGCTGAGCTTCAGTTGTTTGGCAAGAATTATCCTTTTACTGTATATTAAATCGAAAAAAATAAAAATAAAACCGACATCTTAGTAAATTCAAAAATATTCAACAACTTTCCAGACCGTTATAAAACAACCTTCACGTATCATATCTGACACACTCCCTACCATACAGCACCAGAGAGTGTTGACACATGACCTTTAAAATATAACACGAATCATTTTTCAATCAAAGTGCCTCATCACACCTGTCGATTGCAATCCACTCAGGGAAGAGGTGGAAAAGGGGTGGAAGGGAGGGAGGGGTGGAAGGGAGGGAGGGGTGGAAGGGAGGGAGGGGTGTGGGGAGAAGGTGGAGGATTGGGAGGAATGGGTTGGGAGGAGGTGAGGGTGAAAGGAAAGGAGGAGAGGGCGAGAGGTATGTAGGGGACAGGGTGGATGAGGGAGGTGGAAGAGGAAAGGGAGAGAGTTAAAGGAAGAAGATCCACTTCCTTTCCCTTATTCTCATTGTAACATGAGGGCAGTCTATTCCGTGTCAAGGCAGTATCCTCATCCACTTTCTCATGGCAACAGGGGGTCACTCCACTCTAATCAAAGGCCTTATCCTCACCCACTTTCTCACGACAACCTGGAGTCAGTCAACCCTGTTCCATGGCATTATTTTCACCCACATTCACATATACAATATGGGGGGTGGGGGGTAGATACAGTGGGATAAAGAGATGGAGAGATAGAAGGTGGAGAGGATGGTGGAGGAGTTGAGGGGATGAAGAGAGGAATCAGGAGAGGAGAGGAAGGTAAAGAAAAGGCGAAGTGGGAAATGGGGAGAGATGGGAGGGAAAGAACGTGGGGAGATACAGAAGGAAGATAATGAGAAGGAGGAGGGAAAGGAGGTGAGGAGGTGGAGGACAGGAAAGAGGAAAGAGTCATCGGATGGCTGCATAATCGATGTTGTGAAAGTTCCATGTCTCTCAAGGGTAGGGTTTGGTTGGGTAGATTGGTTTAGTGATAGACAGGTGGATGGCTACAGAATCGAAAGAAAGAGAAAGAGGGAGGAAGGGAGAGAGAGAGAAAAAAAAAAAACAAAAAGAAAGAGGGAAAAAACGAGGGAGGGAGGGAGGGAGGGAGGGAGATAAAAAAAAAATAAAAAAAATAATAAAAAACACAAAGAGAAAGAGAGAAAAGGTGAGGGAGGGAGGGAGGTAGACAAAAATATTGATTCTGATGAGACCCGATAATGAAAGTCCTCATAACTAATATTCAGATAAAGGGATATATATACATCTCGCCGTTGATAAACATCCAATATTAGAAAATGTCATACTGATAAAGACGATTCTGACTGCAATAATAACAATCATGCCGAAATAATCGACTAGATTTCTTACAGGAAAGAAATTTCAAATATATGAACATATCCTGACCTACAGAAACTTACAAACACATCACCCAAAGACCGTAGTACAAGAATTTCCATTTCAATTACTCTGTTGAAC
>NW_028234424.1:32480358-32492858 GCF_977035675.1 Penaeus japonicus
TTTTTGTAAATGGTCATTTTTTATTGTACTTTCTTTCTTTTCTTAGCTGCAAGTTTTTTTTGTTTTGTTTTTTCTGTATTTTTTGTGAGTAGTTATTTATACATCTTATTTTTTGTAAGTAGATTTTTTGTTGTAAGTATTTTTTGTAAGTAGTTTTGTTTTGAATTGACATGGAAGTAATGATAATCAGTTGCTGATTTTGTCGAATCATCACCAAAAAAATTACGGTTAATATAGATAACATACATAGTGTATGTATATATTATAATATATATACATGTATATGTTCTGTATCTATATCTTTTATATATATATATATATTATATATATTATATATAATATAGATAATATAAAATATATATAATATATTATGATTGTGTGTGCATATATATATATATATACATATATATGAGCATATGTCTGCTATACACATATAAATTAGCATATGTAAATTATATCATAACATATATAATATTTAATATATAATAAAATATGTATACATATATATGTACATATATGTACATATATATGTATATACATATATATATGTGTATGTGCGTGTATGTGCGCGCGCGCGCGCAGTTGCGAAGAGAAATCACATTCCACCTTCGGCCACACCGTGTCTGTCCCGGGTGGCCATTTCTACACGACAGGTCACACAGAGTCGGAAGGGGATGTCACTCGGGAGGCTTGTCCCTCAGCTGGCGCCTGATATAACCATCTGACAAACGTGGATTTGCAAATTACAACTTAACCCCTATTTTCACGTTATGTAATCTACAAAAAACATCTTAGGATTATTATTACAGGGGACATATTGCCAGTGGAATATATTTACACTTTCTTGCTATAATGATGTGAAGTCTGGGGTAAGAATACTTAGGATTTGTTGTCGCAAATTAAATAAGATCATGTTAAATTATGATTAAGAAACTCGCCGGTAGAAATCGTGCAACATCTATTGGTTAGACTTGATAATTTTGGAAAGTGGAGTGCCCATATGTATCATTCTAGAAAAAAATACTTGATCTATCAATCAAGATCTATCTATATCTATCCATATGTATTATCCATCTAGGATATCACTCGCCCTCTTTTCTCTTTGTCAAAATAGCTCCGAATTAAAAAGAAAATATGCCAAGGTAGCTTCCCCCCCCCCCCCCCCCTTACTCTCCCCGTCCAACAGCTCCCAACTCTCACACCGTGACTCCCATCCCTCTATCCCTCCTACACCGTGACTCCCATCCCTCTATCCCTCCTACACCGTGACTCCCATCCCTCTATCCCACCGTTCAAAAACCGTGACTTTCCCAGTCCCCTCATCCCCCCACACCGTAACCCCCATCCCTCTATCCTCCTAACCGTGACTCCCAACCCTCATTCCATCCTTCACACCGTACTTCCCATCGCCCTCATTCCCCTCCTACAACGTGACCCCCCTCCCTCGACCCCTCACCCGTGAATCTTTCCCATCCCTCTATCCCGCCCTTCAACCGGACTCCCTCCCTCTATCCCTCTTCTCCTGACTCCAATCCCTCATTCCCCTCCCTACACCGTGACTCCCAACCCTCTATCCCTCCTTCCCGGACCTCCCAATCCCACTATCCCTTCTTCCTTCCCGTGACTCCCCAACCCTCGATTCCTCCTACAACACCGTGACCCCCATCCCTCTATCCCCTTCACCGACCCCATCCCTCTATCCCTCCTTCAACCGTGACTCCAACCCTCGACCCTCCTACACCGTTACTCCCATCCCAAATCATCCTCACCTTCACCGTGACCCCATCTCATTCCCTCCCACACCGTGACCCCCATCCCTCTATCCCTCCTTCACCGTGACTCCCATCCCTCATTCCCTCCTTCACCGTGACTCCCATCCCTCTATCCCTCCTTCACCGTGACTCCCATCCCTCTATCCCTCCTTCACCGTGACTCCCATCCCTCTATCCCTCCTTCACCGTGACTCCCATCCCTCTATCCCTCCTTCACCGTGACTCCCATCCCTCATTCCCTCCTACACCGTGACCCCCATCCCTCTATCCCTCCTTCACCGTGACTCCCATCCCTCTATCCCTCCTTCACCGTGACTCCCATCCCTCTATCCCTCCTTCACCGTGACTCCCATCCCTCATTTCCCATCCATACAACCGTTACCCCCATCCCTCTAGCCCCTCCTTCACCGTGACTCCCATCCCTCTATCCCTCCTTCAACCCGTGACTCCCATCCCTCATTCCCTCCTACACCGTGACTCCCATCCCTCTATCCCTCTTCACACCGTACTCCCATCCTCTAACCTCCTTCAACCCGTACCCCATCCCTCTGTTCCTCCTTTCCACCGTGACTCCCATCCGGCTATTCCCTCCTTCACACGGACTCTCCCATCCCCTATCCCTCCTTCACCGTGACTCTGACTCCACTCCGCTCTATCCCCTCCCCTTCACCCACCGTGACTCCCATCCCTCTATCCCTCCTTCACCGTGACTCCCATCCCTCAATCCCTCCATTCACCGTGACTCCCCATCCCTATATCCTCATATCCCTCCTACAACCGTGACCACCCATCCCCTATCCCTCCATACACCTGACTCCCATCCCTCTATCCCCCTCGTTCAACCGACTCCCATCCCTCTATCCCTCCCTCACCGTCGACACCCATTCCCTCTATCCCTCCTTCACCGTGACTTTCCCATCCCCTTCTATCCCTCCTTCACCGTGACTCCCATCCATCTACCCTCCACAACCGTGACTCCATCCCTCTATCCCACCTCACACGTGACTCCCATCCCTCTATCCATCCCTCCTTCACCGTGACTCCCATCCCGCTATCCTCACCATAAAACCGTGACTCCCATCCCTCTATCCCGTCCTTCACCGGATCTCCAATCCCTCTATCTATCCCTACTTCACCGTGACTCCCATCCCCTATCCTCCACACATTACCACCCGAGACTCCCATCTCTATCCCTCCCACACCGTGACTCCCTAACCCTCTATCCCCCTCACCCGTACTCCCATCCATCTATCCCTCCAACACCGGACTTCCCATCCCCTCTATCCGCCTACACCGTGACTCCATCCCTCTATCCCCCCACACCGGACCCATCCCTCTATCCTCCTTCAACCGTGACTCCCACCCCTCTTCCCATAATTCACCGAGACTCAACATCCCCCATTCCCCCCTAACACCGTACTGCCCATCCCTCTATCTCCTCCTAAACCTGACTCCCATCCCTCTTACCCTCCTTCACCGGACTCCCATCCATCTATCCCTCCCACACACGTACCCCATCCCTCCTATCCCTCCTTCACCGTACTACCCATCCCTCTATCCCTCCTTCAACCGTGACTACCATCCCCGTCAATCCCACCTTCAACCGTGAACTCCCATCCTCTATCCCTCCTCACAACGTGACTCCCTCCCTCAGTCCCACCTTCAACCTTGACTACCCATCCCCACTCACTCCAACAACCGTGACTTTCCCACCCGCTATCCACCGTCACCGTGACTCCCATCCCCTATCCCGCCTTTCACCGGACGCCCATCCCTCGTCCCTCCTTTCACGCGGCTCCCATCCCTCTCCTCCTTCACACCGTGACTCCCAGTCCCCTATCCCTCCTTCCCCGTGACTCACTCCCATCCCTCCTATCCCTCCTTCAACGTACTCTCCCATCCCTCAATCCCTCCTTCAAACGTGACTCCCAACCCTCTATCCCTCCTTCACCTGACTCCCATCCCTCTACCCCTCCTACACCGTACTCCCATCCCTCTATCCCTCTACACCGTGACCCATCCCTCTATCCCTCCTTCACCGTTACTCCCATCCCTCTATACCTCCTTCACCGTGCTCCCATCCCTCTATCCCTCCTACACCGTGACTCCCATCCCCTATCCCTCCCACACCGACATCTCCCATCCCACATATCCCTCCCACACCGAGACTTCCCATCCCTCTATCCCCCTTGCCTACACCCGTGACTCCCATCCCTCGATCCACCTCACACCGTGACTCCCATCCCTCCATCCCACCTCACCTGACTCCCATCCCTCTATCCCTCGTCACACGTGACTCCATCCTCTATCCCTCCCCTCACCGTGACTCCACATCCCTCTATCCCCTCCTTCCACCGAACTCCCATCCAACCCTATCCCTCTTCAACCGTGAGCCCAGCCCTCTATCATCCCCTCCTTTCACCGTGACTCCCATCCCACTTTTCCCTCCTTCACCGTACCTCCCTCCCTATCCCTCCTTCACCTGACTCCCATCCCCTATCCCTCCTACAACCGTACTCCCATCCCTCTATCCCTCCTTCACCGTGTCTCCCATCCCTCTATCCCTCCTACACCGACTTCCCATCCCTATCCCTCCTTCAACAGTACATCCAGACCTCTATCCCCCTACAACCGTGACTCCCATCCCTCTATCCATCCTACAACCGTACTCCCATCCCATCTATCCCTCCTACACCGTGACTCCCAACCCTCAATCCACTCCTACAAACAACCGTGACTCCCACCCTCTATCCCGCCTACACACGTGACTCCCATCCCTCAACCCTCCTGACAACACGTACTCCCAACCCTCGATCCTCCTACACCGTGACTCCCAGCCCTAACCCCCACCTACAACCGTACTCCCATCCCTCTATCCCTCCAACACCGTGACTTATACCCATCCTCTATCCCTCCTAAACCGTGACTCCCACCCTCATCCCTCCTTCACCGTGACTCCCATCCCTCTATCCCTCCTACACCGTGACTCCCATCCCTCTATCCCTCCTTCACCGTGACTCCCATCCCTCTATCCCTCCTTCACCGTGACTCCCATCCCTCTATCCCTCCTTCACCGTGACTCCCATCCCTCTATCCCTCCTACACCGTGACTCCCATCCCTCTATCCCTCCTTCACCGTGACTCCCATCCCTCTATCCCTCCTTCACCGTGACTCCCATCCCTCTATCCCTCCTTCACCGTTATCTAGGCCCCCCTCTATCCACATCTAACCGTGACTCCCATCCCTCATCACTCCTACACCGAGACTTTTTCCCATCCCCCGATCCCTCCATCACTCGTGACTTCCCATCCCTTATCCCTTCACCGTGACCTTCCCATCCCTCTATCCCTCCTCATACCGTGACTCCAATCCCTCTAACAACCGTGACACCCATCCTCTATCCTATACACGTGTACTCCATCCCTCTTACACAACAAACAAAACAAACCGTGACTTTTTCCCCAATCCCTCTATCCCTCCTTCACAAAATCAATCTATCCCTCACACCGTGACTCTTTCTCCCATCCCTCTATCCATACCCTCCTACAACCGTGACTCCCATCTCTATTATCCCTCCAACAACACGTGGACTTTTCCCATCCCTCTATATCCCACCTCATTCCACAAAAGCGTGACTCGCCCATACCCTTCTAGTATCAATATCCCTCCTTCAAAAAAAAAAAACAACGTGACTCCCATTTCCCTCCTTCACCGTGACTCCCCCTCCTCCAACCTAAAATACACTCGTGACTTTCCCATCCCACTAATCCCTCTTCTCCTAACTCGCCATCAACCTCTATCAAACAAACAACACCGTGACTTTTTTTCCCATCCCTCTATCCACTTTCCTACCCCGTGAATCCCATCCCTCTATCCCCTTCACCGTGACTCCCATCTCTACTATCCCTCCTCACGTCCTTCTATTTTCCCATCCCTCTATCCCCTCCTTCACCGTGACTCCCAACCCTCTATCCCTCCTCATCACAACCGTGACTTCCCATCCCTCTATCCCTCCTTCAAACACACCGTCCTCTATTCCTCCCTCCTTCACCGTGACTCCCATCTAATCATCCCTCCTCACCAACGTGACTCCCACATCCCTCTATCCCTCCCTCACCGTGGACTCCCATCCCCCTCCTTCACCGTGACTCCCATCCCTCTAATCCCTTCACCGTGACTCCCATCAATCACAAAAAATCCATCATCAAACCGTGACTCCCATCCCTAATCCTCCTTCACCCGTGACTCCCATCCCTCTATTATTATCCCTCCTACACCGTGACATCCCCTTTCCCAGATTCCCCTCTAAATCACTTCCATTCGAAATTCTTATCCCTCCCACAAAACAACATCGTGACTCCCATCCCTCTATCCCTCCTACACCGTGACTCCCATCCCTCTATCCCTCCTTCACCGTGACTCCTATCCCTCATTCCCTCCTGCGCCTTTACAGTCTAAGAAACGAGAGAAAAATAAGTGAGACTTCAAATTCAAATCCAAAATACTTTATTCCATTAATTACAATGGTTACTCTATTAACACGTATAGTATTTCCATTGTATAAAAACATAGTATTAACATAGTCAATATAAAGAACATTTGTGGCTAATATATTCAACATATGAACATTACAAGTGACTGAAATACCGTGAAAAGAAAAGAAACCAGTTCGTGATTCCGTGTTACAGATGTGGAGTTTTGTGATGGCCAGCACTTGCGTTGCCTTCGTAATCACGTGCGCTATCCATCTCGCCCGTTCTTTCATTCCTACTGGCAGTGGGTGAGTGTTACAGCGTGACGATATAACTTGTGTTTGGTTGGTTTAAAGTCTGAATGGGCAAAATCATTGTTTATGTTTGATTTTTGTTGTATTTCTTTTTCTTTTTTTATATCTCTTTCTTTGTGTCTCTTCTTATCTGTCTGTCTCTCACATACTTTTTCTCTCTGCTTTACTGTCTCTCTCTTTCTTTCTCTCTCTCTCTCTCTCTCTCTCTCTCTCTCTCTCTCTCACACACACACACACACACACACACACACACACACACACACACACACACACACACACACACACACACACACACACACACTTTTTCTCTCTGCCTCACCGTCTCTCTCTCTCTATCTCTCTCTCTCTCTCAGGTATGTACAATGTACAAGATATAAATGTTTAGTAAATAATATAAACATACAGATATAACCTGTATTGAAATATACTATATAGTTTTTGGATATACCAAATGCCATTTGCTACTGAAGACTTACATATGAAAAGAACTACCATTTGATCAGACCCTAGAAAGGATATCTTTAATGTCCTTATCATTTTTCTTTATCCTCATTGTTGTTGTTGTGGTAAAGTGTTTGTTTGAACCTTACAGATCACTTAATTGTTAAGTGTTTTTGTCGAGAAAAATCAAAGTACTGTTTAAAAGAAATCCGTATTATAAAAGGAAGTCTTGTTATCTTTGAAAAAAAAAAATCTTTAAAGTTTAGTTATTTTTTTCTTCTTTTCCTTCTCGTTTCCAAACTTTTTTCTTTCAGACATTGGTATAAGTTTGTAGAGGTAAGCGATATATAATGTCTATTTTCTATTAAAATTTAAAGCAATCTTAATGCTATTCTGTCACCATTACATCCAAAGAAACACTAGCAATAGCTCTCCTTACACAGAGAGAGGTGTGAGAGGGAGAGAGAGAGATATGCAGATAAACATGATAGTTGTATATCAATCTGTTGCACTTAATAACTCATTTCTATTTACCTGTAGCACAAACAAATCAGGATAGATCCGTTTACTTCTGGATTATTTACTGATGTTTGTTCATTAGTGAGGTGTGCTGGTAAGTTAGCTGCCTGTAGGCCTATTCCAGTCTCTTTCATTCTAGCCTGAGGCACGTCTTAGACTTGAAAGGCAGATGCCAATAGAATCATGATGAGTTATTGTTATTGTAGCTATTTATGTAAAAAAAAAAAAAAAAAAAAAAAAAAAAATGACTTGAAAGTTATTGTTATTGTAGCTCTTCATGTAAAAAATAAATAAATAAATAGATAAAATAATAAAAAACATGGCATTGTTTTGACTCCCACTTTCTATAACAGAGAACGGCCAGGTGGAGATCAAAAATTTCGTGGTGACATCCGGTACAGCGCAAACACATCTTTTCTCTGGACCTTTTCAGTGCTTCTTGGACAATGTGAGTATAATGGAAGAGAGAAAGAGTGAGAGAGAGAGGGAGACAGAAACGAAGAAAACTGGACCTCCTTCACTTTTTTTTAGGATCTAAAAACATTCCAGCATTTTGTCTCTGACTTCAGGTTAAAACATCACTGATTAAAAAAGAATTATTACACAATTAAGAAAGATGTTATAGACTGATAAAGATAGATAAAGAAAGATAAAGATAGACCGATAAACGCACAGTAGTCATAAAAATAATACAGACAGATAGACTACCATTGGCATCAGCAATTTGACGATAGATTTAAACCCATAGAATAATCCAAATCCATCTATTTTCTTTCCTTCTTTCTTCCGTCCTTACTTTCTGCCTCCCTCTCCCTCTTTCCCTCTCTTCTTCCTCCTCCCTAATCCCTCCCTCCCTTTATTATCTTCGCTTCACCTCCCTCCACCTTTCCCTTCCAATGCTTCGTTCTCTCCTCTATCTCCCAGATTCACGCAATCATCCCTCTCTTTCCCCTCATTCCGTCTCCAATCAATTCGTTTCTCTCCTCATACCGTCTCTCCTCACCCTCCTTTCTTTAAATACATTCATCCACTCATCCCACCTCATCCTTCTCACCCCACACCCCCCTTCCTCCTTCCCTCCTCCTTCTCAATCCCTCCTTCCCTCCTATTCATCCACTCAACCCCCTCCCTCCTTCCCTCACCCCGCCACAACCCCCTTCCTCCCTCCCTCCTCCTTCTCAATCCCCCCTTCCCTCCTATTCATCCACCCAACCCCCTCCCTCCCTCCCTCACCTCCCCCACACCCCCCTTCCTCCTTCCCTCCTCCTTCTCAATCCCTCCTTCCTTCCTATTCATCCACCCAACCCCCTCCCTCCCTCCCTTACCCCCTTACCCCCCCTCCCTCCCTTACCCCCCCCACCCCCCTTCTTCCTTCCCTCCTTCTCAATCCCTTTTTCCCTCCTATTAATCTACCCAACCCCCTCCCACTCACCCCACCACACCCACCCCCTCCCTCCCTTACCCCACCACCCAACCCCCCTCACCTCCACCCTCAACCCCCTACCCCACCACCTCACACACCCACCACCCACCCACCCCACCTACCCCCAGCCGCCCCCCGACCCCCCCCGCGCCCGCCCCCCCCGCCCGCGCCCCCGCGGGCCCCCCCCCCCCCCCGCCCCCGCCCGCCCCACCACCGGACCGCGTCCCCAGCACCACCTCCGTCCGTGTCTTCGCCGGCGTGTGGCTCGTGGCGTCCCTCGTCGTCGGGACCGTCTACCGCTCCAACCTCAAGGCCATGCTCATCCTGCCGAAGTTCACGCTGCCCTTCGACAACCTGGCGGAGTTTGTTGACACTGACATCCCTCTCTTCACGAGCAAGAATGCGTTCATGGATCGGGCTATTCAGGTGCCGTGAGAGGATGGGGTGGGGGGTGGGTGGGTGGGGGTGTTGTGTGTGGGTGTGGGAGGTTGGGTTGGGTGTTGGGTGGGTTGTGTATAGGAGGAAGGGGAAGGTGGGGGGTTGGGTGGGTGGGGGTGGATGGGGGTGGTGTGGTAGGAGGGGGGGAGAAGGATGTGGTGGTGGGTGGTTGTGGGTGGGTTGTGGGGTGGGGGGGGGGGGGGGTGTTGTTATTTTTGTGTGAGTTGGGTGGGGGGGGTGTGGTTAGGGGGTGGGGGTGGAATGGGGGTTGTGTATGGGAGGGGGAGGGAGAAGGAGAGGGGGGGAGGGGAGGGGGGTTTGGTGTTTGTGGTTGGCTGGGTGCGGGGTGGAGGGGGTTGTGTTTGGGGGGAGGGGGGGGGGAGAAGGGGGGTGGGGGGGGGTTGTGTGTGTGTGTGTGTATTGAAAAAAATATTGATCATGATGATAATTGTGATATAAATACTTAACTCCTTCTTTCTCTCCCTCCCTTTTTCGCTCCTTACCCATTTGCTCTTTCCTTTCTTCCCTAACTCCCACTTAACCCCTCTCTTTTCCTCCCTGTCGTTTCCTTTCGTTCTTTCCTTCCATTTCTATCCCAACCTTCCCACCTTCTCTCCCTCCCTCCCACTTATTCCCACCTTCTCTTCCTCCCCCCCTTCGTCTTCCCCTCCTTTCCTAACTCCCACCTTCCTTCTTTCTCCCTCCCCCTAACTCCCATCATCCCTCCCACCTTCCCTCCCTCTTTCTCTCCCTCCTCGCTTCCCTCCTTCCCTCTTCCCTTCCCCTAACTCACTCCTTCTTCCCCCCTCTTCCTTCTTTCCTTCCTTCCCTCCCTTCCACCTTCACTCTTCATAACAACCTTCTTCCCTTCCTCCTTCCCTCCCTCCCTCCCCCTTCCCTCCCTCCTCCCCTCCCTCCCCTAACTCCCATCTTCCCTCCTTCCCTCCCTCCCTCCTCCCCTCCCTCCCCTCCCTCCACCTTCCTTCTCCCTAACTCTCTTCTTCCCTCCTTCCTTCCCTCCCTCCCTCCCCCTTCCTTCCTACTCCCTCCCCTCCCCTAACTCCCATCATCCATCCCTCCTCCCTTCCTTCCATCCCTCCTACCTCCCTTACCCACCCCACCACCCCCTCCTACAGGAAGCGCCCTCCGACTCCCTCCTGGGTAGGCTTCAGCCCAGAAAGGTCGCGCACTTCCAGCTCTTCAAAGCTTTCCAGGACGTGAAGGCAGGCGTGCTGGCTGGAACGGGCTCGCAAGTGTCCGGCTGGTATTTCATCCATGTGGATTTCTCCATGGTGAGGCTGGCGGGGTTTTCTTCTTTCTTTCGTTTCTTTCGTTCTTTCTTTTTCAAGGCTCAAGGGTGGTGTTTCTTTCGTGTGTATTTCTCGATGGTGAGGAATGAGTAAATCTGCATAGATATACTTGCTGATATACACAGGTACAAATACACATACATATACATACACACACGCACACACACACACATATATAAATATATATATATATATATATATATATATATATATATATATGTGTGTGTGTGTGTGTGTGTGTGTGTGTGTGTGTGTGTGTGTGTGTGTGTGTGTGTGTGTGTGTGTGAGTGTGTGTGTGTGTGTGAGGTTGTGTATGTGTATGTTTGTGTGTGAATGTGTGTGTGTGTGTGTGAGGTTGTGTATGTGTGTGGGTGTGTGAGTGTGTGTGTGCGTTGTGTGTGTAGTTTGTGTGAGGTTGTGTATGGTGTATGTTTGTGTGTGAATGTGTGTTGTGTGTAGTGTGAGGTTGTGTAGTAAGTCGTGTGGGTGTGTGTGGGTGTAGTGTTGTTGTGTGTGAGTTTGTGATTTATGTTTGTGTGTGAATGTGTGTGTGTGTGTGTGAGGTTGTGTATGTGTGTGGGTGTGTAAGGATTATAGAGATTGAATACGAAATATAGGGAGTGATGTACACATAGATGAAATAGAACACAATTAATGAACCGCACTCTATAATGCAGAGCCCTCCCTCCCCCCTCACAGACGGGAAAATGCAACGTCTACATGATGTCGGAGGTGATGTTCCAAACGACGAGTCGGTCTTTGGCTTTTCCGAAAGGGTCGCCGCTGAAGAAAAAAGTGGACAAAGCGTTAGTTGCAGTTTATGTTGCATTATACTGTTGTCTTTTTTTTTTTTTTTGTGGATATGATTGTGAATGATCTGATTATGATCAAAATGTTTGTAATATTGAAAGAACGACCATTTATAGTCATTTCTCTCCTTTCCCCCTTCTCTCTCTCTCTCTCTCTCTCTCTCTCTCTCTCTCTCTCTCTCTCTCTCTCTCTCTCTCTCCTCTCTACGTCCTCTCTCTCATCTCCTCTCTCTTCTTCACACTATTCTATCTCTCTCTCTCTCTCTCTCTCTCTCTCTCTCTCTCTCTCTCTCTCTCTCTCTCTCTCTTCCCTCCCTCCCTCTCATCTCCCTTCTGTCCCCACCCCCTCCATCCCCCCACCCCCATCCCCTCCCCCACCCCCTCCATCCCCCCAACCCCTCCATTTCCCCCCACCCCCCATTCCCCGCCCCACCCCCTCCATCCCCCAACCCAACCCACCCTCACCACCCTCTATCAACCCCATCCCCCCTCCCGCAACCCCTCTATCAACACCGCCCCTCCCCCTACCCAACCCCACCCCCTCCACCGCCACTATATCCACCCCCTCCTCTCATCCCCCAACCCCACCCCTCACTCCCCCCAACCCACCCAATCCATCCCCCAACCCCACCCCTCCATCCCCCAAAATCCCCTCCATCCCCCCAACCCCACCCCATCCATCCCCCCAAACTCCCCCTCCATCCCCCCAACCCTCCCCCAACCCCCCTCCACCCCCCCTCCCTCCACCCCTCCTCCTCCCTTCCCCCTCCCTCCTCCTCCTCCTCCCCCCCCACAGGATCCGCGGCCTGAAGGAGTTCGGCATCCTGGACTACATCCTCCGGCGCACCATCCACAACGCGACCGAGTGCCTGAAGCCCATGAACGTCCAGGCCAACAAGTCCCTGAGGCCCCTGGAGCTCGGCGACTTCTACGGCGTCTTCAGCATCTATTTGGGAGGTCGGCAGGAGGCGAGGGGGGTTGGGGGGTGGAGGGAGGGGGGG
>NW_028234424.1:32522858-32525358 GCF_977035675.1 Penaeus japonicus
ACGGGATATAACCATTGCTTGGGTCTTGCTAGTAGCAAAATTTACTTGCCATTGTGATCCCCATTCCTGGATTGCATGCAACTTTGAAATCATATCAATTGCAACATCATGATTCTCGCGTTTATATGAGATAGAGAGACTGCAATCATCGGCATACGCAGAGATTTCAGGATGTTACATGAGCAAATCATCGATGTAAATGTTCCAGAGGATTGGGCCAAGCACGGACCCTTGTGGTACTGATGCCTCCACTGGATACTTCTGGGACGATTGACCACCGACGACTACTTGTAGTGATCTTCCAGTGAGTTAGTTATCGAGTAACCCCAGAAGATTATTGCATATGCCTCTGGCTTGCAGTTTAGTGAGGAGTCCTCTGTGCCACACTCGATCGAATGTGGCACATTCGAGT
The DNA here is from genome assembly GCF_977035675.1 of Penaeus japonicus. NCBI lineage: Eukaryota > Metazoa > Arthropoda > Malacostraca > Decapoda > Penaeidae > Penaeus > Penaeus japonicus. The sequence continues at coordinate 32,523,271 of NW_028234424.1, forward strand.
GCTATTACCAGAGTATCTTGACTGTTATCTAGTGCGCCTTGCCATCTTTTAGTAAGTAGTAGTAGAAGGTCAGCAGTTGAACGGGATGATCGGAAACCAAACTGTCTGATCGAAATTAGATTGTGGTTTTCCAAATGTTCCATGAGCTGTTCAGCAATTATCTTTTCAAATACCTTGCTCATACATGGCAAGAGGGAGATGGGCCGATAGTTTTCGGGATTGGCCTTAGATTGCTTCTTATGAAGAGGAATCACTCTTGCTTCCTTCCAGATGGTGGGCCAGCAATTCTTTTTCAATACAAGACTGGAAGAGAGACGATAAGGGTTGGGATAACTCTGCCGCACACCTGCGTAGAGTGTGTGGGCTGACATTGTCTGAACCTGGTGCCTTTGTATTAATACTTTGAAGGATCTTTTTCGTTCTGGTGTGGCATACCTGAAAACTAGAGAGTGCTTCATGGTACATCAAGGGTAACTCTGGAGGTGTCCTGTTGACATCCGGCACAGTCATTTTTCTGCTGAATATGCTTCCAAGAAGGTCAGCTTTTTCCTGGTTGCTTTTAGCGGTTGTACCATCGGACTTGTTTAGTGGGGGTATCATGGACTCCCGAGTTTCTCCTTGGTGCTCCTTGACAAGTGACCACCACTCTTTGCTGCCTGCTCCTAGACTTGACAATTTTCTCTTTGTCTCCTCTTGCCATCTGTCACGAGCCCATTTACAGGTGGCTGTCATTTCTCTACAGGCATTTTTGTATAGAGTTCTGTTATGTCTTGTTGGATTTGATTTGTATCTTTTCCACAGTCTGTATTTCTTTTTGGAGGCTAAATGGCATCTGTAACCGAACCAGGCTTGGTCCCCTGGTTTTGTGGTGTATGTCCGTGAAGGGACATATTTCTCCTGCATTGTGGTGAGAAGGGAAGCCTTGTCATTTGCATTCCCTGCCAGAAGAACATCCCATTCTAGTGACTGAAGTTCTGCCCTTTTGCCTGACCAGTGTGCATGGTTCCAGAGCCAGATTTTTCTTTGCCTGCTTTCGTCACATGCAGGGACAAGGCAGAGATGTGAGATAACTGCAAAATGATCTGATGCCCCTGCATTGCCCAGTGATGAGCAGGAGATAGCGTCCTCACTTAGATCCGAGATAACTGGATCAAGAGAATTGCCGAGGATATGCGTCGGGAAATCTATATAATCCATCAATCCATGAACAGCAAGGTCCTCATATGCTGATTGTATGAGATTATGATTAAGATCCCCAACTATTAAGAGGTGCTGACAGTTGTTCCGAGCCTGCAGATCATCCAAGTTTTCCATTGGTGTCCTGCCTTGCCATTGCGGCCTGCAATGTGCACATAGTAGTAGAGACTCATTAGACTTCAGCATGGCCTTGAAAATTATGGCTTCTAGCCAGTCTGGTAAGTCAACTGTTAGTAACTGTATTTGTAGGCTCTCTTTATAACATACGGCTACACCTCCGAAATTCTTTCCTTTCCTGTCTCTTCTTTGCCAGGGTGAGTAGCCTCTTATCCTGCCGAATGCAGGTTCTACCTCTGAATTCAAGAAGGTTTCAGTAGCCACTATTATGTCGGCATTTGTATTGATGGCGATGTGAGTCAACTCACCAATATTGGTCCGAAGGCCTCTGACATTAGCAGAAAGAACCTTGAGGTGTCTCTGGGTGTTTCTTGGAAGAGCCTGAGGGGTAGGAGTCAGTTCAGTCATTTAGTACACTGGCACTTGGTAGCTGTTAAAATTAGGGTGTGACCAAGAAGGGGCACCGAGCTGTTGAGCGGTCCAGTGCGGGGGTGGAAAGAAGTATCGCTGCTGAAGCGGAGATGGGAGTAGAAGTTGAGGATGAGCTGCTGTTCTCTGTGTTTGAGAGTTTCGGTATTCTGACATCAAACTCTTCACTTCTCTTTCGAGCAGTTCAGCCTTTTCTACTGAAGCCTTCCACCTACAGCTGCTAAGAGTATGACCTTTTGTTTTGCAAAAGTCGCAGGAAGTTTTGTTACGGCATTTCCGATCACTGTGTCCCCGCCGTTTGCAATGAGAGCACACTGGAGGATCTGGCCTCTGTTTCTGCTGCTC
>NW_028234424.1:32542858-32552858 GCF_977035675.1 Penaeus japonicus
CCTAGCACATAGCAAGACAGGGTTGCTTTTTGCTCTAACTTTGCTTAAATAGTTAACATTCTTTCTTTCTTCTTTTTCGCATGTGTCTTTTAAGTGGTTAACAAAAAAAAAGGGGGAGTTGAACATTCACGGGGTTGTAGCTGCCACTTTCTTGTTTTTATCATATATATATATTTTTTTTTCCCAAAAAAATTTTGATGCATAAGAATGAACATGATACCTTGACTATGATCCTGCCCTAAAACAATTCAAATTGTCTTTCTTCAAGGAAAGAAGCGAGTGACTTTGAAAGAGAGGAAGAAATTAGACGAATGTTTCTTTTCTTTTTGCACTGCCTCTCTCTATATAAATGCACACTGTGACAAATGCACAAGATCTACACACATTGCATTTCTATTCCCCCCCTATAAACTGACCAACCTTTTGTCTTGAATGTATATATATGTATATATATATTCATATATATATATAAATATATATATGAAAAAAAAGAGAGAAAGGAATAAGAGAAAAGAAATTTGGAGATCTAAACATGGCACAATCAATTGAAAGTTTAAGAGAGGAAGGAAAAGAGGTGGGGATCAAAAAAAATAAATAAATAAAAAAAGAAAGGGAAGAGGAGAAAAAAAAATCAAGTACATAAAAATAAAACCTATGTACACGTCAACTGAATATATTACAATGTGATGCACTTGCAGTGGGGGTAATATCAAACATGAACAGAAATAATGATAAAATAAAAATGAAGCATTCAAAGTTGCACTACCTTTTCTCATACTTTGCAAAGATGTCTACTCCAGCACTGATGAGGAGATGCCAAGTTGCTTATATAATTAGACTTTTGTTGTTGCTGCTGTTATCTTAAACCCTATCAATATAGCCATAAATAAAAGACAATTCTCTTGATAATCACTTTCATCCCTACAGCCACGTCCACATGATCAGGTATGTCTGTTGAGCATATCTGCGACCGACTCCACCTGACCAGCTGATGAGTGTCCAGACGTCCATTGACTGGCCAGTAGATGGTTGAGAGAGGCACTACCATTGTCTGGTAACTTTGCTCGGCTAAAGGCATGGCCATTCCAACATGTTTGTCCGTCAAAGCTGCTGGATGATAGGCTTGCATGGCATTTCCAATCATGTGGGTATGTTAAGTAATTTTGCTTTCTTTCTTTTTTTCTTGAAAAGTTTTCCCTATAATCAATGACCGTTTCTCCATCTAAAGTTCTTTAATAAAGTTCCATTTGATTAAAGTTAGTTAATAACCTGGTAATATGGACAAGATAATGTCCTCTCTAATTATCTAGTGCAGCAGTGTTTACGACGTTGTTATGAGCTTAAGCTATGTTTCACTGTAGAAGCCCAACTTGGTTCCGTACCTCCTAACCATTGAAATGGACATCCCTTTTGACTCATGATGTCTTCAGGACTTTTGCAAACCATGACACAGTATCTCTCTCTCAAACATAAAAAAAGAGATATTCATAATGATGATGTATTTTAGTTTTTAACTGGTTGTGCAAGATTTTTCTTCCTTTTAGCATATACAAGGCCTAATTTACTACATGAAAAAAATATATATATCAACCAAAATAATCATATAAAAATGTTATCTATCACTAAAGAAAAAAAAAAAAAAAAAAAAAAAAAAAAAAAAATCCAGGCATTAGGAACCACATTAGAAATTTTATTTATTAACAATTCTGGACCATTATTTATAATAACAAGTCACAAAGTACAATGAATTGTAAGTTACAAAGCCAAGTGAAAAGGGACAGTTTCTTGAGGGCCTAGGCAAGAAAACTGGAAGCATGTACAGGGTAAGCAAAACGCCTGTATGGGACTAGTTTTGCATACAAAGTGCATCACTGAAAACACCTTAAATACTAACTTCTTTATATTATCCATACATAATGTATATTAAAAAGAGGTATCACGTTGTTTGCTCCTCTACTTTTCGAGACCTTTGAGAGATTTCTTATCACTGGCTGAAAGGAGCCAGCTGTGGGTTTGTATTTGTTCTGTAACTTTAACTGTCATTTTCAATGTTGTGTGTGTCCGCTACCCCATTCCTTTAATCAAATAGCATGAAACTGCTGGCCTCTCAAGTTGCTTCTTTTTATCAAACATACTTTCACTAGACAGGTTTTTAATGAAGAGATTACCTAAGAAAAAATAAAAATAAAAAAAATATCATAATACCAAAGATAAAAAAAAAGAAACAGATAAAAGAGGGGGAAGGGAATCCCTAAACGCATTAACTGAAGGAGTCCAGGACATTACATGTAATAACCACAATCATAAACACTATAACAAAATCTAAAGATAAATATTGCAGTTTTCAACTACCAAGTAATGTCAATTCCGTACACTTAAAGACAAGCTAATATAACCTGCCTGATAATGTGTGTGTACTCTAGCCTCATTCAGTTAAAGTGCTCAGAAGTGTGAATTAGAATGAATTTGACTGTTGCAATTTGTAACCTGAATATTTCCATACATTTTTCTCATCCATACCTTACAATAACAATCTGTGTATCCTTTTAATACACATCCAATAAACTTTTTTTTCTGTAAAGCCACTATTTTCTCTACAAGTGAACTTTTGTGCTCTCATCATATTCTCATGAGGCCCCATTACCTCTGAGGATATCTGAGGATACGACCTCTCAAAATGTTTATTTTTTTTACAAGTATTTACAAAGGAATAGGCACAATGACATGACTCATGGGTCTATGCATCATGTCTGTCTCAAGCTGAAGAGCATTAGAGTTATCCATTGACATTCTACAGAAGGGGAGGGAAGATGAAGAGGAAGTGGAAGAGGAAGAGGAGGAAGTGGAAGTGGAAGAGGAGGAAGAGGAGGAAGAGAAGGAGGAGGAAGAGGAGGAGGAGGAAGAGGAGGAGGAAGAAGAGGAGGAGGAAGAAAGAAAAGACAGTGAAGGAGGAAGAAAAAGAGGAAGAAACAGGGAATTCATGGCTTATTAGAACTCATGTCTTTGAGTAATGTAGAACATGGTTAAAATTTCACATTTCTAGATTCCTATATCTGTATGAACAAAATCAAACTTGGCCCACAATAGTGTACCCAATAAATTCTTTCAAGGTACACTACCTACTGTAAGACCTACAAAATAGGGCCATTAATGGTCCTTACATAATTATACTGTCTGGTAAGAAAAATAGAAGGAAAAAAAGAAAGAATGAATGAAAAAAACAATTCTGATTTTCTTAAAAATCAGTTTTACCTTCTATAATTCGCAACTTCAAATTATATTGAGAACTTCCCCACTGAAAAATCCAACCTTTAGGCACAGTGAAAGAGGTTATCAAAAAATAAAAAATAAAAAGACAATAAAAAATCAAATAAAAAGAAACAAAATAAATAATAAAAAAAAACAAAATAGTAATTACAATAAAAAAAAAATCTAACTAATGTCTTTAGGTAAAGCGAGAGCGTTTGTGCTGAGGTGAATCCATGGTGACGTCATGGGTGGGGGAGGATGAGGGTGCTGGCCGCTTATTTCTTGCAAATTCATCACATATGAAAGCCTGGAGTTCAGGCAAGTGTGTTGAATTCCGCCGGCGGGAGGAGAGGGTGGGCGACCCTACTGGAGATGGACGTACATTTATACTTGGTTGACCTGCAGGAAGACAAGCTTAACGTTAGTGCACGTATGTAAGCTTATGTATGTGTATGTATCTATATATATACCAATCTACCTAAATTTCTATCAATCTTTCTAAAACAACTAAAGATAAAATACACCACTTGTTACTTTCCCTACAAAATCAAAGTAAACTAACAAGCTGACTCAAGTCTCCACAAAACAAAACAAGCCAAAGTACACACCTGAGATCCCCAGGGCTTCTTTGAAGGTGTTGAGGTCTGGCTCTGGGTTGTGTGTGTGGGCGTGTACGTGGCTGTGGTGGTGAGGGCTGGGCAGGCGTGGGCTCATGCGTTCCAGTGATATGCGGGTGCGGGGAGAACCTCTGGAAAGATATTGTGAGATAAGCATTTTGACATGGCACAAAAATGTTTGGAACATATATATTATTTGTGCAATGGTTTAAAAGAGATATTAGTGTCCTCAATTACATAATACTACAATTCACAATATACTATTCATACAGCCAAACCAGTGTACAATGTCAACCTATAGAAAATAAATCCTTAAGAGTTGGCTGTTAAATTTTATGGTGTGCTGCAGTCACCATACCCCACAGACGGATATAGCCAACTTTCTAATAACACTTTAAATGATGAAGTTTAGGAGAGTTTCTATTATTAAACAATATTAAAATAATGTGTACATCAGCAGACACATATATTCTTAATATGTGTCTTTTAATCTCCTGTGAAAATAAAAACCAAAGTAATCTAGTAGCTTTGTCTTTTCATTCAACTAAATGTAATATTTTCTGGGTCAATAATTCATCATTACAAGCACAGGCCATGGTGGTAATTTTGGTAACAAATGCTGATCTCCTAAAGCATTATTAACCCTCTCTGGATGGGTGGTACACTCATTCAAAACCCCGGTGGCCGGGCGGCACAATATGGTGCCAGCCATTTAATTGATTTAGGCCTAAGCGTTCGAAAGCCCCTGTTGTGAGTGGGTTAATATTTCCTTAATGGTATGTAAATAGTCAGAACTACCATAATTAATACCTTTTGATATTATTTCAATACCAAATGCACAAATCTACTTGTTTATATGTATCATCTACAAGTATCAGGCAACTGGTAAATCTCTGTTTCAGTGGTTCACAAACTAGATACCATACTAAAATAAAATCTCTAGATGCAAGAAATTACTCATACCTGCAACTTAAATTGACTTAATTTCAATCCTAATTCAGGAAATAGTAAACTCATGTGGAATAGGGAGCAGTCAAAGAAGAGGGGACCACATAATGGTCAACAGGATTTTAGGGTGACTATACTGAAGTTTGGGAACCACTGCCCTGATTTATCCATGGTTGTCAACTTTGAAAGAGAGCTCAGAGATCAAATTAAACAACCTAAAAAAAACTTCTGAGGCAGGGAACCACTGCAGACCCAGAGCACAGATAGTCTGGAGCTCACCTAGAATGTGTGATGAAGAAATGGCTGTATATCTAACATGAATATTACAATCTTATATCTTATATCCAATTTGAACTTTCCATCTGGTTATGGTTTCCAAACTGCAGCTCCCAAATTGATAATACATACTATTTCATAATTTATTTATTTATTATTTTTTTTTTAAATCTAAATATCTAAATGCTGGCATAATTCTGTACAAGAACTGAAGGGACATTCATGTCTCTGAACAATCTCCTAAAATGCACGACAAAAGTCTCTGACAAAACCATCAGTCTATGTTGTACACAATACTAAAATACAAACAAAATCAATCTCCAAATAATTCCCTTATCCACCCAAGGTACAAAGCTAGTACAATAATCTCACACAGAAACAGCAAAAGAACAAACCTGAGGTGGGTCGTTCTGGGTGGTGCCGTCTTGCCAGCTAAAAATGCTATCAACTCCTCACGGCGAATGTGTCTCCTCCTGCGGGCCCAGTTTAGCACCTCTCGTGTGCGCCGCTGATAACCTGCCTGCACTCCTGCCTCACCGCTGCGTCGCACTGACTCTACAGCCTCTGCAAGGAAGATTTGAATTAGTTCCTCTAATAACATCTTCAATTACTTATTTGTCTTGAGAGGTTAATTTTTCACTTTCTTTTATGTTTCTTCTGTAAATAATTTATTCTCAAATCCCTAAAATTGCTTGATATCACTCAATACTCCCTAAGTTTTAAAGTAATGAAAAACAGGTCATACATTTTAGCTAAAGCAGTTTCATAATACAAGTTAATTTCCTGATAATAACTAAATGCACCTCAACCAAACTGAACATTAGGAAGCACAAAAAACAGAGTAAAATAGTAGTGCAACAGCTTTGTCTAACAGGACACCTAAAGTTACGAGCATTTTAGTTAAGCATATTGCATAACGGTCATCAAAGGCCTTACTTCTTAAGTTTAGTATATGTAGGATATTGACTAATAAGAAACTTCTAAATAAATTAAGGCCTGGCTAGTATTCACAAAAGATCATAGAGTTTTCTTTAACAAATTGAAGAATTGCCCTAAAAAGTCTTTGACTCTTAAGATTTTCCAATAGGCCTAATTTGTCTAATAATGTTCTTAGCAATTTTGTCTATGACTCAAGCTGTTGCCACATCTAAAAATAAGGCTTTTAGCTTTACCTGACATTAACATGGTAATACATCCTTTCATGATGATTCATTGCAATAAGACTAAGCAACCAATCTTATACATATAACAACTATAAAATAACACACTTAATTTCTTTTACACATAAACATGGCACCTTCTACATTTGTTGTCATGGCATCAGTTGAGTAGACGAACCATGCCATTTGTACTTCTTGAATTGAATATTACATAAAAAATTAGTTAAATGACTCAAAAAAAAACAACAACAGCACTGTGATATACATTCAGTGTTGGTCACAATTATCTACCACTAGCCTTATCATTTGCATTCGTCTCATTACGAACACTTTAAAGACAATAATTATGTATGTGGGACACCTGCAGCCTGTCAGGGAAAGTCACAGATGGAAGTCTGGTGCTCCCTCAAAGAAAATAGCAAGTGCACAGACCTTTCCGCTGTGAGATCTCTCAAGGCACAAAGCTGCACTGAGCCTCTCATAGTGAATTGTACCTACCCTATTCAAAGGGGTTACAAAATGAGGTTTTGTATTTTTTAAATTCCAAAGGTTTATATACAAATCCAACTACATTGTGCATATATAATCATAACAATCTACAATGTGTACATACAGTGAAACCTTATTATTTATTACTTAGTACATGATCCAACATGTTGAAAATATTCCAATGAAATAATATCAAACCATCTGTCATAAATGGGTTTAAGACATTTTTTCAAAGATTTTTTTTTTCTTTTAACCCTTTCCCGATGGAGCACTCGCTACGCGAAGACCCCTATGCCGGGTGATTGCTATATTGCATTGTAATCGTCACACTGGCATGACGCCCTGGCATCAGGAGTTTGGCTGTGTCACACGAGTGTGATGCACCGTCGTCATAGGGTTAAAAGTAAATTTTGCATTCTATGACCTTTTGTGAATACAGGCTAAGAGGATTCATAACATGCAAAAAGAAATCTACATCAATTAAAGCAGAACGGTACACATGCCATAATTGTGGGCACAACAAATAAGAAATACAAAGACTATGACCAATAAGCATAAAAAGAGCTTCCAATTCTATTGAAGTAATAGGAAAAGCTATATCAAGGTTACCCTAACCCCATCCCAGTACATGAGGAGTATGAAATAGCATGGGATTCTTTACAAACACAAGAACAGTTAAACCATTCGCACCTAAAAATGTGATATCATGTCATGGGAATATTTTGTTCCTCCCAGATGATGTCATGATCTGTCCTTCAATACATCTATTACATTGTTACATAGTCATATTCTCAAAGGAATTCCACTTGCATAGATGCATTTTTCTTCAGTTGCTAAGAAAGTGTAAATGAATACAAAAACCTCCTATCATCCCCCCGTTGAACTGGGTGGGCTAAAAGTGCTCTGAGAGGCGCAGCACAGCCACATCAGGGGAGATCTCACGCGCTTGTTATCTAGCCGGTGGAGCAGCATCAGGCAAATATAAGCCCCTGCGTGAATGGGTTAACAACTATCTAAATAAAACATATAATCTTAAAATTCACCATCATGAATACTTGAAGCAAGGGAATCAAATTACTTTCATTTGGCTTACTGGATTCATTATGCATAGAATGAACACCAAGGAACACTTAGGGCACTTTGCTATCATCTCTTAGGCAAGTGGTATGGAATAGTAAATGGTGGATTTCTATTGACTTCATACTTCACCTTTACAATCCCTTTCTTTAACCCCTTAACAATGAATCATGTGACATTTACATCATGGTTTTCATTTGGACATCTTACTGGGTGATTGGGCGTGTAGCAGCTGGCCGCCACCTCAGCAAATGAATAGCCTGCGGCATTAGTCCTCTGAATTTTTAAAAACCCAGGTGAAATGTTCAGGCGGAGCTAAAACCACTCAATCATAGCGGGTTAAAACATGATCATATGACCAATGCGTTTGTACTTGCTCCTAAAAGTGACTACACAGCAAACAAATGACTAGCCAAGTGAGTCTAAAACGTCATCTTTTTTCACTTTGTAACTGCAAGCAGTCAGTCATATCAAGTCATGGTTATAAACATTATAACCATGCGCTAAACAATCAATTTAATTTACTCAAGTTCAATTCACACAAGAGATGAGTTGCATTTCTTGAATCTGCAGATAAAACTTGACTTTGTAAGACCTGGAAATATTACAATTATTTTTGGCTTCCTGCAGAATAGCAGATCAGGTTGTCCATATCTTTGTTTGAGCATGACTAAAAATAGTAAACACATCCTTTAGGGGTTATGGCACATGTACAGTTCTCTGATAGAAAAGTTCAATTTTTTAAAAATTTAGCAATGGACTAGATTTGTCTTGTGGGGTCGAATGCCACTGCCATACAGCTCTTTCCCTTCCTTAATTGTAATTTTGGCACATTTTTGCAGTTAAGTATTTATTCTGACACTTCCAAAACAATGTTCAATCTTTTTTTATTAAAAGGATACCAAAAAAGGTGAGAAAGCATTAAGAAACTCAAAAACTTCAATGTCCAGATCATTACAGATAAGCTCTTAGTAGAGTTTAATAACATTCCTCTTCCTCTTCCTCCTAACATTTCTAACCTTTTCCCTCCCTCATCACCCTCCTAATCTTCCTTTCTCCCTTCAACAGAATATGATGTCTAGCTTCTCATAAATTATAGTCTAGTTTTTATGGGGAGGTGATTTATCTATTTAGTGTTTTTTTTTTTTTTTAAGTTAACCCATTGCGTACGGGTGTCAAGACATGCATGTTAGCACCGATTAGGCCTAAGAGACGGGTGTCAATGCGGAAATGATGCAGCATCGGGATCTGCTCACAGTTGAAGCACGCACGCAATCATGAAGTATTATAGCTGTAACAACATTAGCTCTAGAGTGACAGGGTTCTAAAGTAAGCCTAAACTCACATTTTATGATTTATTAATTGGAAAAATATTGTTTGGGCTTACTGCACTACCCAGAGCACGGAGAAAACCCTTTCCCCGTCCCTCTAATTTTTAGCTGGTGCCACTAGTATTGTTGACCACCCGCCTTGACAACCAGTTAGGTTGTTAGGTGTCCCATCGGCAATGGGTTAACTATCACTTTCTGTGCAATTTTCTGTCATCTATTCAATTTTTTCTTGTCTTATCTTCTCATATAGAGTGGTAATTAAAATGGTCAGACCCAAACTAATATATATAAAACAGGTCATCCCCTATTCATATAACCCCTGATACTTTGTCTCGAAAAAGCATATTGAAATATACACACAATATATGATAAAGAAAAAAAAAAAAAAACTAAATAATAAGGAAAAAAAGTCTTAGTTTTGAATGACTGTTAAATAAGCAAAAAGATCAAAACTTTGACCTTTTCAAGTCATATTTGCCCCTATCATGGCTTACCATATCTTGTGTGCTCAGGCCTAATGGACATGATCATGGTAGAGCTGATAAAACCTGGCAGGATATATCAGATGACATCTGTTTAGTTATTAACAAGATGTACATTATGTCTGCTAATCCTTCCCCAGCCACACCCACCATATCAGTCCCATATTCCTATTACACTTGTAGGCCCTCTGTTTGCTCAGCCAAGCATACGGTTGTATTCCCTAACTCTTCTGCTTTACATGTCACAGTGTTTTCATGGTGTATAATTGTCATTTTACTGTCTATACATCTAAATACATATCTTGTTGTTCTACATGAGAAATATATGCTTTTGTTCCTTAGTATGTGTTTTATTTCCATGTTCTTGGGAG
>NW_028234424.1:32632858-32635358 GCF_977035675.1 Penaeus japonicus
AACCCAATAAAATGTCTAAAAATCGCAAAAAAACGCCAAAAAGTCCCATAAAACCGCAAACAAGAAAAAAATCCTTACAAAATCCCCCCAAAATCGCGAAGACGAAAAAAAAAAAAATCCACACTCCACCCCGAATAACCACCAAACAACAATAAAAAAAAAGAAAAAAAAAGGCATAAAGAACCCCCCCCCACCCTCAAATAAAAAAAAAAAAAAAAGAACATCACCTCACTACCTCAGGGGCGGACCTTCAGCCGCAGTCAAAAGGTTCCGCATGCTGAGCCGTCTGACGCAGATCGTGGGCGTTCCCGAAGGAGAACCCCTACCCAAACCCGTCCGCTCTCTGCCCACGCCGGCCCTCAAGCGACAGCCCTCGAAGACGAGCAACAGCATCTGGCCGACCGCGAACAGCAACAAGATGAAGCGACTGAAGCTCCTGTGCAAGTGAGTTCCGGAAGAGGGTTGCGAGGTGTGGGCTGTGGGCGGGGAGCGAGCTCGTCTGGGAGTGTTTGAATGTTGATTGATGAGGATGATTGTAATGATGGTTTTGGGAGTAATGGTCGTTGATGATAACTGTGGTGATGATGATGATGGTAATGATAGTGATAATGATAATGATGATAATATTATAGGTAATAAGGATAATAACAATAATGGTAATAATGATAGAGATAAGAATTATAACAATGATGATGATATCATTAATGATATTAATAATAATGATGATAAAATAATAAAGATAGTATTAGTAAAAACAATGATAATGGTAATGATAGTAATAATGATAATGGTAATGACAATACAAAAAATAATGATAATAATATTAGAATTAATAACAATAATAACGACACAGATGATAGACCTAAAAGCAATAACAATTCAAACCGCCCGATCACCCCATCTCGCCGGCCAGAATGAACGCCGTCTTGGGTCAAGGGTCAGGTCCCACTTCTAAGAAGAAGGCGAAGCCAGAGAAGAAGAAAGTGCACTGGAGGAAGTACGGGAAGAAGGAGCCAGCGCAGGCCAAGAATGCGAAGCCCATGTTCGAGATAAAGGTCAGGTCAGGTCAGGTGAAGGGAGGAGAGGGAGGAGGAAGGAGATTCTTTTCTTCCTAATATGGAATATTTTTCTCTTTTTTTCTTTCTTTCTCTCTCTCTCTATCTCTTTGTATATAGTAAGCACACACACACACACACACACACACATATATATATATGTATATGTGTGTGCGTGTATGTGTGTGTATTTATGTACATACATACTTTATACATGTATGTATATTGCATAACCGAACAACCAAAGCCAAACACAAAAAATCCCTCCTCGCGCAGAAACGGCCGATCCGAGACCGCATCGTCGAGATCCGCCTGACCGCCAACAGCGAACTCCGCAAGAACGCGGTCCGCTTCGACGTCACGAAACAGGCCTACCTCCCCGAAGAGCAAGACCTGACCATGGACCTCCTGACCCTCGACCCCAGGGACCTCTACAGGAACGAGCCTCCCGAGCAAGAGGAACCCGAAGAGGAGCTCGATCCTTACACAAAGGCGGCGCTCTTGGGTCAGGCAATGTTTCGAATGTTTCGTTTCAGTGTTTCAGTGCTCAGACTGCTATGACTTGCTATTTTTTCAGCCTCTATCGATTTATATATAAATTTGCTTATAAATTATCTATATAAAAACATAGATAAAACTGATGAAACATTGAACTAATCACAAAACACATCTACAATAACGAACGACGCAAAAAACACAACAACAAAACGAACAGACGAACCAAGTGAACGCAAACCAACCACGAACAGAAACGAACCAACAAAGAACCAACCCCATGAACCCCACAAAACAAAACAAAACAGACAAGACCACCGTCCCTTACATCATCTCACCCCCCCTCCCCTCCCCCCTCCAACAGCCATGGCAGCCGAGAAACAGGCGGAGGAGGAGGAAGACCCGTACTGCGGCGTCATCTCGAAGGAGGAGCTGGCCAGAATAGACGCCCAGGCCAACCCTTTCAACTTCAGCGAACGCGTGTCGCAGACGGCGCATTTCGCTCTCAAGGTGAGGGGAAGGAAGGGAAGGAGGGGAACTGAGGGGGGGGGGGTGAAGGGTGAGCGGAAGGAAGGGAAGGAGGGGAACTGAGGGTGTGAAGGGTGAGTGGAAGGAGGGGAACTGAGGGGGGGTGAAGGGTGAGTGGAAGGAGGTGAATGAGTGGGGAGGGGGGGTGAGGGCGTGAAAGGGAAAGACGGTGAGTGGAAGGAGGGAAGAGTAGGAGCGTGAGGGGCGAATGACGGCGAATGGAAGGAAGGAAAGAAAGAGAAGGAAGAAGAGACTGAGAGAGCGTAATGGAGAATGAAGGTGAATGGAAAGAAATGAAGAGAGGGAAGAGTGAAGGAAATAAAAGAAGGAAAAAGGGGGGTGGGTGGAGAGGAATGTCTACCAAGAATAACCACAACTCACCTCCTCCTCCTCCTCCTCCTCCTCCTCCTCCTCCTCCTCCT
>NW_028234424.1:32655358-32660358 GCF_977035675.1 Penaeus japonicus
CTATCAGTCGGCTAAGATCAGATATACCCTATAATGTAAATTACTCATGTATTGTCATTCATAAGGTGTCTTCCTTAAAATGATGCTATCATTATTTTTAAAATTGTCTTTCACCATTCATATTCACTTTTCTGTTTGTCAATAACATTAACAACTATCAATAACAAGCATACCTGGTCCAGTTCACATACCTAGTCTACCTACCAGTCTTCTCTATGGTCACAGCTCAGGTAATGAACACTAAATGACTATGTACTCCATGCCAATTTAGTAATGGAAACCAGTTGATCAACATAATTTGTATTTACATCTAATTATACTAGTCAATTTACTGTCATAATCCAGCTTGTAACATAATTCTAACTATATTCAGATATCAACTGGCAGTTAAAGCTTAATTACTTAATTACAGCACAGCTGACTCTAATAACTCCAATCAGCAACTACTGTCTGAGGTCAAGTCTAAATTGACAGTTGAAGTCCAAGTGAAAGATGACTAGGGAAAATAATTTCTTCTGGAGGCAGTCATGGAACATTCCAAATGCTACTAGGTCTCCTCCCAAGAGGAAGGGAGGCAGTCTTGTTACGTTCATGATGCAAGCAGTCTCCTCCGTGCATTCATGGGATGATCTGAGTCTCCTCCACAGTCGCAAGGAGTGTCATGACACAAACAGGATGCAGGCAGTCTCCTCCACAAAGCAACCATAATATAATTTAGCCTGACAGTGGTGCGTATGTACATATTGGACTAGATATGCTATGTCAGAGAAACAGCTTCATTTTTTTTTCAGAAATTAGTAATTCTTACTCCTAAACCACGAGGGTGTATAACATGTAAATATATGAAATGAATAAAATAGACCAGGTAATGGAGAAATCATCTTGAACTCTCTTGGCACATTTCTGTCAATGGTTCAAAAGTTATGTGTATGTATGACATATAGTATTATAAGAGAAGAGAAGTAATCAATACCCAAGACTGCAGGTAAAACAATAATAATGACTAGATGGAATGTCTGAGATCATAGATGAAAGATCGCTGCAAACTGTAATCTTTTAAAAAAATAACAAGTACACCTTGACTAGAAAATAATGCCACTTTGATCTGACAAACATACAGATGTCTAAAAATCTAAGCCACAAAGAAATGCACAAATCTTATTAAACCATTGGATACAAATGATTTAAAAATATATCATGATATAAAATTGACTGGAGATAAGCGTTAGTACCCTTAGTCTAGTGAATATGCTATCCACTGTACACATGATCAAATGCAGGGTCAATAGTCCTATAAATTTTACCTTCAGCTTATATACAATGTGTCTTTATGAGACTTCCTCTATACTTGAAAGCTATCTAGCGCTTTAAACTATTTATCTATAGGCATCTACAGGTATAGAGAAGCTAATCCTCTAGTTTGACACTAGACTAGGGGCCTCTGAACCCTTTGAGGCCATCACTTTGGTTGTCCAACTGTGGAGCTGGAAGAGACCTCAACGCCCTGGTCTGGTGGGGTCCTGGAACCCCGCCCGGCCACACGGCACACACAAGATGGCGTGAGGAGCACCAGTGCACACGGCGTCACTGCTATGGAGGCCCAGTTTCGAGCTAAGCACTTGTGGACAGCACGCCCACAGACTACCAGGTAAAAACATGGGCGAATACCGAGCCATGACAGACGACAGCCAGGGAGTGGTGGCTGCGTGGGTGCCCGGGCACAGCGCAGGGCGTGAGGCAACAGACACGAGACACGCAACACTTAGTACCCTGAAGGAGCAACCCGTCAGCGGGGCGGGTTAGGACACATCCTGTGCTGGGAGATCCAAATCACCCGGCCAACTCGCACAAAATGGCGTACAGCTGATAGAGCGTGTCTTAAGTATACTACTATTCTTAACAATATGATATAGTTGAAATATTATGATACGTAATATAACTTTAACAGAAGGCTTATTAATATTAAAAATATTGTTTCCATACTCTCAGTAATAACATGGCTATCAACATGTGAGTGGAGAGGGACATACAGCCCCAGTCCTTTTTGGTACCGTGCCACAGCTAGGTACAACGTATATACAGTTTGTGTACACAGCAGCCCAGGCCTCAACTGTGGACTTACTATACCACTTTAAGCATTAAATATTGTGACAGCCTGTTCTTCAGGGTCTGTCTCACTTTTGCCACCAATGAGGCCTTCTGACGCTAGTGTAGCAACTCAAGCTCTCTGGACTCGTATATGTAGCACTTGTTGTATAGAAATATGGGAATAATGTTCATCTTGCAGAGGAAGTTAAATTTTTTCTAGTATTTTTCTTCGCTTTTTTTTTTTCTTTTTTTTTTTTTTCTTCTTATCGCCTAAGCTTTGGATTCCTAATACTTGATATAAATGTCATATTCAAGCTATGATAAACACGGAGCCATCTTCTTGAAGAACTGATTCACCGTTGGATACCCCTGGAAAAAAGAAGAGTAATGAAAATACGTTATCGATGAATATATACATGTATCTACTTTACAGCAACTAAAACTTAAGTATCTATCTTACTTAATTCTGTGTGAGATTCAACTTAATGCTATATAAGCAATATAATTTTGCAAATTTTACAGATCTGCTGTACTTGTTAAATTGTTTTAGTAGTAATTACAGTCCTACTTCTTGAAAGAGTGAGCTAAAATAATTATATATTTACTGGTACTATAAATCTAGCTAGCTCATAATAACAAACTGACTGATACAAAACCAAAAAAATTCATATCTATATAAAATGTATGTTTATCAGAGTATAGTGCTATGCATCATATAAGGTACCTTATTCCTAGCTACAAGATAATAGAACAAAAAGTCTCGCAGACAGAATGCCTCTCATCTCTTACCTGGTCTCCCCTACTGAGTGCGGCCGTTAGTAAGGTCTATTGGCATCCTTGGGTCGCTTGAGCTGAACCTTTAGACGCTTCATGCCAATCTGGAAGCCATTCATCGCCTGGATTGCAGCCTGAGCCGAGGCAGGGTTGTCAAAACTCACGAAACCTGTTTGGGGGAAAGGAAAGAAGTCTTTTAGGAAGAATGTAAAAGCAGTGTGGGGAAGGGAAGAATTCTTTTAGGAAAAATATGCATTTGTCTAAAGCATATGGCTAATGACTAGTTTTTATATTAAACTTGCATGAAATGCACAAAACTAATATGAAAAATAAACAACTTTTGCAGCAAAACTGATGGATTAAATAAGATTAAAAGAAATGTGACAAACACACAAAAAAATTCACAAGTGTTAATAACTTGTGGAATCCCACTTACCGAAGCACTTGCTCTGGTTGGTGGCTCTGTCAATAAAGACCTTGGAGGAGATAACATTTCCAAAGGGAATGAACATCTGCATCAGCTCAGCATCACCGAACTCCTGTGGCAGGTGGTAGATGAAGAGATTGCATCCCTCTGGTCCCGAGATGGAGCAACCTGTGTGGGAAAACCATATGAATTACTGAGCCGTGAGGAACAGAGGAAGGAATAATTTGCCTGCCGAGAGCGAGAGAGAGAGAGAGAGAGAGAGAGAGAGAGAGAGAGAGAGAGAGAGAGAGAGAGAGAGAGAGAGAGAGAAGAGGAGAGGAAGGAGAGAGAGAGAGAGAGAGAGAGAGAGAGAGAGAGAGAGAGAGAGAGAGAGAGAGAGAGGAGAAGAGAGAGAGAGCGGGGGAGAAGGGAGAGAGAGCGAGAGAGAGAGAGAGAAAAAGAGAAAAAGAGAGAGAGAGAGAGATAGAGCGAGAGAGAGAGGGAGAGAGAGAGAGAGAGGAAGGGAGAGAGAGAAAGAAAGAAAGAAAGAGAAAGAAGGAAAGAGAGAGAGAAAGAAAGAAAGAAAGAAAGAAAGAAAGAAAGAAAGAAAGAAAGAAAGAAAGAAAGAAAGAAAGAAAGAAAGAAAGAGAGAGGAAGAGAGAAAGAAAAAGAGATAGAGAAAGAAAAAGAGAGAGAAAGAGAGAGAAACAGACAAACAGACAAACAGACACAGAGAGAGAGAGAGAGAGAGAGAGAGAGAGAGAGAGAGAGAGAGAGAGAGAGAGAGAGAGAGAGAGAGAGAGAGAGAGAGAGAGAGAGAGAGAGAGAGAGAGAGAGAGAGAGAGAGAGAGAGAGACAGAGAGAGAGAGAGAGACAGAGAGGCAGAGAGAGCGAAAGAATGTGTGCGTGTGCATGAGAGAGAGAGAGAGAGAGAGAGAGAGAGAGAGAGAGAGAGAGAGAGAGAGAGAGAGAGAGAGAGAGAGAGAGAGAGAGAGAGAGAGAGAGAGAGAGAGAGAGAGAGAGAGAGAGAGAGAGAGAGAGAGAGAGAGAGAGAGAGAGAAAGAGAGAGATAAAGGTAAAGACAGAGAAAATGAAAGGAAAAAGGAAAGGAAAATAGAATGAGGAAGAGAAACAATGAAAAATATAAAGAAAGGGAAAGAGAAAGAGAAAGATAGGGAAAGAGGAAGAGAAATATAGAGAAAGAGAGAGACAAAGGAGGAGAAATATAGAGAAAGAGATGAGAAAGAGGAAGAGAAAAGAGAAATGTTGAAAAAGAAAAATATATAGAAATAGAGAGAAATAGGAAGAGAAAAGAGAAATATTGAGAATGAGAGACACAGAAAAAATATATATAGAAAGAGAGAGAAAGTGAAAGAGAGAGAGAGTAGTTGCTCGTGGACGGGTGGATTGTCGTTGACCAAAGGGAGAAAAGGAAGTGTGAATGGAATGATAAAGAGATAGAGAGAGAACACGAGCAAGATGTGCCTTGGAGAGCTAGCATGTCATGGTAAGTTTTAATAATCCTTCTACTGATTTTCTTGGGAGGAAAAAAGTATCACAGATATTGATGATTGTGGCTGTATTTGATGTGGTTATCTATGTACTGATAATACCCCTTATCTATATTGTACATCTCTATCAAATCACCTTTAATAAATGACCATTCTAAGGCACAGGAAAATTGGGTTTAAAAAAATTGAATATCCTTTTTAAGTTATAGAAACAGTAATTT
>NW_028234424.1:32670358-32675358 GCF_977035675.1 Penaeus japonicus
GTTTCTGTTCAAACACAAGTCTATACTGAGGCTTAGCATGAATTCATGTTGACTGGGAAGAGCGACTGTAATCTAAAAATACATATATACAGGTGTGAAGCCATGGCAATATATTGAATTTGTTTTTCTTTTTAGTGCAACCCTCAGATATATTTATAACTTTGTAAGAGCATTAAAAAAAAAAAAACGAAATATACTATTGATGTGTGCATTTTTAGAAGCACATCTCATTTCAAAAAATATTAAAAGTATTTTCTTTATTTTTTCATCCTTTAAAATCATAGAAAGCAATGAAATACAAAATTTTACACAAAAATATACATATAAAAATCTTTCTGTTGTACTTTACTCAGAATTTCCAATGAATCGACATTTACCGTGGCAACGCATCTGTACATATATCAAGCAAGGAACATATGTCATAAATATACTGGTGTTGGAAAGTTTTCAAGAAAAGTTCTTACGTGCAGCAAAGGTTTGAGGGAGGCCATTGGCAAAGACAGCCTCGCTCCCGCCTGGCTGGCTATTGGGCCCTGGCTGAGGAGCTATATTGAAATTCTGCATCGTAGGGGAAGGCATGGAGGGCAATGCGCCGTTTACGGGCTGAGCTTGACTGGCACCTGGGGAGACATGGCAACACTCATCAGGCGCAGAGCAGGTGGCAGAGGGAGTCTCCGGGGGCTGGGGAGCCACCCGGGACTGTGGGGGGAGGGGGGTGAGTGCGTCAGGGGCAGGTGGCCTCCTAGAGTCAAGACAGACGCTTCTTTGGCTACTGTTATAACGAATGTGCAATCAGATTCAACTCTGATTTTGGTTTAAGAGTGAGTAACGGGAAATATGTTATGTCTTTGGATAACTGTTGAGGAGTTTCTTAACATTTGTCTCAATTTTGGCTCATTAGTAAAAATTTACGTAATGAGTCTCTTCACAAAAGTAAGTCTAATATCAAATAATTCTTTCTGATTGAAATAAAGAAAAAAAAAAAAGGGAAGAGGAAAATTTTTTTTTTTTTTATTTTTTACTACATAAAAGTATCCTCTTCTAAATCTTAATCCAACAGGATATGAGAGGGAACCACAGTGCTCTGCGCATTTTTCTCTTTTTGTTTAGAACCAAGCCTACAGGTGCAAAACATTCTACATCATTAAGACAGATCCATGTTAAACAATATCCCTGGGGCCCAGCTTATCCTGAAATCAATACAAATCTTTAAGTGGGAAAACTGAAAGTTAGTAAACATCTCGTCAAGGAGAAATGGTATGTCAGGAAAGGTAAATCTGCATTAGTTGATCATGGCTCAGTTACAAACACTTCAATTTGACGAGATGATGCGCCACTGACATCTTTCAGAGAGAAGGCTTGGTGTTAAAAATCAACTATTGCTATACAACCAAACTCAACTATCTTTATGCTATCTATTGTAACAATCTCATTACTTTTTAACAACCAACTCTTCTTCTCTTAAACATCAATTAAACTGACCAAAAAAATAAGATAAATAAAAAAAAACACAAAAAAACAAGAAAGAACAATACCAGCACAGATTTTTTGCAAACACCAACAACAAGTACACAAATAACACAAATGATCGATTATCAACGGCGTTAACGAAGTGAAAAAAGAGGGCTATGGTGAAAGGTAAAAAATTTGTTAAATTTAATCTCTTTCTCCCTCAAGCAATATCGATACTCTCACAGATGATCTCAATGTTAACTTTGGAAACGCCGCTTCTCTATCACAGACAAGGTGTGAGTTACACTGGGGTGCCACAATAACACTCAGAAGAAAGGAAGATGCAGAGAGACATGGAAGAGAAGGAAAATCATGATGATAAAAAACATATTCAGGAATAAGCCAAGTTTGCTAAAAAAGAATCAAAGAATCAAAGCTCATATGTCAAGCTAATGAAATCCTATTGGATATGAAATCTATGTATCTTGTATCTTATTTATTTGATATTTGAACCACTTAGGAAAAAGAGGTTGCTATAAAACCCCAACAAGAATTAATGAAAGAATTTACAAGTTCTTTCTTGTGTCCTCTGCTGAGAAACATATGAGTTTTATTCAATGATCTCTTTTTTATTACACACTAACTTTGAGTTCCATAAACTGATGAATGTGTTGATGAGGTGAATCTGATCCCATATGATCTGTTATCAGTTACATTTTCTAATCTAAAGCGATGTAGAGACAGCCCGAATTCTTGACAAAGATTCATGTCATCTGGTATTTGACATAGTTCAAAGAGAGAAAGTTAAAAAAAAAAAAAAAAAAAAAAAATTCTGGCTAAGCTTGGCTGCCTCTGATCAGTGAACTACACAGACACTTGAAAGACACAGAGTGAAGAGAACCAGCCAAAGACAGATCAAAATCATGATAATGGAGCATTAGAAACTCTGAATTTCCTTCAGATGAATTTTTTTTTTTTTCCTAGAATTCGGGCATGTGACTTGGTGGCTAGACTAAGGCTCGACCGGGGATGACTCTCTCTACTAAACTTACCAACTTTTGGACTCTGTATGTCCCACACCAATGGCACAGACGCTGCAAAGATGGAATGGCGTCTGTTAGCGCAAGTCATGTTTACTTCATGTTGTCTTCTTTTTATGGGGGGAGGGGTAATGGGAATGATTCTGCATGGTCTTGTCATGAGACAATAATCACTTAATGGTGATAAACAAACTTACTCTGTACATAATAATGAAAATACTCACTAATACCGTTATATGTCTTCAAAGAAAAATTATCGTTCTAAAAATAACTTTTCTAGGCGTCAGGCATCTATCCAAGAAATGGAATTATCCATTACAAGAAAAATTATAAAAATCTATAACTTTTTTTTCTTTTCTTTTACTGGCCATGTACATTTTCTTTCTGTACTGAAGTTAAGACTTATACATTTACTGCTTTATTTTTATTTTTACTTCTACTATTACTGTTGTAACAAAGTTTGAGAGAAAAAAAAATACAGATCTAATATTTAGTCATAAATCAAAACTTTAAAAATAACATATCTGATGTGATTTATCACTCACTTGAAACGCATCACAATGTAAAGCTTTATTTTCATATAATTCAAAATTAAAAATATTTTGCTGATAAAAGAAATTTGACAGTATTATTCTACTACATTTTCAGTCTTCAGTACATTACATTAAAAACAATCATGTCATATTTTAGTACACATTTTTACTTATTCTTTAACTTAACAATAACAATAATATTAGGAATTAACTCTAGCTTTTAAAACTAGCTGAATATATTTCATATTAGATTTCCTCAAATATCAAAATAAACAATGTTTTTAGAAAAAAATGTATATCAAGCTTAAAAACCAATCTATACAAGAACAAGACATAAAAATCCAAAAACTGTGGTTGACATGAAATCATCATTTTATGTAATATTAATCAGAATATCTCTCCATGTTTCCATAAAAGTTCTATTCAAAATGTAGTAGAAAAGGACACTAACTCCAAAACTAACTATTGTCAAATAAAGGATATGACAATTGATAAATCTTATATACATTGTTTAAAAAAAAATAATACCATTTACCTGGTTAACTAAAGAAAAGATTAGACTACATGGCCCATAAGTTATGAATATCATGGAATGTCACACAAATCGCATTTGTAAAAATAGTTAGAAAATATATGGCATCAATATTTCAAAATTTAACACAAGTTGCAATATAAAAATCAATATCTCTACTATCAAACAAAAGAACATCATATTTTCTGTATAAAAACCTATCTAAAACAACATGTCACCTTATTGATGGTGAATATTCTTATCTTAAAAATATTTTTGTAGGGTATTGTGGTGGTCAGAAATGACTAAGAATCTCCGTAACTTTCAAAAGATAAAATAATCTAATAATAAAAAATGTTCAGGAATATAATCTACTGATATCCTCTGATTAAACCACCGGTAATTTTTTTTTTTGTCCAAATGAACTTCTGACACATATGCTAATCAACAGATAACCTGTGCTACTGATATTCTAAGTCAAATATCAAAGTATGTTTGCCATTCTTCAATATCTCAAAGATTCAGTATCATCTCTTTAATAAACAATGCTTAATATTCAGAAAGTCACATTAATGATGCTGGAGAAGTCTAGCTGCTTCAGATTATAACGGTACACACAAAGGTTTTCCATATGCAATGTAAGGCAGTGGTAGATACCACAGAATAGTTGCTGATGAAGTGCATCATCTATTGCAATTGACGAAGATAGAAAAAATTATCACTGCCCTATCATGATGGATCATGGGATGATAACCATAGACATGCACCAACTACCATACACACAGCTACCCTGCCGGAAGGTGATAACCGAACACAAGCTTGAGAGGTAGTGACCATATACAAGCCTTTAAAAAGTGATGACGAAACACAGGCTGGATGACTACTCAACATGTCCATCCCTAGAGCAAATGAGAAACAAGGTCTGACACCAAAAGAAAAAAAAAGAATTAAAAAAAAAGAGAAAAAAAAGTGAATAAAAAGAAATACCAATCAGAGAAGCCACCAAAAGAACCAAGAATTTCCCATTAGATTGCGTGGCCTTACCGGAAGTGGGAGGGACAACTGGGCTGGTGAGGCCATTAGCCAAGGGTGCTCCAGCATGGGGCATCTGGGTGGCGAGGGCAGCCATGGGGTTGATGTATGTGCCCTGTGTAGCTGCTGCCATCAGTGCTGCCTGCTGTTGCATGAACTGCTGCTGTAGGTTATTTAGTTTGTTATTAGGAGGAATGTTTCTGTCTCTTGCATTTTCAAATGAAAACTGTTAAATGATGAAAATAGGAAATTTAATACAAATTCAAAATGATAAATGGATGAAAACTGTTACTCTTTTTTTTAATTCGATTAGTTTAATACTGAAAAATATTCAAAAGCTAGCTATAAAACTTATAGTTTCCCAGACTTTAGGGCCTCAACAATAAATCAGATCAATGCCTAAGTCATACTTTACATGACATACTTCAATAA
>NW_028234424.1:32687858-32707858 GCF_977035675.1 Penaeus japonicus
GTCTTCAGGGCGTGAGGAAAATTCTATGTTTTTTTTAGTTACCCCCTTTTTTTCTTTATCGCTGTTGATGAAAAATATTGGTCAGCAATAATATATTTGAAAGAATGAGCGAACACCGGCTAAATTCTTCTTACCTGTGACAAGCAGCGACTTTAATTCTTCATGTTGTTCAGCACCGAAGAACCTTTTTCAAACCGCAAGTAACACCTTCCCATCTTCTATCAAGCATAATACACTCCAGAGAACGCAAGCAATCCGAGTCCAAAAACTATGTGAAAACCTATCAACACGCTTCTACAATAAGTATAATGTTTCAAGTGACACCCAGACACAACAATGAGGTAGTTGTTCGATCTCCCAGAGCTCAAAGAAAACTAAGCGTGGGATGGCGGCCAGTCCGATGCTCAAGTGGGGAGGTTAACCACTGAAATATTCACATGACGTCACAACCTACGTCACTTCCGTTCCAAAATGGCGGCCGCAGTTTGGCCTCTCTGACATTTATACAAGCCGGTTAAAGGCAAATGTAACGGCGGACTGGTCATAAGGGTCATTAGTAGATGTGACAGCAATAGTACTTCCTCCCATTCGGAGTCCAGCTCGAGAGCTTGTCTTACACCGAACACCGATTTCCGAGAGCGCGTGACATTTGGTCTCGACAGATTTCAGTGAATATTTTACATCGGGGGCTCTCCCTTGGCTGGGCGCTGTGCCGTCGCCTGCCCTCGTTACTGCAAACACTTGCCTGGGAAGGAGTCTCCCGAAGGCCAGCGAATCCTACACTTTGCAAGGATGATGCACCGCCCCACACCTGGCCAAACGGGGCCAAACAAGAAGCGAAAATATGAAGAGCTTCCGGCGAGGCTGCGATACTTGGGAATGCCGGCAATGGCCGAGGTTGCGCCGCCACCTGATTTTCTCTGGAACTGACATTTAAACCAAAAATAAATAATCGAGCTGGACGAGGGCGATCAGAATTGCTACGAGGTAAAAACAACAGTGGTATTTCAATATTAGGCTTTTAAACACGCCTGCCGGTGCCCATTCTGACAGGACTTTGGAACGACATGCCATCCCACTTGGTCGTTATAGATGACGCGGTTAGTTTGAATGTTATTTGTTAATGTTCCATGTGAGACCGTGCCGACTCCCCCCCCCCCCACGCCCACCCCCACTACCTCCGACCCACACCTACTCCTACCCTCATCCTCCTTACCTCTACTTCCCCCACTCCCACCTAACCCTCATCCCCACCCCCACCTACACCCCCACCCCAGGCAGGACAATCTATAAAATTGGGGATATCGTTAATTAGTGTAAAACAGAATAATTGTTCATAATGACATCTCACACTTCTTCCACTCGTTTATTATTCAATTTCCCAATTCGATTACACCTTTTTTTGCCTGTGTTGTGGCGTCGGGGAATGGGTGATGGTGAAGAGGGAGGATGGGGAGGGTGGGGGGGGGGTGTCGCTACCCCAACCCGGTGTGGCAGGAAAGGGGCCATCCTAAATTGAAATGAGTTTTCCTCTTTTTTTTCCTTTCTAGCTCTCAGTCGGCGCACGAACTCGCCCGTGAAGGCCGATGACGCTCTTACACACAACATGGGGCATCATGGCTCAATTTGGCCGAGCGTCTGTTGTGCAAAACTTCATCTGCAAGGAGAGAGAGAAAAAAAAATATATATCTTTCTTGGGGATTGCAATGAAGGAGGATTCCCAGAATACGTTCTGAAGGGGAAAAAAATAAATCGTACCAAAACTTGGTTCTGCTCAGCGAAACGAAACGAATAATGAAATTGTAGTCGTTACATGCATTACGTAAACACACACACACACACACACACACATTTCACTTCACTATTTAATACACGGAGCCCTTCTAATCAAACCAAGATATGCGCCATCAGCAAGGCATTTAGAGCCAACAAGGGGCCCTCAGTAGGTAAAGGAGACTTCCCTTCCGCCATTAGCAAAACCGCAATAGAGAAAGCAGCCGACCGCGTCCAGATTCCAGCGTGCCATCGGGTGAAGCGCGGTTTCCTGACGCCAACATCAATATCCCGCCATTATGATCAATACTCACAAACATATAATAATTATTCGTCCAATTGTCTCCATTTCTCCCCCTCCCCTAGTCCTTCCTTCCCTCTCCCCTCCATTCTCCCTCCTTTTCTCTCTCATTCCCTCCGTCCTCCATCATTTTCTTTCTCTCTCTCTCTCTCTCTCTCTCTCTCCCTCTCTCTCTCTCTCTCTCTCCTCTTCTTCTTGTTCCCTTGCTCGTCCTCGTCCTTGCCGTCATCCTCCCCCTTTTCCTCGGCGCCCCGGCTAAGCTATCAATTATTCATCCATTATCCCAATGCCAGGTAATCAAGCGGTCTTTAAAAGTTAATAGTTCGGTCGAGCCACATTAGCATGGGCGGCAAAAACAACAAAGGTGTCTACGTTATGTTTTAGACCTCTTGGATGCCTAATCTCAAGAGGTGTGCAAATTAGAACTGTTGCGACCCCCCGTTACGTCGGCAAATTAGACACTAACAGCCACAATTACGGCCATTAGACATGTCAAACCATTTCGAGCTAATAATGCGGCTCCTTTGACCAGTAATTTCCAAAAGTCATTACCTCTGCGAACAACGTCAGTAATAGCTATCTTGAGCAAACGAGCCATTCGCCCGGCGACTGCGACATGTGCGAAATTCGCTTCTTACCTCGAACTTCTTTTAATTTACATGCATAATCCCTTGCAATTGGCATCCGTGAAACTACGTAACGAGTTGTGCGATAACCACACTACGGACTCAAGTTGATCAGAAAATGCTGGCGCTGGAGAGATAATAGGAAAAGCCAATGGGCGGTTTAAACAAGTCATGCTATTATTAGTAGCCTATCGCGATGGGAATTCGTCGATGATACAACAGCAGTCTCAGTCTTCGTGAAGTAGAAGAGCCAGAGTGTTTACCTAGAATACAGCTGGAAGAATTTTCTCCAAATTATACTGAAACCTGTAGCTAGGGACAAGAGAAGGCTTGCATAGATTTACATCTCTCACGAAGCGGGGGGCTTCCTTCTGGATATTTCTTGCTGCAAATTTCTCCCCTTTTGCGAGCCGGCGTGCTTGACCTAACGAGCGAGGATAACGGCTTCTAAGGGCGCCGGAACAAACCACCAATTAAGGGGAACAAACAAGGCTATCGTCGTCACCAGTAGCTGGAGGCAACCGCGACGGCCGCGCGCTGAGCTAGCCCAGGTAAGCCATGAATTAACAATCTATCTATCAGAGGGGAATAAAGGTGAAGCTTCCATCTGTTGTGCACGCTGGTGGATCCGCGAGGTGCCGGCGGGGAGAAGCGGGGGAGCCTCGACGCCAGCCAAGTAAGTGCGAGCAAGGGGAGCCTTAGGCGAACTCGGAGAGGCGGATCTTGCTATAATTGGGGAGTTATTAGCATTGCACTCTAGTGATAATAGGGCGAATGCGGTGACTGGTAATACAGGGGGAGTTACATTGTATTAGCAGGGAGAGGGTTGGAGATGGAGAGGGAGATGGAGATGGAGATGGAGATGGAGATGGAGATGGAGATGGAGATGGAGATGGAGATGGAGATGGAGATGGAGAGGGAGAGGGAGAGGGAGAAGAAGAGGATGAGGAAGAGGGAGGGAAGTGGTTGAGGGGGAAAGTGAGTTTGAGGGGGGGGGAGATGGAGAGGAAGAGGATAGTTAAAGAGAAAGCAAGAGGTAAGGAAATGGGAAAGGGAAAGGAAACGAAACGAAAGGATAGGAAAGGAAAGGAAAAGGAAAAGGAAAAGGAAAAGGAAAGAGATGTCTAAATTTCAGCGCTGCTACAATCAGGGGCGAAGAAGGTTAACGGAACACCACTGGCATATGTTTACTGGATGTTTGCTGTTGCGATAAATGTTTCTTTAGCGATACGGGGCTGCGGTACTTCATCGCGGGGCACAATGGCCACCCAAGCAAACATCGAGGCAGAGGTTACATTTACTTTCAGCAAAGAATGGGGGTTGTTCATAATGCCGGTGATAGAATTCCCAAGCGTCTGGTGCTGACGCTGAATCAGGTTGTGCCCGGGTCGTGGATGTAGGCGCACAGGAACACAGCCTCTGTTTCCCTAGGGTGGACGCCTGACAACGCACGTGGAAGCTCGCCTGTTTTCAGTCGAGCTGCTTTTTCTTAGCGGAGGACAAGCGACATTACCACATGTCTCTTATTTCATTTGAACTTGATACATTTCTCTCTGTCTCTGTCTGTCTGTCTGTCTGTCTGTCTGTCTGTCTGTCTGTCTCTGTCTCTGTCTCTGTCTCTGTCTCTCTCTCTCTCTCTCTCTTTCTTTCTCTCTTTCTCTCAACCTCTCCCTCTCCCTTTAAGCTCTCCCTTTCGCCCTATATTTCCCTATTTTTATAATACATTTTCCGAAGCCTTCCCTCTGTCTCCCTGTCTAGTCTACCCCCTTCCACCCTTCGCTCCCTCCTTAAATGAGTGAAAGCTTTTTTTCGGCGTTTGTTATCCAAGCTCTTCCCTCCTTCAACTAGATTTTCTTCCAGTAATAGTTTCCTTTGAAATCCTACTCCATTTCCTCTCTCCTCTCTCTCTCTCTCTCTCTCCCCTTCCTATGGCTTGGATCCCTCTCCTTCCCCTACCTGTGCGCTTACCCTACGGTCAGAATGCAAGGGAAGGGAAGAAATGCAAAGAGAAACAGAGAAAGAAAGAGAAAGAAACCGAGGGAGCAAGATAAGCAAGCGGATAGAATAGATAAGCAAACAGGAGTAGATAGACAAGGACGTGGCTAGGGATGGGAAGGAAAGGAGGCGAAAGAGGAATGTGAATGAGAGAGAGAGAGAGAGAGAGAGAGAGAGAGAGAGAGAGAGAGAGAGAGAGAGAGAGAGAGAGAGAGAGAGAGAGAGAGAGAGAGAGAGAGAGAGAGAGAGAAGAGAAGAATAACGGAGGGTATTGACGGAATGAGAATGATGCGAGGAAGAGGGAAGAAGGAGAACCGCAGCTCTACCGCGTCTGCTGCTAATGATATACAGACAACCCTGGAACTCGTAAAAATTGTATTTATATATATATGTATATCTTTTTTTTATCTGCATGGAGTACAGTTGGTATGAAAATACATTTACTTCATGCTAAATCTCTCCACTTCCACAGAGAGCTCACAATTATTCTTTCTAGGAAGTTATCAGCGTTACGAAAGGTTAACACATAGTCGAAATGTCAAGGTAAAGAGAAGTCCCCGTTCAGAGCAATGCTCCTGTGCCGCTCCACCTAGACACGCTTTCGTTTCAAGGAGAAACTGTCTCAAATGACGGAACGAGCTTGCAACATGCACTTCCAAAACAAATGTCGGACCGTCAGTTATAATTACTTCTCCGGTTTCTAAACTCTCTCTCGAACGCGGCATTCTGATATCACTATGAGAATCCAAAGCCTGAGTGAATTAATGCATTAGTTTCTAGCTCTGGGAATGCCTCGTGGTCGTCATCTCCCATTTCAAATAATGACGTGGGTAAAAAAAATAAAAAAATAAAAAAATAAAAAACATTCATGACGTCACGAGACTCGTGGTGCTCATTGATTGGCTGGTTGCTAGTCCCAACCGACGCTCCCATTGGCCAACTTTTATTCTCCTACCGTCTAGATACGAGTTACATGATTGGTTCTTCATCCTTCAAACTAAACTTTCTGATTAGTTTTCCTGAATTTTGGCAAGGAGACATTACTGCTCATTAATGTCAAATAAGCTTCCGTGGGCTTCGGAGGAATCCTCTCATTCAATCACATTTGCCAACGACCAGTAAATTCCGGTTCGCAACCCGGGTATACAACATACCTTGAGGTTGAAGCAGGATCTTGGTTCCACGCGGCGAAATGTTTACAGGTTGGCCATAATGTTTACGGGCTGGCTACAACGCTGACTGACTCCTCGGCCATTTTTACGGGAGGAGATCCTTCCGTGTTTTCTTTCCTCTCTCTCTCTCTCTCTCTCCCTCTCTCTCATCTCTCTCTCTCTCTCTCTCTCTCCCCTCTCTTCTCTCTCTCTCTCTCCTCTTCTTCTTGTTCCCTTGCTCGTCCTCTGTCCTTGGCCGTCATCCTCCCCTTTTCCTCGGCGCCCCGGCTAAGCTATCAATTATTCAATCCATTATCCCAATGGCAGGTAATCAAGCGTGTCTTTAAAAGTTAATAGTTCGGTCGAGCCACATTAGCATGGGCGGCAAAAAACAACAAAGGGTGTCTACGTTATGTTTTCTAGACTCTTGGATGCCTAATCTCAAGAGGTGTGCAAATTAGAACTGTTGCGACCCCCGTTACGTCGGCAAATTAGACACTAAACAGCCCACAATTACGGACCCATTAGAAAGGTCATGGTCAAACCATTTCGAGCTAATAATGCGGCTCCTTTGACCAGTAATTTCTCAACAGTCATTACCTCTGCGAACAATTGTCAGTAATAAGCTATCTTGAGCAAACGAGCCATTCGCCGGCGACTGCGACATGTGCGAGAATTCGCTTCTTACCTCGAACTTCTTTTAATTTACATGCATAATCCCTTGCAATTGGTATCCGTGAAACTACGTTTAACGAGTTGTGCGATAACCACACTACGGACTCAAGTTGATCAGAAAAATGCTGGCGCTGGAGAGATAATAGGAAGTAAGCCACTCCATGGGCGGTTTAAAACAAGTCATGCTATTATTAGTAGCCTATCGCGATGGGAATTCGTCGATGATACAACAGCAGTCTCAGTCTTCGTGAAGTTTAGAAAATGTGGGGGGGCCAGAGTGTTTACCTTAGACTTACAGCTGGAAGAATTTTCTCCAAATATACTGAAATCCTGTAGCTAGGGACCCATAAGAGAAGGCTTGCATAGATTTACATCTCTCACGAAGCGGGGGGCTTCCTTCTGGATATTTCTTGCTGCCTCGAAAAATTTCTCCCTTTTGCGAGCCGGCGCTCGACTGCTCTGACCTAACGAGCGAGGATTGAGGGGGGAAGGAAAAGGAGATAAACGGCTCTTCTAAGGGCGCCGGAAATAACAAACCACCAATTAAGGGGAACAAACAAGGCTATTCGTCGTCACCAGTAGCTTTGGAGGCAAAGGCAACCGCGACGGCCGCGCGCTGAGCTAGCCCAGGTAAGCCATGAATTAAAAATCTATCTATCAGAGGGGGAATAAAGGTGAAGCTTCCATCTGTTGTGCACGTGGTGGATTCCGCGAGGTGCCGGCGAGGAGGTGCGGGGGAGCCTCGGGGCCAGCCAGGTAAGTGCGAGCAAGGGGTGCCTTTAGGCGAACTCGGAGAGGCGGATCTTGCTATAATTGGGGAGGAGTTATTAGCATTGCACTCTAGTGATAATAGGGCGAATGCGGTGACTGGTAATACAGGGGGAGTTACATTGTATTAGCAGGGAGAGGGGTTGGAGATGGAGAGGAGATGGGAGATGGAGATGGAGATGGAGATGGGAGAATGGAGATGGGTTGGAGATGGAGATGGAGCTGGAGATGGAGAGGGAGGGGATGGAGATGGGTATGGAGATGGCGATGGAGATGGAGATGGCGATGGAGATGGAGCTGGTAGATGGGATGGCGAGGGAGAGGGAGATGAAGATGGAGATGGAGAGGGAGAGGGAGAGGGAGGGAAATGGTTGAGAGTGAAGGTGACTTTGAGGGGGGGAGGGAGATGGAGAGGAAGAGGAGAGTTAAAGAGAAAGCAAGAGGTAAGGGAATGGGAAAGGGAAAGGAAACGAAACGAAAGGATAGGAAAGGAAAGGGAAAGGGAAAGGGAAAGGGAAAAGGAAAAGGAAAGAGAGGTCTAAATTTCAGCGCTGCTACAATCAGGGGCGAAGAAGGTTAACGGAACACCACTGGCATATGTTTACTGGATGTTTGCTGTTGCGATAAATGTTTCTTTAGCGATACGGGGCTGCGGTACTTCATCGCGGGGCACAATGGCCACCCAAGCAAACATCGAGGCAGAGGTTACATTTACTTTCAGCAAAGAATGGAGGTTGTTCATAATACCGGTGATAGAATTCCCAAGCGTCTGGTGCTGACGCTGAATCAGGTTGTGCTCGGGTCGTGGATGTAGGCGCACAGGAACACAGCCTCTGTTTCCCTAGGGTGGACGCCTGACAACGCACGTGGAAGCTCGCCTGTTTTCAGTCGAGCTGCTTTTTCTTAGCGGAGGACAAGCGACATTACCACATGTCTCTTATTTCATTTGAACTTGATACATTTCTCTCTGTCTCTGTCTCTCTATCTCTATCTCTATCTCTATCTCTATCTCTATCTCTATCTCTCTCTCTCTCTCTCGCTCTTTCTTTCTCTCAACCTCTCAACCTCTCCCTCTCCCTCTGCCTCTTCATCTCTCCCTCTACCTTTAGCTCTCCCTTTCGCCCTATATTTCCCTATTTTTATAATATATTTTCCGAAGCCTTCCCTCTGTCTCCCTGTCTAGTCTACCCCCTTCCACCCTTCGCTCCCTCCTTAAATGAGTGAAAGCTTTTTTTCGGCGTTTGTTATCCAAGCTCTTCCCTCCTTCAACTAGATTTTCTTCCAGTAATAGTTTCCTTTGAAATCCTACTCCATTTCCTCTCTCCTCTCTCCCTCTCTCCCCTTCCTATGGCCTGGATCCCTCTCTTTCCCCTACCTGTGCGCTCACCCTACGGTCAGAATGCAAGGGAAGGGAAGAAATGCAAAGAGAAACAGAGAAAGAAAGAGAAAGAAACCGAGGGAGCAAGATAAGCAAGCGGATAGAATAGATAAGCAGACAGGAGTAGATAGACAAGGACGCGGCTAGGGCTGGGAAGGAAAGGAGGCGAAAGAGGAATGTAAAAGAGAGAGAGAGAGAGAGAGAGAGAGAGAGAGAGAGAGAGAGAGAGAGAGAGAGAGAGAGAGAGAGAGAGAGAAGAGTGAAGAGAGAAGAGAGAAGAGAGAAGAGAAGAATAACGGAGGGTATTGACGGAATGAGAATGATGCGAGGAAGAGGGAAGAAGGAGAACCGTAGCTCTACCGCGTCTGCTGCTAATGATATACAGACAACCCTGGAACTCGTAAAAAATGTATTTATATATATGTATATCTTTTTTTATCTGCATGGAGTACAGTTGGTATGAAAATACATTTACTTCATGCTAAATCTCTCCACTTCCACAGAGAGCTCACAATTATTCTTTCTAGGAAGTTATCAGCGTTACGAAAGGTTAACACATAGTCGAAATGTCAAGGTAAAGAGAAGTCCCCGTTCAGAGCAATGCTCCTGTGCCGCTCCACCTAAACACGCTTTCGTTTCAAGGAGAAACTGTCTCAAATGACGGAACGAGCCTGCAACATGCACTTCCAAAACAAATGTCGGACCGTCAGTTATAATTACTTCTCCGGTTTCTAAACTCTCTCTCGAACGCGGCATTCTGATATCACTATGAGAATCCAAAGCCTGAGTGAATTAATGCATTAGTTTCTAGCTCTGGTAATGCCTCGTGGTCGTCAACTCCCATTTCAAATAATGACGTGGGTAAAAAAAAAAATAAAAATAAAAATAAATAAAAATAAAAAACATTCATGACGTCACGAGACTCGTGGTGCTCATTGATTGGCTGGTTGCTAGTCCCAACCGACGCTCCCATTGGCCAACTTTTATTCTCCTACCGTCTAGATACGAGTTACATGATTGGTTCTTCATCCTTCAAACTAAACTTTCTGATTAGTTTTCCTGAATTTAATTTTATTTTCTCTTTTTTCCCCCCCCCCCCCCATTTTTTTTTTGTGGCAAGGAGACATTACTGCTCATTAATGTCAAATAAGCTTCCGTGGGCTTCGGAGGAATCCTCTCATTCAATCACATTTGCCAACGACCAGTAAATTCCGGTTCGCAACCCGGGTATACAACATGCCTTGAGGTTGAAGCAGGATCTTGGTTCCACGCGGCGAAATGTTTACAGGTTGGCCATAATGTTTACGGGCTGGCTACAACGCTGACTGACTCCTCGGCCATTTTTACGGGAGGAGATCCTTCCGTGTTTTCTTACTCGTCTAATTATAGCCCAGTCGAAGAAAGAACAGGAGAGAGAGAGAGAGACAGAGACAGAGACAGAGACAGAGACAGAGACAGAGACAGAGACAGAGACAGAGACAGAGAGAGAGAGAGAGAGAGAGAGAGAGAGAGAGAGAGAGAGAGAGAGAGAGAGAGAGAGAGAGAAAGAAAGAAAAAGAGAAAAAGAAAGAGAGATATAGATAGATAGATAAAAAAGCTTTCGAACGAATTTTTTATTTCCCGGTTGAGTAATTTTTATATCTTCTTTTAGTTTTTAGCAACTTGCCCTTTACCCCCAATCTATATTTTTATTTCGAGATATTCTTTCATACATACATACCCTTTACTCCCTCGTCCCAAAAATACCTCCCATCTCTCCTCTCCATTTACTCACTTCTTGCTTTCCCACACTCCCTCCCCTGCGCATCATGTCGACACTTGTAAAGGCGTGTGTTTACGTGTGCATTAGACAGTTTACTACAAACGGGAGGCCGTTGTTGATCGCCTCGGCCAACCACCACACCCACGCTGAAGATACACATGCTTCACTTCTTCATAATGTTACACTTAGGACCGCCCACGTTCTCCTTTTTTCTTTTCTTTTTCTTTTTTTCCTTCTTTCTCTCTGTCTCTGTCTCTGTCTGTCTGCCTGTCTCTGTCTCTGTCTCTGTCTCTGTCTCCTCTCTGGTCCTGTCTGCCGCCGTCCTATAATCCCACACTTCTATACCCCCCCCCTCCCTCTGCCTACCTTCTCTCTCTCTCTCTCTCTCTCTCTCTTCTCTCTATCCATCTCTCTCTCTTCTCTCTCTCCTCCTCCCTCTCTCCCTCCGCAGCCCGCCCAGCCCAGCAACCCTCTCTCCCTCTCTCCCTCCCTCCCCCCCCCTCCCTCCCCTCCCTCCCCTCCCTCCCTCCCTCCCTCCCTCCCCCTTCCCTCCCTCCCTCCCTAGACCACAACTTCAGAATTTCCCTTCGACCCCCATCTGTAAACAAGCTAAACATCGCAGGCGAAAGCAAAACTAAACAAAGCAGGGAACCGGAAAGACAGACAGTGAGAGATAGGTAGATAGATAGAGAGAGAGAGAGAGAGAGAGAGAGAGAGAGAGAGAGAGAGAGAGAGAGAGAGAGAGAGAGAGAGAGAGAGAATCTAAAAAAAAAAAAAAAAAAAGAGGGGGAAAGAACCGGTCTCAGAATGAATCACACTGCCGGCACACCCGCGTACGCCATTATCGATAACGTGGGTTCGAGGCACGAGGTCCACAGGGCAGTTTGTTTACGCTGGGAGCCGCACCTGGGGCCGGGGGCGAGGAGCTGCTTTTCGCACCCGTCTTTTTACCGTCTTCTTGGCCTCCTCCTCTTTTCTTTTCTTTTTTTTTTCTTTTCTTATCTACCTCTTCCTTATTTTTCTTCGTCTTTGTGTTTTTCTTTCTTTCTCCTACTTATTTTTTTCTTCTTCCCCTTCTTCTCCGTCTTGGTTCTCTTTCCCTTCTTTTTTTTTTTCTTCGTTCTCGTCTTCTTTCTCCTCTTTTTTTGTTTTTTTCCCCTACCGTCTTCTTTTCTTCTCCCCTTTTCCTCCTTCTTCTCCACCTACTTGTTCTCGTTTGCTTTCTTGTTGCCCTTCGTCTTGTGTATATATTTACGGTTTGTGTGTACGAGCAGCAACATGTGTTTGTATGTTTTGTAGAACAGGGAATGTTGAGGTTTCGTGGAAGTTATCAAGTTGCGATCAGTGTATCAGGGAAAACGTGGTGTTAGAGATGCCGTGGCAGGGGAAAAAAATAAAGTGTGGGTGTCAAGACGCCTACGCACATATGCATACACACGACCCCCACCCCCTCTCTCTCACACACACACACACACACACACACACACACACACACACACACACACACACACACACACTCACACTCACACTCACACTCACAATCCCCCCCTCCCCCTCCCCTCCCCACCCACACGCGCTTCCACTTTCGATATCCTGAAACCACGAGTAAAACATATTTCAAGAACAGCAAGAGAGCAAGCAATCGGATTTAGCGCGTATATCATGCGATTTAAACTCAATTATTTATTGACGTCTAAACTCCAGTGGGCGGAAATTCTTGAGGATTAGGGTCTTAAAGGATGAGATTTCTGTTGAAAAAAAGAAGCGAATTGTAAGAGAGAACGATGGGAAAAAGGGAGAATACACGCACATGTACACGTATTCACACACACGCATTAGTAAATAGTAGATAGTAAATAGTGATAGTGATATATATATATATATATATATGTATATATATATATATATATATGTATATATATGTATATATATATATATATATATATATGTATATATATATGTACATATATATGTATATATATATGTATATATATATATATATATATATATATATATATATATATATATATATATATATATATATATATATATATATATATATAATATATATATAGAGAGAGAGAGAGAGAGAGAGAGAGAGAGAGAGAGAGAGAGAGAGAGAGAGAAGCTGACAGACAAACCCCATAGAAAGAGAGTGGTAGCACCCCCCCCCCCAATCACCCCCTTCACCTCTTCCCCCTCCCCCCCCCCCCGTGACATCGTTGAGCCTTCCTTTACGATAACAATCCTGCTAAAGGTGTTTGTGTCTGCTCCTCCCTTGTGTATACACGTGGTAGGCGACTTGTAAACCACAGAGTTTTTTTTTTTCCTTTTTTCCTTTTTTCTTCCACTGTTCTTGGATTTTCTATATAATCTTGTAGCTGTTATTATTATATTTTTCTTTCCTTTAAATATATATTTTTTTATTTTATTTACATGCATTGCTAGTTATTCGTAAATATGTTGTTTATGTTATCATTTTTATATATATCTATTTTTTTTCTTATAGTTATCTTTTTCTTTATTTCTTGAATTTCTTACTTGTTCTTCCGCTTCCTCTTCAAATCGAACATCCATAAATCATTTTTTTCTTTTCTTTTCTTTCGTATTTCCTCCCTTTCCATCTTTTTCTGCCTCCCATGTCCCTAGTTCATCATGTATTTTGCTTTTCCCCTTTGCGTTTGTTTCCTCCTGTGTCTGCCCTCGTTAATTTCTTCTCGGGTTGATTAATCTTCTCGAACCTTCCATTTCCTCATCATCCTCGTACTCTCTGATTCCCCCTTTTGTGTTTCTTTTCCTAACTCTATCTCTTTCTCTTTCTTTTTTTTTTAAATTTCTCTCTCTCCTCTCTCTCTCTCTCTCTCTCTCTCTCTCTCTCTCTCTCTCTCTCTCTCTCTCTCTCTCTCTCTCTCTCTCTCTCTCTCTCTCTCCCTCTCCCCTCTCCCTCTCTACCCCCTCCCTCTCCCTCCCTCTCTCCCCCTCCCTCCCTCCCTCCCTCCCTCGCTTCCTATCTCTAAGTCATGATTTTCTGACTCTCATTTTTTTCTCTCATTTTCTCTCATCACATTCATTTACTTATTCACTTATTCATCTCTTCATTTGCTTTCCTTATTTTATCGTTTTCGTTCCATCAAATATCGTCTCCTTTTTCCTTTTCTTTCTCGCTTGAATCTAACACCAATTTCTTATTTATTTATTTATTTATATTTATATTTTTATTTTTTATTTTTTATAAATTTATCATGTATTGTTCGCCTCAAACCAATCTGTCTATCAATCTCTATCAGTCTTTGCGTTCGTTTGCAATTGACATTTTGGGAAAGGGTACCTTCTTTGATATTACTACTTTTGTTTCATCGTTATTATCAATATTACTAACTTATCACTTTTTTATTGTGCGAGGCTAGATATTACCGAAGAAGAAAAAAGAAAACAAAACAGGTGATATAATGAATGCACAATTATATTAAAAAAATGATATCAAAATGTAATGGAATTTCTCTCGATCACGAATGAGGTACACGATTTGTAGCACAACTGATGTCTGGGGGGGGGGGAGAAAAAGAGGGAGAGGGTGAAGGTGAGGGTGTGGATGTGGGTGTGGGTGTGGGTATGGGTGTGGGTGAGGTTGTGGATGTGGGTGTGGGTGGGGAAAAGGAAGACGAAGACGAAGAGGGAGAGGGAGAGGAAGAGAATAGCGGCTAAAGAAGAGAGAAGAGGCGGAGGAGATGTCAGCGGATGTGATGCGGAATGAGGAGGGAGGGAGACAGACAGAGAGAGAGAGAAAGAGGGGGAGGGGGGGGGGGCGGCTCCTGAACTTTAAGCATGGCAGAGAAGGGGGTGGGGGTAAGGATGGGGGTAGGGGTAGTGTAAGGGGAGGGGGGTCGAGGGGGCGGTGCAAAGGGATTGGGGGAGGAGGGGGGGGGGGGAGAGGAGGGAACGGAATGTGCTCGCGCCACCCGATTCAAAATGTCAGAATAACGTATAAGGGAAGATGCATAATTCACATGCGTGCCTGCCAGCCCGAATGTCAGCCAGAGCCACCAGGCACTCGCATACCCCCTTACCACCTCCTCCTCCTCCTCCTCCAACTCCTGCTCTTCTTCCTCCTCTTCTTCTTCTTCTTCTTCCTCTTCTTCTTTTTTTGTCTCTTTCTTTTTCTTCCTCCTCTTCGTCGTCTTGCTCCTCCTAATAACCATAAGTGGTTTACCATATGAGAAGAGTTATCCTCTCCCTCTCCTTCTCTCTCTTCTTCTCCCTCTCCCGCTCCCTCTCCCTCTCCCTCTCCATCTCCCTCACCCTCACCCTCTCCCTCTCCCTCTCAGCGAAGAGATCCCCCCTTTCCCCCTTCCCCCCAACAACCAGACCCCCCCCCTCCCCCACCTTCCGATCCAGAAGAATCTAGACAGAGAGAGAAATCCGCGGCGGAAATGTCACGCACGAGAGACAAATGGCAGATAAGACCTTTATAAATAGAAAAGAGAGGAAAATTTAGTCTTCTAACTCTACGCAGGTCTTGGTCAGCCTTCACCTTTGCGGAATAGGGTAGAGGAATTGACTTGCAAGCGTAGGACGGGATCGGGGGATGGATCTTCACCTGTGCATTGGCACGATAGTAATGGTAATGATAATTTAATGATATGATATTGGTGATAGGACGGAGAAGAAGAAGGAAAAAAAAAACGAGGTAAAGACAAAGAAGAGCGAGAAAAATAATAAAAAGAAAAAATAAAGATGAAAAGAAAAAAAGAAGGAAAAAAGGAGATGAAGATAAAAAAACAATACCAAGAAGCAACAGCAAAAAAAAGAAAAGAAAGAAAGAAGAAGAAAGACGAGAAAGAGGATCAGGCAAAGAGAGAGAGAGAGAGAGGGAAAAAAAGAGATAAGGAGTCCAGTTGCCAAGTGACTCTCCAAGCAACGGTCACACAAGAAAGAGTTGACACTCATGTTTACGCCTGGCACAAACATAAACATTCCCACGACACCCGTTACACCACGCAGTTCCGACACCTTCAACACCACCGTGACTTGAGAAAGAGCTACTGTTTCCGTTCCCACACGAGATGCTGATGAGACTCTCTCTCTCTCTCTCTCTCTCTCTCTCTCTCTCTCTCTCTCTCTCTCTCTCTCTCTCTCTCTCTCTCTCTCTCTCTCTCTCTC
The DNA here is from genome assembly GCF_977035675.1 of Penaeus japonicus. NCBI lineage: Eukaryota > Metazoa > Arthropoda > Malacostraca > Decapoda > Penaeidae > Penaeus > Penaeus japonicus. The sequence goes on from NW_028234424.1 coordinate 32,703,448, forward strand.
TCTCTCCCTCTCCCTCTCCCTCTCCCTCTCCCTCTCCCTCTCCTCTCCCTCTCTCTCTCTCTCTCTCTCTCTCTCTCTCTCTCTCTCTCTCTCTCTCTCTCTCTCTCTCTCTCTCTCTCTCTCTCTCTCTCTCTCTCTTCCAAGATGCTGGTGCGGCGAGGTGAGTGAGACGCAGCCTTAATCTCTTCCGGATCCTCCTTACGTTTAATTAATCGCCGTCGCATGTCTCCGCGTGTTTCGTAAGAGATTGGCTATGTCTCCTTTGCTGTTTCGAGGGATACTACTGAAGCCTCAAGCCCTCCCCCCTCACCCCCCACCCCACCCCCACCCCCTCGCTCTACCCTTATCCCGTGATAAGTCTTTATGTGGCACTAAGCCGGGGCCACAAGAGCGCGTTCACGTGGCACTCAACGCACGCCCACATAATCTCCAAACGCCCGTAGTAAATGCTCTGTCCTAGGATTACCCCTCCCCCCTCCCCCCATCCCTCTCCCCTTGCGCCCACGTAGAATCTATGTCTCCTAGAATCTGTGTTTCCTAGGACCTGTGGTGCCTCTGTTGGCGTTTCTTTAAAATGTCTTGCGAGTAAAAAAAACAATCATACTTTCCTTCGTTTTCACTGTTGTTATTGGTGTTAATATTCTATGTCGTTATAAGCGTATGCAGAAATCATAATAGCTACTATTACTGTTATCATTTTCATTAACATGGTCCAAACTATCATCATCTTTATTTTTGCACTCTCTATTTTTTACATTCTTTTGCATCATCCGTCGCCAATACCCATCGTTATAATAATAAAAAAAGAAAAACAATACGTTAAAAGTCCATGATTTATAGCGAGAGGAGAGGAAGGGGAAGGGGGAGGGGGGTGGAATGGAGGGCCGAAGCAGCAGAGAAAGGGATAAGTAGCAGCGTGGTAGCAGTAAGCAGTAATAGCGGTAGCAGAAGGCAGCAGGCGGGTAATGACCGTACCCCGTGTGTTCCAGATGAAAAGATTGACATTTCTGCCTGGATGATTTTACCTCGGGAGATATATGACCGTTGGTATTCTTCTTTGCGCATCACCGCTCTCGTAAACCGTTTTGTGAGGAGGGAAGGGGGGTGGGTAGGGGGAGAAGGAGGGGGTAGGGAGTGGGGAGGGTGGGGGAGGGTCTATGAGAGGCGGGGGGTAAGGGGTGGGGATAAGAGTGTGTAAGAGAGGGAGGGGGTAGTGGTTGAAGGATAGAATAAAAGAGATAATAAAAGATAATAAAAGACACGACATTAAAATAGATGAGAAGAGAGGAAAGACAAACAAAACAAATGAAAGTAAAAGAAAATGAAAGAGAAATCGAGAAACCAAGTAATAAAAGCCACACACCTGTTTTCAGTACACCAAAACAACCAAACACCTGTTTTATAACCAACAAGAAAAAAAAAATCAGTAAACAATCACGCGAATGAACGCAACCTATACGCCACGTCACGACTCGTCACGATCCATGCCCGAGGCAATCAACTTGTCACAACCTACTTATTACAAGATCAGGAAAGTGGGGGATGGGCAGAGGAGGAAGGGGGGAGAGGGGGTGGTTAATGAGAGGGGAGGGTAAGGAAAGGTGAATGTGTTTAGGGAAATCAATCGGTCAGAACATAACTAATAATTATGTACAATTTGCTACTTCCCACGGGTCCGAACGCGGCCACGTATGTCATCCATCTACTTGGCGCCAAAAATACGTAGAAGGAAGAGAAAGGCAGTTTTTTGCACTTGATTTTCTATTTTGTGATTTAGTCATGCTTCTTCGTTTGTATCTTTGTCTGTCTGTCTGTCTGTCTCTTTATCTCGGGGGGGGGGGAGAGAAAGAGAAAGGGAAGGAGAAGGAGAAGGGGAAGGAGAAGAAGGAGAAGGAGAAGAAGGAGAAGGAGAAGGGGAAGGGGAAGGGGAAGGGAAAGGGAATAAGGGAAAAAGAAAGAGAAAGAGAAAGGGGAGAAAGGAAGTAAAAGGAAGGAGAGAAAGTAGAATGGAAGGGGAGGGGAGGGAAGGGGAGAGGGAGGGAAGAGGGAGGGGGATTGGGGGGTAGAGCCAGAAGCCAATAAATGTGCCTGAGAGGAGGTGCTACGGAAGAACAAAGGCTCGGTATCACGCGTGGAATGGCGGTAATGAATGAAACACCTGCGAAACCCATAAGCTTCAGAGGCGCTGAGTGAGTGGGTGAGTGAGTGAGTGAATAAGTGAGTGAGTGATTGAATGAATAAGTGAGTGAGTGGGTGAATAGATAAATGAGTGAGTGAAGGAGTAAGTTAGGGGCTAAATAAGTTTAGAAAAAAGGTGTAAATGTATAAACGACAACAATAAACGACAAAAGCAAAGCAACAAACAACAGAACGAGACTAGGCGTAGAGGTAAATGCAGATGATGATAAGGAAGGAAGGAAGGGCAAAAGCGAAGCGGGATGCGCAACGCCAAAAGCGACCAGCTGTGATTGAGAACAAAATTGAAATTCTTTCCTTTGGTTTAATCCGCCGCTTTTTCCCCTCACGATTCTTTTTTCATTTTCTTTTTTTAATGTATTTGGCGGTGGAGAGAAAGGAGGGAGGAACAGGGGGGAAAGAGGGAGGAGGGAGGTAGGAGGTGGAAGGGGGAAAAGAAGAGGGAGGGAGGAGGATGGGAGAGGAAGAGAGGAGGAGAGAGAGAGGGAGGGGGAGGGGGGATCTATTTTACATATGGCTCATTTCATAGTTTATTGGAATAAAAGTTTTAGATTGATTCCAGCGTTTTAGTGGAGAACAATTCGGTATAGACTCTGAATACGAGAACAATTCGCCGCCACAGACAGCGCATTCAACACTGGATAAAAGGGATAAAGGACGAAAAAAAAGAATAGAATAGAAGAGAGAGAGAGAGAGAGAGAGAGAGAGAGAGAGAGAGAGAGAGAGAGAGAGAGAGAGAGAGAGAGAGAGAGAGAGAGAGAGCGATGCTCTGGAAATGAGTCCATGCATTATATTTTATATATGTGTATGTGTGTAATATATATAATTATAAATAATTATAAATAAATGCACATATACAAGGTAATATCCCAATCTTTAATCATATTTACTCTCATAACCGGAAATATTTCATTCAAACTGACGCTTTGTTTGCCAATGGCCGACCGACCGCCTTTTGTTTTCGTTTTTTTTTGTCCTTTTTTAATTGTTATTTGTTTTGACAGGTGAGCAACAGACGGTATACCTTGATCGGCGAAAGCAAAGCGACTCTTTAATGAATGAGAATAATGATTGTGCATAACGGATGAAGCATTGTGTGATTATTTCCCGGCGACATACGGGTGTGAAGGGGTGACGATCGAGATGCGCATTAGGGCGAATGTTGAGGAATGGTGTTTTATGGTGTCGCACGGAATCACCACGCTTTAATCTATGGTGCATTATTTCAAGAGGTGCATTTCAACCTGGATCATTTCAGGCGGTCTTTTGCGTTGATGGAATGGCGCCATATTCATAAATTTGTGTAGTTTTCTCTGGGGTGGGAGATGGTGAATGTCAACGGTTATAGTGTGAATGTGTGTGTTAGTGCGAGCAGGTATGTATGCATGTATGTGTGTGTGTGTGTGTGTATGTATGTATGTATGTATGTATGTATGTATGTATGTATGTATGTATGTATGTATGAAGTAGGTACGAAATAGGCATGCATGTAGGTATATCTATATATAAATGTGAATGTATTTAAGTATGTATGTATGTATGTATGTATGCATATATGTATGTATGTATGTATGTATGTATATAAAAAAGTAGGTATGAAGTAGGCATGTATGTAGGTAATGTATGTATGTATGTACACACATACACACACATGACCGATTTCTCTGCGTCATCGACCGCCCGTGACAGACGCCCTGTGACAGAGGGTTTGGAAAGCAGTTCAGTGTGGAAACGGATTTATGAAAAAAAAAATCAAATACCACATGATATTTGATGATGACAAAACCTATGATAAAACAAACAAACAAAGGGAACAAGTCCTAATCAACTCCCCCACCCCCCACCTCTTTCCCCTCTTCAAAAAAGGAAAGAAAAGAGAGAAAAGAGGGGAGCGGAGAAGTGGGAAAAGGGAAGACAAGTGAGTACCTCTTATGCGCACAAAAGAATACCCTATTTTAGCGTTACGAAGGAAAATTAGTGAACTAAAGAAAAGGAGGGAGGAAGGGAGGGTGAGGGCGACAGGGGAGAGGAGGAGGAGGGGGAAGGGAAGGAGGAGGAGGAGAGAGGAGGGGAAGAGGAGAGAGGCAAGGCTAAAGAAGAAGGGGAGGAGGGACATAGAGGAGCGAGTAGGAAAAGGGGAAAGGGGAGAAAGAGAGAGAGGAAGGAGACAAAAAGACAAAAGGGGGGAGAAGGAGAGAGGAAGGAAAGGAGGGAA
>NW_028234424.1:32712858-32720358 GCF_977035675.1 Penaeus japonicus
CCGCTGTCGTACGTTTGACAGAAATCCTGTGTCAGAAGGGGAGGGAAATTTCCTTGTTTGTTTACGCGAGGAGTAAGTGAGAGAGAGAGAGAGAGAGTGAGAGTGAGAGTGAGAGTGAGAGTGAGAGTGAGAGTGAGAGTGAGAGTGAGAGTGAGAATGAGAGAGAGAGAGAGAGAGAGAGAGAGAGAGAGAGAAAGGAGAGAGAGAGAGAGAGAGAGAGAGAGAGAGAGAGAGAGAGAGAGAGAGAGAGAGAGAGAGAGAGAGAGAGAGAGAGAGAGAGAGAGAGAGAGAGAGAGAGAGAGAGAGAGAGAGAGAGAGAGCATTCTTTGCACGTAGAGCCCGGCATTTTGCTTATACGCTCTGGGATTTTGTGGGGTGTAAATACATATGTTCTTCTTTTTGTGTGTGTGTCCTTCATTCTCTTTGTTTCGTGTTGTTGTTACTGTGGGTTTTTTGTTTATCTTGTGTGTGTGTGTATGTTTTTTTCTTCAAGTTTTAGCTCGTAATGTGTGTATCTTTCTTCGTCTCTAGTTCTGTGTGTGTGTGTGTGTGTGTGTGTGTGTGTGTGTGTGTGTGTGTGTGTGTGTGTTTGCGTGTGTGTGTATGTCTGTGTCTGTGTCTATGTCTATGTCTGTGTGCGCGCGCGCTTGTATATCCCTCCTTCCCTCCTTCACCCCCCACCCCCCATCTCGGCCAGCCATCTTTGTTTACATCTTCGTCGCGAGTTACTTCGTTATCGTACAAGAAACATTGTAGTTTGTTTTTGCTGCTTTTTAGAGCTTTCTTTGCACCCGCCACTCGTCGGAATTTTGTTTACATAATGCGCCGGGAAAGATATTCGTCTTCCTCACTCGCTCTGAACATTCATTTGCATACAGACCACAAGAATAGTCATCAACGCAAAGCAAACTTGCTTCTCTCTGATCTCATTCCCTTTCGTTTATCTACTTTCACCTCTCTCTTCTTTTTATTCCTTCTCTCTCTCTCTCTCTTTTAATTTTTTTCTTCTTTCAGTTCTCCTCTTTGTTTCTATTCCTCTCTTGGTAATCATACATGGAATTTGGAGTGAGAGGTTGAAAGAGAGGGAGAAAGAGAAGGAGAGGCAGAAAGAGGAAGGGGAGAGGAAGAGGAAAAGGAAGAGAAAGAGGAAGAGGAAGAGGGAGAAAGAGAAAAAGGGAGAGAGAAAGAAGAAAAGGGAAAAGGAGAAGAATGTAGCAGACTAGGAAACAGGAAAACCAAGGGAAAAAGTACCCCCCCCAAAAAAAAAAAAAAAAAAAAAAAGAAAGAAAGAAAGAAAGAAAACTATATAAACAAAATAACCGTGGAATAGGCCGTGGAACATGTGACCCTGCCCCACCCCCCCATCCACCCCCACCCCCAAACGGAATACGAGCAATAAAACCTTATTTATTCCACGTTTCTTACTCCTCGAGCTCATCTGTTAAGTGTCGCGGAGGAGGGATAAAACAAAGCTAAAAGGGGGGAGGGTGATGGGGGGGAAGAAACGTTTTGGGGGGAGAATCAGTGACGTGAAAGACAAGAAGAAGATGAAGATGAATATGAAAAAGAAAAGAAGAAGACGACGTAGTAGTAGTAGTATTTTTTGTAGAACAGGAAGAAAAGGAGAGGGAAGAAGAAGAAGAAGAACACAGTGGGTACGTGAGAAATAAGGCAAGGGGAGAGAATGGGCGGGGAAAAAGGTAGAAGGGAAGGGGGAGAGGGGAGAGAATGGGCGGGGAGAAGAGGGAGAGGGGAGGGGATAGGTGGCAAGGTGTAAGTAAAGGATAGGGAGGAGAGAGTCTAATCCCTCGAGGATCAAAAAAATGTAATCTCACAGTCTGAGGAAGTTGGAGGGGAGGAGGGAGGGGTTAAGGAGGAGGAGGAGGAGAAGGAGAAGAAGAAGAAGAAGAAGAAGAAGAAGAAGAAGAAGAAGAAGAAGAAGAAGAAGAAGAAGAAGGAGAAGGAGAAGAAAGATTAAACGAAAAAGAAAAGAAAAAGAAGTAGTCGGAAAAAATAGAGACGGAGGACAAAGACGAACAGGAGAAGGAAACAAAAAGACAAGGAAAAAAGAATAAAGAAAGAAAAAAACGAACGAAGATAAAGAAGTCAAAGAAGACGATGAAGCGGCAATGAGGGAGACATAAAGCTCTCCTCGACCGTGCCTTTTTTTTTTTCTTGTGCTCGATCGGTTTTGATAAATTATAATGGCGAATTTAACTGCATCTGTGTTGGTGTATCCTTTGGGACAGATGGGGGAAAGGAGGAGGGAGGAGGGAGGAGGAGGAGGGAGGAGGGAGGGAGGGAGGGAGGGAGGAGGAAAGAAGAAGAAGAAGAGAGAAAGAGAAAAAGTAAGAGTAAGAGAGAGAGAGAGAGAGAGAGAGAGAGAGAGAAATGAGAGAATTAGAGAACACAAACCAAAAAAAAAAAAAAAAAAAAAAAAAAAATACAGAACAATAGCCATGAAACCTTTCATGTGAGAGGACACCCACCATATGCACGCCCATATATATCCAAGCGACGAAGGCAGTCCGGTTCAATAATCATCGATTAAGCTTCGCCCCAAAAAACACCAAATTTAAACCATAACCGAGACACCAGCGTGCACACAGCCGCTACAACGCATTACACCCACCACCCCCCACCCCCCCACACACACATACACACATCCGCCCCCACACTCCCCTCCTACCTCTACCTACCCCCCCTCCTCCTCCTCCTCCTCCTCCCCCCCCCCCTGGGCCAGACGAGCGAGACGGTAGTGGTATTTAGTATCGTCAATATACTTTTTTTTTTTTTCAACGTTGCATCACAGTCGATACCAATGCGAGCGAGAGATGGACCCCCGTCTGTTATTGGAACACGTTACAATCAAGTTGTGACGTGATTTTTCTCTCTCCTATTTTTGTTCTTGTATGTGAAAGACATATTTTAACATTTCATTATCATTATTTTCGTTTCTTTTTTTTCTTTTTTTTTACCAAAATACATAAGATACACCCATTCACACAAACAAACACGCGCAAGCAAGCACACAGTCACACAGACGATCGCACGCAAGCAAGCACACAGTCACACAAACAAACACGCGCAAGCAAGCACAGTCACACAGACAACCGCACGCAAGCAAGCACACAGTCACACAGACCGACGACCGCACGCAAAAAAAAAAAAAAAAAAAAATCACGACAGAGCAACGGTCGACGAAATTACAAATCGATTTACATAACACGTATAAATATATTTAAAAATATTTTTCCCCCTAGATTATTTTCCGACTGTGAAATAATGGCATTGTAGACGAGGCTCGGGTTTATAATTAGAATTTGACTTTCATCGCGATGATGAAGAGCTCTAGAACAGAGATGTGCTTTGCATACTGATCAAATTCACACACTCAAAATGCGTTTTCGTGTTGGGTTCTCATTTGAATATACTCAGTCCTTTTTTTTTCTTCTTCTTCTTCCTTCTCTCCTTCTCTCTCTCTCTCTCTCTCCCTCTCCCTCTCCCTCTCCCTCTCCCTCTCCCTCTCCCTCCCCCTCCCTCCCCCCCTACCATTTTCAAAATAAATGCATGTCAAATCCACACGGTTAGAAACACGGTAGGGAAGGATAAACACCTTCGTCGTTAAGAGAGAGAATACGGGAGAGATAAGAGCGCGACATTGGAATCAGACATGAGGGAGGAGGGATAAGAGTATGAAATCTAAATCTAAAAAGGAAAACAAAGCAAGAAGCCTTTTTTTAAATAAAAATAATCACATTACGAGCGTCAAAGAAGATAAAGAAGAAATAAGATCGGTAAGATGTGAAACTGCAGAGCGAAGATAAGATTTCAAAACAACATAAACAAAAAAACACGAACGAAGCCGATTGTGACAGATGTAGAAAAAGTGTTAATACGAATAACTATCTCAACAAAAGCAAGATATATGTAACTAACGCGTGTCTCTGCTACAGCCTTCATTAGAATCTGAATAAGAGGCATTAAAACAAATGAGAGAGAAGAAGGAACAATTCCCGCTCCGAACGACCTCGAAGTGCTGAATCCGCCGTTCGAATCCTTTCCCTCGCATTGCCCGAGAGTGAAGCCAACTTGGCCCTTTCATCTCTTCGAAAATAAATACTTCCTTGTAAGGAGGTGTCGGCGAGAGAGAGATGCACGTCATCGTTTTCTTTTGAGAGTCAATAACGAGCCTACTTCGAAACCTTGTCTTTGTTTTTTTGTTTTTTTCCTTTTTTTTTTCTTTTTTTGAAATCGTGACCGCGGCTTCGGCTTCGGCTTCGTTCGTCTCGACCGCAGGTATTACGAAAGGCTGGAATGAATCACGTATCCCGATCATGATTTTTAAATGAGAATAAATATTTCAGGTTGTCATTTACCCACGCTCCGTCACCAAACGACTTCGCGCGGGAAACGGGAGTATATCAACAATTCATAGATATAAAGCGTGGTTAACTCCCATCTTACTTGGATCTACTTCCATTTTTTATTTCATTATTATTTCATCTACATCTATCCTCATTCTAGCTACCTCACAGCTACGCCCCCGATATCATAACCGTAAGGCGTAGTGAGCTCGTGTCTCATAAATAACCTGCTGCATCACACAGCCACATCCGCTATGCATCCTGTATCGGCTGTCCACAAAGCATTAAATTTAGTAAATAAATGAACAAATTTGCACAGCGATCCACAGTGGCAGAGGGGGGAGGGGGGTACAAATGGGGGGGGGGTGAGAGTTAGCGTGTGGGGAGAGGGGTTAAAGGAGGCGGTGGGGGGGTGGGGGAGGAGGGGGTGAGTGTGATGTACAACCTACCACAATGTTCAGGCTTTCTGTGCTGTAGCGGAAACACACCTTTATATTTTTTTTTCCAAACATTATTATCACAGTAAATACAACAGCTATATCAACAGGGAGCCGTTTGCAGCGTACAGCAAATTCCCCGCTGTACTAATTCCGAATACAGCACCCGGTCGCTCATACAGTATACAGCCAGTCGATAAATATCATATATATATACAAACATTTCGCCCTACGCAGCCCTCGCGTGACATACAAAAAAGGTGAAGGTTGACAATGGGTTCACAGGGGAAAAAGGGCAATATAACACATTTCAGTACATCAAACACAGCATAACTGCCCAATGAACGAAATGCAATTAAATTCAATATCGATGTAACGAAACAAAAACAGGATTTCGACGCACGAAGCGCAAGGCAATTCGATGTACCCCCTCCTAAAAAAAAAAAAAAAACGAAAAAAAAAAAAAATCCCAACTAAAACATGATAAAACGCAGTCATTCCGGCGCCTGCCTCTTGACGTATCATTTGCACGAACGCAGTAATATTCACAGGGAAAAAAATTTATATGCATGAAATCTTGTATGAGAGAGCAAACAACTGATACATCACAATGCTGATGATGCGCAAAAAGTAACGAAAATATATACAGCATTAAAAATTATATATATATATATATATATATATATATATATATATATATATATATATATATATATATATATATATATATATATATATATAATGTTGGTGTCTTTATATACTGATATATACCCACACATCTTAACCAAATACAAAACCTCAACTAACCTCACACCCAAAGAATTCATCAAACTCCTCACTCCTCTCCATCTCTTTTTCGTCTATCTATCTACCTACCTACCTACCATCTCCCCTCATTTATCACTTCCTTCCTCCACTCCCCTTTCGTCTCCTCCCATACACAGAGGGATTTACAGCGACCCAACTTAACCACGACATCCCGAAGCTCAGGCCGGCGAGCATAAACATGGCGATATTGAAAGTACAACTGTTCTGTCGTGTAATTCTGGAATTTCACGGCCTCGGCAATTTTATGTGTTTTCCAATAGTGTGTATCATGAATTCTGCCGTTGCATTTAATGTAATAAAATAATAATAATAAAAAAAAAATTGTATATATATACGTGCAGTTATATATAACAACGTATTCAGCAATAGCGCGCCATTATACTATGAAAAGTGACGTTGTAGCATAAAAGGTTTTGATGCGAACATAAATTTTAATGGTTTTAAATGTTGATGGAATATTCTGGAATATTCAATGTAAGTTGTGCCATTGTTTTGCTCTGATGTTACATTAAGAGATATTGTAAACCTTTGAGTGACATTATATTTTGGAATGAATTTATAATCGTTATGGGAGGATAATCAAAGGCATACGAACACGCGATAAAACAGGGGAATGGACGAGGAGAGAAGGAAGGAAAGAGGAAAGAGGAGACTTGATGCTTTATGTAAAGAAAGGTAGAGAGAGAAAAAAGGAAAAACAATTTCTAAAAAAAGGAAGGGATACGTAAAGGAAAAAAATCATAATCAAACACAAAATCGACAAATGAGAGAGAGAGAGAGAGAGAGAGAGAGAGAGAGAGAGAGAGAGAGAGAGAGAGAGAGAGAGAGAGAGAGAGAGAGAGAGAGAGAGAGAGAGAGAGAGATAGAAAGAGAAAGAGAGAGAGAGCGAAAGCGAGCTAACTAGCAAGCAAACGAAAAAAAAGGAAAGAAAGGGCAGAATAAAACTGCGAAAGCGACCTGGAACCACGCAAGAAGGGGAAAAAGTGACCCAGACATGGGACGGGAGGACGGAAAGGTGTCCATTAGCGAACGCGACAACATGCGGGCGGCGATGGAACGCAGAAATATGAATGGCGACGAAAGAAGGACAAGGGAGATAGCGGGGGGGAGGGCGGGAAGGTGGGGGGTAGGGGATAATAAGAGGGGAGGAAAGGTGGGGTGGAAGGGGAAGAAAAAGGTAGAAGAGAGGAAGAATAAGAGGAGAGAGAGAGAGAGAGAACAAAAATCAGAAAAGGGAAGTAGAAGATAGAATAAATGGTGAAAGAGAGGAAGGACAAGAAAGTGAGAAAGAGATAGAAGGTAAAAAAAAAAAGGGAAATAGGAGAAAGAGAATAACAAGAGGTGGAGGAAGGGGGGAGGGGGAGGGGGAAGAAGACGCTCGTAACAGCATCTGAAGGCGTTAATAAGGAAAGAATGGCAAAGGCTTCGGGTTAGGTAGCCATGCCGGCACCTCCGCACTAACACAATAACGCCTTAATGACAAGAATAACAAAGGGTGAAGTGAAGGAGTGTCGGGCCGAGGGGGAGGGGGAGGTTGGGGGGTGGGGAGGGGGAGGGGAGGAGGGGGATAGGAGTGCGGAGAGCGATAAGAAGGAAGGGATGCGAGAAGTGGGGAGGGAGAAGGGAGGAAGGGGGCAAGGAAGGAGGGAAGGAGGGAGGGAGGGGAAGATAGTGTGGAAAACAATAGATGGGAAGTATAGGAAATGGAAATGGAGAGAGAAGGGGCCTTTGGGGGTGAAGGAGAAAGGGAGAAGGGGAAGGGGAGAAGAGAAGGAAGAGGGAGATGGGGAGGAGAATGAGAGGAAGAGGAAGAAGAGGGAAAAAGAAAAAAAAGGAGGAAAGGAGGTGGAGAAGAGAGAGAGAGAAGA
>NW_028234424.1:32727858-32745358 GCF_977035675.1 Penaeus japonicus
AAAACGTGGGTGGAGAGAGAGGGCGAAGAAATAATAAATTACCCGGGTCGGAAGAGAGGAAGGAGGAGAATAGGATGTAAAGTGGGAGGCAAGCAAGAGGAAGCAGGAGGAAAGTAAGAGAAAGGAAGAGGCAAGTAGGAGAACAGTAAGAGAAAAGGAGGAGAAAAGTAGAAGATAAGTAGGAGTAAGATACGAAACGTAACAGAAGTGTATGAGGAAAGTAGATAAAAACACGAGAAAATTAAGAGGAAAAGGAGGAAATTGGGAGAAAGCAGGAGAAAATTGGAATTTACCAGTAGAAAAGTAGGAGAAAGCAGAAGACAAGTAGGAGGAATTGATGAGAAAACAAAGTCCCCCCAAAAAAAGACAAACGAAAGCGTTAATCAGAGAGAAAAAAAATAAACGAAAGCACAAGAAAATGAGGAGAAGACCGGTAAAATAACAACAATACTACCACTACAACCACAAATAATAATACAATAAAACCCAAAGACGAAGATTAACGGCCTCATCCCATCTCCAACAACATGAACACGCCTTCATCAGCTACAACATCACCTCTGCTGTAGCTCGTTGTAGCTGAAGAACAGTGATCATTACGCTTGAACTACGGCTGGCGTTGGAAGACAGAAGACTCGTGGGGAATGTAGGCGTAGAGAGGGAGAGGGAGAGAGAGAGAGGGTGAGAGAGAGAGAGAGAGAGAGAGAGAGAGAGAGAGAGAGAGAGAGAGGGAGAGGGAGAGGGAGAGGGAGAGGGAGAGAGAGAGAGGGTGAGGGAAGGGGAAGAGAGGGAGAGGGAGAGGGAGAGGGAGAGGGAGAGGGAAGAGGGAGAGGGAGAGAGGGTGAGAGTGAGGGAGAGGGTGAGAGTGAGGGAGAGGGTGAGAGTGAGGGAGAGGGTGAGAGTGAGGTGGAGAGCGAGAGTGAGAGCGAGAGAGTGAGGGTGAGGGTAAGGGTAGAAGAGAGAGGAGGCAGAGACGTAATAACAACAGTGCTTGCTGGACATTAGCGAAGTCTTGCGAAAAAGGTTCAGGAGGGAGGGAGGGGGAGAGGGGACTGAAGGGCTAGCCGGAAGGGCAAAGGGTGAAGGGCAAGGGACGAAGGGCAAGGAAGGCCAGATACAGCCAGGGTAGCGGCGACCCTGAGGCGGTGGTGCGGGAGGGCAAGCGGGCGGCCGGGAGTCTCCTGCTTACTTAGTCATTACGTGAGATCTCGCCCTGGAGGGAGAGCTGCTCCCTTCACCCTCTCCCTACCATCTTCCCTCTCTCTCCCCGCCCCATCTCCATCTCCCACACCCTCTTCCTCTCCCTTTCTCTCTCTCTCTCTCTCTCTCTCTCTCTCTCTCTCTCTCTCTCTCTCTCTCTCTCTCTCTCTCTCTCTCTCTCTCTCTCTCTCTTCCCTTTGCCCTGGTGCGAGGAGGGAGGAGGAGGAGAGGGGAGGGAGAGGGAAGAGGGAAAAGGGAGAAGAAGGAGAAGAAGGAAGAGAGAGATAGATAGATAGATAGAGAGAGAGAGAGAGAGAGAGAGAGAGAGAGAGAGAGAGAGAGAGAGAGAGAGAGAGAGAGAGAGAGAGAGAAGGAGACAAAGAGAGAGAGAGAAAGAGAGATAGAAGGAAGGAAGGTAGGGAGTTAGCGAACGAGGGAGAGAGAGAGGGAGGGAGGGCGGAAGGGAGGCAAGGAGAGGGGTGGGGGTGAGTGGGACGGGGATTACACACGCACGGGAACTAAAGCCTGGAGGAATAAACGTTGCGACAAGGGTAACAGGAGCAGGGCGACTGGAGATAGACGGAGGACAGGGACGGGTGGAATGAATAGAGCAGAGAGAGAGAGAGAGAGAGAGAATTTGGAAGGAGGGTACAGCTTAATTAAGGCCATTTACATAGCAAATGAACAACTGAATAAAACAGTGAAAGAGAGAGAACAATACACTGATAAACTAAACAATAGAGAGGGATGATATAGATTTAGAATTACATTAGTGGCGTAAAAGACGTAAAGCAGATGATGGGAAACCGTCCTCTTATTCTTCAGACAATAACATTTTTAATCCAATTTCTTACGTTTCCTTTTTCTTGATTTCATTTTCCTTTGAATTTTCTTGTTCTTCCTTTTCCTTTTCCAATTTCTTTTTCCCTCCCCTTTCCGTTTACCCTTTTCCAATTAATATTTTCTCTCTATTCTCTTTCTTCGTTCGTGTGTTACCGTCTTTCATTTCCTCTTCCTGCCTCATCAGTTTCGATGCCTTTTCCATTATCTCTCCCTTTATCTTCTCCCTCCTTCCTTCTCCTTCTCCTTTTTTCCTTCCCTACGCATACCTATTCACCCCCTGGTTCATACACCCTCTGTTTCCCATCTCCCTTCGAATCCTATTAAAAACCCACGCATTCTCCTCAAAGATAGTATTGCGGGTAGGGCCAAGGGACATGAGTAGCGGGGGAGGGGAGGGGGCCCAATGGGGAGAAGAGAAAATATCTATTTCAGCCCCTTCTTTCCCCGCCTCCCCTCTCCCCCCTCCCCCCTCCCTCGTCCCTATCAGAACCGAGGCCTTCCTCCATATCTCAGGAATCATTCACGGCCTCACTCCTCCTCCACATTTGCCTCCATTAAGTAATGGTGAGTCGTACTTCTGGCTGGTCCCTTAGGGATGAAATATTCAAGGATGGAACTCTCTCGATATCCCTCTCTCTCTCTCTCGCTCTCTCTCTCTCTCTCTCTCTCTCTCTCTCTCTCTCTCTCTCTCTCTCTCTCTCTCTCTCTCTCTCTCTCTCTCTCTCTCTCTCTCTCTCTCTCTCTCTTAACCCTCGTCTATCTCCTCATCTAGTTTTCCACCCGTTTCCCTCCACCCTTGATCCTCTATCCACTCTCTTTCTCCACTTGTTTCCCTCTCCACCGTTTCCCTTCCACTTCCCCTAACACAGCCACTGCGACGACCCACTGGCGGGGTTGAGTTCCTAAAGAGAAAATGAAATTCGCGATCCAATTAAGGAGCAACTGATTCCTTGAAAAGAGGGCGAGAGAGAGAGAGAGAGAGAGAGAGAGAGAGAGAGAGAGAGAGAGAGAGAGAGAGAGAAAGAAAGAAAGAAAGAAAGAAAGAAAGAAAGAAAGAAAGAAAGAGAAAGAGAAAGAGAAAGAGAGGCTGCTCGACGCAAAACAAAAGACATTCTCTTGTAGGCCCATGTTTTTCATCTAATTATTCCCCCCTCCCTCCCTCCCCCCCTCCCCCATAATCAAATAAGGATCCTCCGCAAATCAAGAGTCGTTTATGATTTTACATGTGTTTCCGTATGTATCTGTTTCCCTCTTCCTTGTTTCTCTTGTCTTCTTCCCCTGCTAACTACTCTCGACAGGGACAAGGCATCCTTCCCCTTCCTCCTTCCCTCCCCTCTGCCGTGAACCCCACCTGACCCATGTCCTCTCCTCTCTCTTCCTGTCCTCCCCCTCCCCCTCCCCCTGGTCATCTCCTGGCCACCATCCCCTCCCCTCTCTCTGTCCTACACCCACTACCGTGTGCCTATCCCCTCTCTCCCAGCCTCTCCCCTCTCCTTCCCCTTCCTCTCTCCAGCCCATCATCTCCTCCCTTCTATCTCTCCTCCTCCTCCTCCTCCTGCCCACTACCCCCCTCCCTTCTATCCCCCTCCTGCCCAGTATCCCCTACCCCTACGTTCCCTCTATCCTCTCCCCTCTCTCTCTGGCCTCCTTTCCAAACACATGCAATCTGGATGGACCAAAATCCCGAGGGACGAAACTGCAACTCGCTCATAGGGATTTAATTGACAATCTCATGTTGGGATTTCGCTCAGTGATCCATCCACTCGGCGCTCACCCTCTCTCCCTCTTTGCGTCCCTCCCTTCTGCCTCTCTCTGTCTCACCCCCCCCTCCCTTCTCTCTCTCTCTCTCTCTCTCTCTCTCTCTCTCTCTCTCTCTCTCTCTCTCTCTCTCTCTCTCTCTCTCTCTCTCTCTCGTTCTTCCCTTCCCTTCCCTTCCCCTCTACACTCTCTTCCTCTTATAGATTTACTTGTCATTTTACACTCAACCTTTTAATTTTGTTTTGCTTCAATCAGCGCCTATATCAACTAATTCGATCTACTCCCACCTACCTCCTCTCTCTCTCTCTCTCTCTCTTTCTCTTTCTCTCTCTCTCTCTCTCTCTCTCTCTCTCTCTCTCTCTCTCTCTCTCTCTCTCTCTCACTCACTTCATCCACTTATCTCTTATCTTGTCTATCTATCTGTCCGTCTATCTATCAATCTATCCATCTTTCTGAATTTCATCTCTATCTACCGACCTACCTACAAATAAAAAACAAAAACAAAGTATGAAAAAAAAATCAGTACACTTCCGGCCACCACGTCTACCTCCATAAAATCAGTAGAGAGAATAAACCTTTGGCCCGCACGTGGGTCTTTAAGGGCCTCCTATCCATACTAATCGAAAGTAAACATAGTCTCTATGGGTGTGTGATTCCTCAAAGGTTCCCGGGATAAGGGAGATCTCATCTAAGATGGAGAGGTAGGGAGAGTTGAGGGTTGGATAAAAAAAAAAGAGAGGACGGGGGAGAGGGGGGATGGCAGGAAGGTTAGGGTGGGTGAGAGTGGGTGAGGGAGAGGGTGAGAGGGTGAGAATGAGAGAGTGAGAGGGTGAGAGAATAGCAGTGACAGTGAGAGTAAGAGTAAGGGTGAAGGTGAGGGTAAGGGTGATGGTGAGGGTGAAGGCGAGAGAAAGAGAGTCAGATAGCGAGAGTACAAGCCAGAAACCGAGAGGGTGAGCGGGCGAGCGATCGCACGAAGAGACACCAACAGACAGAGAAGAGAGAGAGGCCGGAGACAAGGAGAGAGGAAATGGAATGGGTCGCAGGAAAGCAGGTTCGATTCCAGCGGCACTTCGTTCTCGCATCGAGTGTTTGAACGGCGCACGTGACCCCGAGTGGCCATAGCCGATACCTGAAGCACGTATATGCCATCCACGCTCGCCGGGATAAACATGCTTGATCCCGCGTCCACCAGGCAGCGCCATTTTTGTTTTATCCCGCGCCCGTTAACAGAATTATGGCACTCCGACAACAGCAGCGCAGCGCCGTGCGTGAGTGTCTTCCATTTTTCGCTTTTCTTTCCTTCCCTCTCTCTCTGCCAAGCTTTTTCATAATCTTTGATTTTTAGAGCGATATCTGCAATGGCCGATGCACTTTTATTGCATTTCTTTTCACTATATCGATCGAGATTTTTTCACCAATGCCCTTGGAACCTAACGCATATGCTCGTAACTTTTTTCGTCTTTTTTTTTATAAGGAGAGAGAAAAATCCACTTTTTCGTTCAACACCTCCATCTATCTATGCATCTCTACCTATCTATATATCTTTCTATATATTCCATCTCCCATAAACCTGCTAGTAGCTAAAGGTGACGATAACCTTTCGACGATTGATGCCATAAATCTATCTATCAGTCCATCCATCCATCCATCCATCCATCCATCCATATATAACATATATTTCTCGTATTTTCTTTTTCAGTTCTCTGAAATTCTTAGGTGTGGATTCTCCCCTTCTGTCTATTTTTTTCATTATTTTTTCTAACCTTTCCTCCTTTTTTTCCTTTGACAAGCCCCCCGAAAAAGATTGGATGAACACAGGAGTCCTCCGGAAAACGCAGGGACAGGAAGCAGTTCTTCTCGGGGCTTTAGGGGAGAGGGGGAGGGAGGGAGGGAGGGGGCAGGGGGGAGGGAGACTGCGTGTGGAGGAGGAGGGGGAGGAAGGGAGGATGAAAGAGGGGGAGGAGGGAGAAAAAGGAGATGAGGTGGAGGAATAATGGCAATAATAATTATAATACTAATAATGATGATAATACCAAAAAACAAGAATAAAAAGAGGAAGAAGAGGAAGAAGAGGAAGAACAGGAAGACCCTGGGGAAGAAGAAGAAGAAGAAGAAGAAGAAGAAGAAGAAGAAGAAGAAGAAGGAGGAGGAGCAGCAGGAGGAGGAGCCAGAGAAGGCGCGGGAGGTCTTGGGCAAACAGGGAGAATTTCCCAGAAAAACAGACAACCATCTCCTTTTGGACCCTTGTGGTAGAAAAGGTGGAGGTGGGAGGGAGAAGGGAGGGAGGGAGGGAGCGATATTGGGATGGAGGGTGGGGGGTGGAAGTAGTGGACAGGGGGAGGCGGAGGGGGGGGGGAAGGAGGTGGGAGGGAAGGCCTGAGAGATAATAGTGGGGAAGAGGTAGGGTAGGGGGGGGGGGAGAAGGAGAGGGCGAGGGGACGTAGAAGGAGAGGAGGAGGAGGAGCCGGGGGAGAAGGGGAGAAGGAGGAAGAGAGAGAAGGCGAAGGGGGGGTGGGGGGTGGGAGGGGGTGGGATAGAAGAGCCCTCAAACTCCATTGGCTGCTGCATTATCCTGCCACGGTGGCTGCTTGAGCCTTGTTTTGACTTGGCGGTCTTTATCTTTAAGAAAATTACTCCGACATTTCATGGCTATGTCGACATTAGTATTTGACTTATCGTATTTACTCTATTCTCTCTGTTTATATGTCGACCTGTCTGTTTCGTCCTCCCCCCCCCCCCTCTCTCTCTCTCTCTCTCTCTCTCTCTCTCTCTCTCTCTCTCTCTCTCCCTCTCTCCCCCCCCCCCTCCCTCCCTCCCCCTCTCCCTCCCTCTCCCCCTCTCCCCCCTCCCCCTCCCCCTCCCCCCCCCCTCCCCCCCCCCCTCCCCTCCCTCTCCCTCTCCCTCCCACATTTGAAACGAACTACTTGATTTAGAGGATATATTAAAACGACCTCCACGCCAATCACCCTTCAATCTTCAAAAAAAGAGTCTCGGCAAATGCAAATATATTTTTTGAAGCCGTCAACGATGAGATAATGGACGACGTGAAATATGCAAACCGATCGCCACAGAGCAAACAATAAACCAAAGGACGGTTCACTTTCTCTGAGGGGAATAAGTCTACGGATACCAACGCCGCGTTACGTTATCACACCCTCTCCTCTTAGCTGCACGATGTACATATTTTTAAGCCTTTTTAAGTCTTCTTCTTCAAAATGCCCATGGATAAAATGTCAATTTCCGGGAAGACTTGTCATATCGTATTCATTTCTAATCAATCAACCTGGGTAGAAAGCAAAAGTATACATAATATATACATATATATACATATATACACATATATACATATACATGTTATATATATGTATATATATGCACGCGCTTGCGTGCGTGTGTGCGTGCATATATACATACATACATACGTACATACATACATACGTACATAAGTACATACATATATATATAGAGAGAGAGAGATAGAGATAGAGAAGAACATTTTCTATAGTTAATTATCAATAAAAAACATTCCATAATTTAACGATATTTGGGGGATGGGTAACCGTTTTTTTTAATATAGCACAGCCAGTTTCATTAGTCTCCATCTGCTAAAATATAATTTTATACTTACAGGTTTGCTCTATGTAATACAAGCAACAAATTTGCTACATACCTGCAATATGCCTTATCTTTTTCGACAAAACAAAAAACAATATACAAACAAACAAAAAAAAAAATCGATTAGCAAAATAAATGAAAGACTCAAATTACATTAATCTGGATGAAAAGTAATAATAGAAAAGGCTTCCTCTATATGATAAATGTGAAAAGAGTATTTGGAAAAACGAAAATCAGAATCATATTTGCCATTCCTCATATGTAAATTCACGCATGTAAAAATAGCTCTGTAGATATCCTCTCAATATTCTGATCTCTTTCTCTCTACCTCTCTATCTCCCTCTCTCTTTCTCTTTTTCTCATTCTTCTTATTCTTATCCTTCCCCCCTTCCAGTCTCTCGATAGTAACTAAGTAATATTCTCTCTCTGCCTCTCTCTCTCTCTCTCTCTCTCTCTCTCTCTCTCTCTCTCTCTCTCTCTCTCTCTCTCTCTCTCTCTCTCTCTCTCCGTTTTTCGCAAACGTGAAGGAAGAGACCGAGGTAAGGAAGGAGTGAGAGGAAAGTGCGTAGAAGTGTGTGTTATGGGGCCGACGGAAGGCTAAGGTCTAAAGCGTGTCATTAAAGTTTGAGACAAGTAATTAACTCTCCTTTACGGGCCACGCTCCCTCCCTCCCCCCCCCTCTCTCTCTCTCTCTCTCTCTCTCTCTCTCTCTCTCTCTCTCTCTCTCTCTCTCTCTCTCTCTCTCTCTCTCTCTCTCTCTCTCTCTCTCTCTCTCTCTCTCCTGTCCTTCTTCCCTCTTTCTACTCTCTGCCCTTTCAATCTCCCACTCTCTGCTTATATATCTCTGTTTATTCTCTCTCTCTCTCTCTCTCTCTCTCTCTCTCTCTCTCTCTCTCTCTCTCTCTCTCTCTCTCTCTCTCTCTCTCTCTCTCTCTCTCTCTCTCTCTCTCTCTCTCTCTCTCTCTCTCTCTCTCTCTCCCTCCCCCCCCCCCTCTCCAAGGTCCATATCCTTTCCCTCGTGAAAGGGCGACGGAACAAGGGAACAAGGAGGGGGGAAAAAAGGAGGAAAATAAAGTGAGGAGGAAAACGAGAGGGACTTTATATATTCTATTCCTTGTAATTAAAACCTCCAATGAAATCGTTTTACGGGTTTCTATTACGCTGGGATGCTAGAGTGACGTCACCGCGAACCTTTGACTTTTGCGAAAGGTTTGTTGGCGTCGAACACACGCACGCACGCGGGGTGGACGCGCATCTCGAATAAAATACATGGGCGAAAAGGCCAGCGTGGGTTAAAGATTGGTATTAAGATATTAAGATGTGGGTGGGATAGGGGGAGAGATAGAGAGAGAGAGAGAGAGAGAGAGAGAGAGAGAGAGAGAGAGAGAGAGAGAGAGAGAGAGAGAGAGAGAGGTAGAGGGAGAGAAGGAGAGAGGGAGAGAGAGAAGATAGAGAAGATTAGATTGAGAGAGATAGATAGAGAGAGAGAGATAGAGAGAATGAGATAGATAGATAGAGTCAGAGAGAGACAGAGACAGAGAAAGAAATAAGGAGACAAATCGAAAGAGAAAAAGGGACGCAAATAGATTAGACAGAGATAAAAGAGAGCGGAAAAATGAGACCAAACTGACCAGCCACCTCCATCTAATTGGAACTTGACTACCCAAACGGTTCCTATAAATTCGAAATACTCACCGGGTGGAATAACAGAGAACCTGATGTCCGAATTTGCATTCCCAAACGCCGGGTCGTTTCCAAAAGTTGACTGTGTAAACAGGAACGTTAAAAAAAAAAAAACTTTGAGTTATAGCACGCGACTTGACATAAACTTGAAATACGGACCTAAAACTCCCAGTCTGCATAACAAACTTTTCTCCAACCCTGATTTAGTGTACCAGATAGCACCCTTGATTCTTAGATGCAACTGGCATTAAAAAATAAATAAATAAATAAAAAAACGACGTTAAGACACCATCACGATAACGCTAGATCGCATCACGTGACTCCGAGACACCTTCCTGTCGTGTCGAAATTTTGTCGAATTTCTCAACGACAAACTGATGGTCCGATTGGTGATCTGGTATGGGACGCCTTATGATAAAGATAAAAACAATGATAATAATAACTATGACAATAATAGCAATAATAGTAATAATGATAATAATTATAATACTAATAAAGATAACAATGATAATAATAACAAATACGATAGCAATAATAACAATATTGATAAACAATGATAATAACAACAATGATAACAATAATAAAAGCAATAATTAAAACAGAAGAAAGAAATGAAGCCCTTGTGATATCTACAACTATTGCCATTTCCGTGTGTCTGTAACCTCTCTCTCCCCTTGTCATGAAAGCATCTTACGGCGCTCGGAAGCATCACGATTTCATTCTTGTGTATTGGAGATTCTTGTTCTTGATGTGATTGTTATTGCTTATTGTTGTTCAGCATATACTAACCTATAATTTATTCACTCCATATTTTCACTATTTTGATATAGAAATACTGCGCCTAGGATATCTTAACCTCTACCTATTTATTAAAACTTAGCCAGAGGAGCTTCTTATACACAGATAAAAATGACACACCTAAAAAAAAAAAAAAAAGGAAAAAAATGCTAAATGCAGAGCATATCGCCTAAGGAACTTGCACTGAACCCTAGGCTGAATGCTGCACTTAAGCCTCTCTTTTTTATCTTCTCTTTAAGGCTATTGTATATTATAAATCACAGGATACGCGTCTTAGGTCGTCGCCGAAAAAAAATTCACATGAAAGCATGAAAAGTGTTTTCGTTACTAACCCATTAACTTTTAAGAAAAAACATCAACTAAAGCTGTGTTATTAATGATTATGCTACACACACATACATATACATATACATATATGTATATACATTTATGTGTATATATATGTATATATGTATACTATATATATATACTATATATATACTATATATATACTATATATTTTTTTCCTTATAATACAATTGCATATCAGATGATGAAAGTAATAACCCAAATACCCTATTAGACTTTATCAATGATTGCCACATCACGCCCTTTATTACCGAGATGACCAAGAACACACTCCAAACTACCTCTGTTCTGATTCCATATGCAAATGGACTTTTAAGAAAGGGAGGGAGGGGGGAGTGGTAGGAGAGGGAAGGAGGAATGGAGGGAGGGAGGAAAGGAGGGAGGAATTGAGTGACGGAGGGCGGGAGGGAGGGTGCGAGAGGAGGGACCATCTTGAAGGATATTACAAGCAAGAGTGAGAGAATGAAATGGCCGGAAGCTTATAAGAAGTAGACTGAGAACTTGGATGAGGGGGAAGGGTGGAGGAGGGGGAAGGGGGGAGATAAGATGGAGTGAAGGGGAGGGAGGAGGGAGGGAGACAAAATAGTCTGCGTGTGTACGAGGAAGAATGTGGGCGCGGTTAAAAGCATTACTGGCAACCGTCTCGATGCTGCCGCCATGTTGCTGTCATGGCGGCGGCGAGGGTAGGGGGAGGTAGGGAGGGGGGCGCGATGAAAGCCCCTCCCCCCTTGGAAAAACAAGATGTCGTTTTCCTTTTCGCGTATAATAATACTTATTGTTATGGTACAGATAACAACTATGGTACTGGTATGTAGTGCGAGGAATAACGATGCTAGAGGCAGTAATGATAACAACCCTCTGTTATGATGAGCAAATTGATAACAGTAGTAGCAACGCTAATTCTATTATCATCCTTATCTTTCATTATAAATGCGCTTATCTATTTCCTTCGCATCCACACTCACATTTATATAAAACCTGGACCTACGCATTCCCGTGTATAGGCCTATAGCAGGTATGTGATGATAAGGGTAAGAGATGAGAAATAAGGAGTAGGGGTAGGGGGGAGGTAGAGGAAAGAGGAGAAGAGGGGAGGGAAGATGGAGGAAGGAGGAGGAGAGGGGGTAGGGGAAAGGAGAGTCCCCCTCCCTTCTTTTGGGAAGGAAAAGGATAAGGGGGGAATAAATGTAGGGTAGGGGGTGTATAGCAAAGCAGACGGGAGAGGGGGGGCGGAGAAGGGGAGACCGATGACTTTCCGACAATATCCTTGATCACATTATGGCTTCTACTTTCCTATGGCCATAGAAAAGGCTTCCGGAGTCAAAATTGGAATACCATTTTGGGGAAAGAGGGAAGAGGGGGGAGGGGGAAAGGGGGAAGGATAAGGGTGTGGGTTAGTAATGGAAGGTAAAATGGAAGGCTGAGAAACTGGGCCACGTGGGGGGGGGGGCAGAGAGCGAGCGAGAGAGAGAGAGAGAGAGAGAGAGAGAGAGAGAGAGAGAGAGAGAGAGAGAGAGAGAGAGAGAGAGAGAGAGAGAGAGAGAGAGCGAGCGATAGAGAGAGAGAGAGAGAAAGGTGAGACTAAGGGAGCAAAGCCTCACCCCACTACCACCCCCTCCCTCCCCCTACACCATACGCCCCAACCCGTAAGAGGAATTACCAATTTAAGTTTTCAAGAAGACTCGTCATAGAGAGAGAAAAAAAAAAAAAAAAATGTGATGACGTAGTGAATCACCCTCAAAAGGCAGGTCTCGGGAAGTGGTGAATTACCCTAAGCTGTGCCATGTCGCCCCATAATAGTGATGAGAGGGGCATTGAAAACTGTAATCATTTGAAGTGTCTGCCATCAAGGTAATAGGGAAGCTCGTCTATGTAGCTAATACACGCATACGGAACGTCCGCGCGCGCTTACATAACGTGCAGAGGAGCGGATTCGTATATGAATGGTCGCAGAAGCCCGTATTAACGCGCTCTTTAAATACAGTCCTAAAAAGTGAGTACCCCCCACATACACAAACGCAAACACACAATCTCTCTCTCTCTCTCACTAGCTCTCTCTCTCTCTCTCTCTCTCTCTCTCTTTCTTTCTTTCTCTCTCTCTCTCTCTCTTTCTCTCTCTCTCTCTCTCTCTCTACACAAACGCAAACACAATCTCTCTCTCTTTCTCTCTCTACGCAAACGCGAACACAATCTCTCTCTCTCTCTCTCTCTCTCTCTCTCTCTCTCTCTCTCTCTCTCTCTCTCTCTCTCTCTCTCTCTCTCTCTCTCTCTGACACACACACGAAACGGCCTCAATGGAGCCTCTCTTGCCTTCCGCTTTGATCACAAAACCCACAAGAGAGAGTGATCTATTCAACTCTCACGATCGACTAAGTGTGATTAATTCGACTCGATTTCTACCTTCCAGTCGGTGCCGTAAGGTTCTTGTTTTGTATTTTCTTTTCAAATAGGAAGGAGCGACGGAAGATTTATGGTAAAAAAAGAAAAAATAAAAAAAAGAAGGAAGAACAATAATTACCAGCAAAGTTCTAAATCCCTTTTAAAGGCGCCATTTGAACCATCTTTGTACTTTGTGCCTCGACTAGTTGGAAATTCTCTCTCTCTCTCTCCCTCTCCATCCTTTCCAGTCCACCTCTCTCCCTTCCCTCATTCCTCTGAACTCTTCTCCCATTGTAATCCTATGCCCCCCCCCCTACCAGCCCCCTTCCATTCTCCCCTTTCTCCCTTTACACTTTTATCTCTTCCTAGTGTCCCCTTTCTCCCTTCTCTCTCTATACTCGGATCTCATTTCGCTCTCCCTATTTTCCATTTCCCTCTCTCATTAATTTCCTTCCTTCCCCTCTCCCATTCATTCCTTTGACTCTCGCCTCCTTTCCCCTCCCTCTTCCATCCTTGTATTATTCACTTCTCCCTTTTAACCCCTTCTACTCCCATACCTTTCCCCTCTCTCTTTCACCCCTTCCTCTCTTGTCTCATTCTCCCCTCTTTCACGCTTCCTATCCCGCCTCCTTCCCCCTCTCTCTCCACCCTTCCAATCCCGTATCCTTTCCCCTCTCTCTTCCACCCTTCCAATTCCGCCTCCTTTCCCCTCTCTCTTCCACCCTTCCAATTCCGCCTCCTTCCCCCTCCCAATCCCGTATCCTTTCCCCTCTCTATCCCACCCTTCCTCTCTTGCCTTCCTCCACCTCCCCCTTTTCCCAAATCCCCCCCAACCAAAGACGAAAGCAAATGTGTTTCTCTTTCTCTCTTGCAACACTTCCACTTCAGCGGCTTTCATCTCCCCCCCACCCCCTCCCCCACCTCCCCACCAAAGGGCTGAGTTTCTGATGATCCTAACCCTGTGAACGCAATAAGGCTTCCTTTAGCAGCTTTAAGAATACCGCAACTAACCCTTAAAGACCCCGCGTTGGCTAGGCCTTTTAGTCATCTCCCTTGGACCGTGCATTTACGGGGTTCATCACAGGGGGGGGAGGGGGATGCGAGAGGAACCCTCGGGGTGTTGTTTAGTGTCTCGGGAGTGTGATCGGATGGGTAACACCGGGGGCAAGATTAATACACATTTGTTGCTCCCTCGCTGTATTTTGTCTGTGTTTTGGTTTTAGCTCTCTTCTGCGTTCTCTCTCGCTCTCTCTCTGTGCCTCGCTCTCTGGTCTTGTGAACATTGAACTTGCATGCGTTTTATCTTTTTAAATATCTTTTCTCCTTTCCTCTTCATTCTTCTTCTCTTTCTCTACCTTTTCTTATTGTCTCTTCCACTTGTTCTTCCCCCCTTCCTTTCTCTTCCCTTCCCTCTTTCTAGCCCTTTTCTCTGTCCTTAACGTCTCTTCTTCTCCCTCTCCCCCTCCTTCCTCTTCCCCTTCCTCTTCCTAATCACCTACCCTCCCTTCTGTTTCCTCCCACTTATTGTCCATTTCTCTCATTCCCTCTTCGTCCTGTCGTTGTTTCTTACATCGAAAACGCATTTGTGCCTCGCCCCCAAAAGCCAAATTTGTGCTGTGTTTCCTAGCATCGAAAATGATTTCCATTTGTTTGGCGTCATTCTGCATCTGACTTTTTCTTTTACTTTTGTTTTTTTTAAATATAATCATAAAGACATAACGGCAAAGAATAAATAACAGCTCTCTGTATTCATCGCATAATAAACACATCATTTTTTTTTTTAGTATAAGTTCGAAGCATATAAACAGAAAGAGTAAAATCCTCTTTACCAGGGATCGGAATCTATATTATTCTGTCGAGACTATGGATAGCTCGACATTCTATCACAGATAACAAATAACCTTTACCGACTGAATGTAGGCGGGAGACAGAAGAGAAGAAGGAGGAGGAGGAGGAGGAGGAGGTAGAAGAAGAGAGAAACGGATAGAGAAGAGGAGGGGATAGGAGGATAGAGAAAAAGTAAAAAAAAAAACAAAAAAACAAAACAAGTGGAAGAGAGGGAGAGGAAGGAAGTGAGAAAGAGAGAGAGAGAGAATGAATGTGAAAGTTCGAGAGAAAGAGACATATAAAGAGACATACTTCTCAGGATTGTGGATGGAAAGCTGGTGAGGAGGAACCTTCTCCCAAGGATACCATTGGGATCTAGATTACCCTGGGGTTATTCTCAGGCGACGCGTGTATGTATGTATGTATGTGTGTGCGTGTGCGTGTGTGATCCGAGATATTCCGAGAAGCGCTTAGGAAGAGGCTAAGAACACCCACAGGAAGAAAAAGGGGGTGATAGGAGAGCCTATTTCCCCGGGGTAAGATAGGCGGGAGGGCGTCTAGCCAGGCCGTGGGCGGAACAAGGCACAACACGCGGGACAGTGGGCGAGGCGGTGAGAGGTGGAGATGTGGTAGCGGGGGGGTGAGGAGGAGGAGGAGGGGGGGGGGGTGAGATGGTGGTATTAAAGGTGGCCTCTGATGGGGTCTCTCTCTCTCTCTCTTTCTCTCTCTCTCTCTCTCTCTCTCTCTCTCTCTCTCTCTCTCTCTCTCTCTCTCTCTCTCTCTCTCTCTCTCTCTCTCTCTTGCTCGCTCGAGGTCTGTAGCAAACACACGTATCTCCCCTCCGACACACACACAAACAAACACACACACAAACACACGTTTACCCTTTCCTACAAAACATCCATAAAATGAAAGTGAAATAAATAAGTTGGGAAGACACATCGTCATACCCCATTCCACCCCCTACCTCTACCCCGTAACCCCACCCCTCACACCACCTAAAAAAAAGTCTGGAGTGGTTGACTTGTAATTCCTCACAATCCTGCCCACAAACAACCATAAATAATTTAGTTTAATCTGAGATCCGGCGAAGGTTACAGAAAAAGGAGGACGGTATTGAGAATGAAAAATAGAGACAGAGAATGAGAGAGAGAGAGAGAGAGAGAGAATGAGAGAGAGAGAGAGAGAGAGAGAGAGAGAGAGAGAGAGAGAGAGAGAGAGAGAGAGAGAGAGAGAGAGAGAGAGAGAGAGAGAGAGAGAGAGAGAGAGAGAGAGAGAGAGAGAGAGAGAGAGAGAAAGAGAGAGAGGAAGAGGAATAGAAAGAGAAAAAAAGGGGGACTGAAACGCCAGGTTGATTCAAGCGAACTCAGGTTTAATCGGAAGAGAAATTTGGTAGTTCTGAGGTGGGAGCGTTGGATATGCAACGGGAACACAGAAACTCTACGGATACACGCGATTGTTTTCACTATAATTGTAATTGATGGTGATGTAGCTATTGCTTTTATTACTCCTTTTATCATTGTTATTACTATCATTACTGCTATTATTATTATTGTTCTTATTATCATTATCATTATTACTATCATAATTATGATTATCGTCACGCCATTATTATCATAATAATTTTCTCTATCATTACCTTATCAACATTGCTAGCAACATTATTCCTATTACAGATTATCACGATATTATCATTATCACTACTACAATTGTCTCTGATGTAAGCATTATAATTAGAATCTCTTACTGTTACCAACGTTAGTATGAAATAATATCTATCATCATCCAAATCATAACCAATATCATAGAAAATATCCCTGGCAATTATAGCGTTTTCATTTCCATCAAACTAATAACCCTTTCCTGTCCATTATCATATCCTGAGAGACACAAAACACATTATACGAATATTTGTCAGACATGATAAAAATCATTATTATCAAGCACTTCCAAGTTACTAACGTAGTTTAACTACGATATTTATAATTATTTGAAATCATCGCTGCAGCGGACAAGCATTTACTTCCCAAGGGAACAGAGGCCATTAATTTTCAAGTGAATCTAAAATGTCAGATAAATGTCCATATCGTGTTTAGGAGGAGGAGCTGCAACGCCATCTATATTTCAAGCATTCGGCCGACAGCAGCAAATTCTGTCAGCTACGACGCGGCATGTCAGCAGTCTCATCCTTTATAATACAAGTCTTCATCATATTCGTTCACGCGATTATAGATGCCACGACCTCCGATATGATTATGGGTGGGGTGGGGTAGGGTATGGTAGGATGGGGGAGGGGGGGCACTGCACGTCGGCTCTTCGCCAGGCATGTCGCAATCATTCCGGCCAAGCCTCAAGCACGTCCATATTTGAGCGCGAATGCGGTATCCGGATTATAACACCGCGTCGAACGCTCGGGAGTTAAAATGGAAAAACGGACGGAGGTAATCCAGTCCAAAGCGACATGAATCTGCGTGAATTTATGATGGTTGGCGGCGAGGGACAGCGCCGCCGCCCACCGCCCACCGCCGCCTTCATGTCAGGGACGCTCGGTCTGGGGATCCGATTATTTTTAGAAAGGACTTTTGACGGCGCTCATTAAGGGCTTGGCCGCTTTTGGTTTGGGATCTTTTTCTTGCCTCTGCAGGAGACTGTTCACGAATGGAATATCGCGCAATTGCAAAAATACATATGGACATATTTTATGTATTTCATGTATATCATATGCGTGTGTGTATGTGTATGTGTATGTATGTGTATATGTATATGTATATGTATATATATATGTATATGCATACATATATATATATATATATATATATATATATATATATATGGACATATATGTATATATAAATATATATATATATATATATATATATATATATATATATATTCATATATATATATATATGGACATATATGTATATATAAATATATATATAGAGGGAGAGATGTGTAGGTGTACAAATATATATGTATGTATATAGATATATATATATATATGTATATATATGTATATAGATATATATGTTTATATACGTATATA
>NW_028234424.1:32750358-32755358 GCF_977035675.1 Penaeus japonicus
CAAGCTACGTTCTCTAATTCTCAGCCGATTCGTAATTCAATTGACTTTTATTGGATTAATCGGATGATAATGATTCATTACGATTTTGAAAATCATAAAGAAAAACAAACAAACTCGAAAGCGAAAAATTCAACAAGGTTTAGCTCATTTCTTAGTCACGCAAAACTGATTTCGTCAAAGTTATTTATAAGTCGGATATTTCAAAAAGACTGAATTAGTATTTGTACTGAAAAACAATATGGATCACTGCTTACATAAAAATACATTACACTGAAAGGATATAAAATGGAATGCAAATACTTGGGAGTGTACGTCTGTGTGTGAATGCGTATGTGTATGTATATATATATAATATAATATAATATAATATATATATATATATATATATATATATATATATATATATATATACATATATACATACATATATGTGTGTGTATGTGTGTGTGTGTGTGTAAATCTAATTATATATGTATACGTATATATATAAATATGTATATATATACATATATATATATATATATATATATATATATATATATATATATATATATATATATATACATATATACACACATATACATCTGTAGTGTGATGAAACAAATGAGCGAATGAGGTGAATGAAAGTGAAGTGAGTCTGGCATTGTACATTTCTCTAAATCTTGGAATACAGATTTATCATGAACACTTCCACATCACGACTCACGATAGAGGCTCACGATAGGGGACAACATCAAAAGGTTAAAAGAGTCAACTACACCACCACGCCACAGAGTTGCAATTGATAGAGCAGCTGCCTTGTTCAGAAATGGAATAGAATCGTGACTGTTAAAATATTTTCGATATCATGATCATCATCTCGAGGGGAACTTCTTAGTATTTCCGTAACTGGTAATTTGATCTTTTGTTTAGATATAAATAATTTAACTTAATCATAGATTGTATGGGTTCAGAAATAAAGTAATTTCTCTGATATGATCCGAAGAGTTTACAAAAGCAAGAAAAAATAAAAGTCTCCAATCGAAAAAAAACCCTTATTCTTAAGTACAATTTCCTTCCCGGTAGCTCGAGGAGGGGCCGATATATCGAACCTTCCAGACGCTAGAGGGAAGGGGAAGGGGAGGGAAGGGAATCCCCCGCCCCCCTCCCCACCTCGTCTCCACCCCCTCCCACCCCTTCCTCTCCAAAGGGGAAGCAGCAGAAACGGTCAACCAAAACGCCTTTGCTGCAAACCCTTCGGGAGGTTTTGGGGGATGGGTGGGTGGGTGGGGGGGAGAGGAGAGCAAAGGGGGTCAATTTGGAAATGAATTTGAACAGAAGAGGAGAGGCAATCTGAACAAGTCAACCTGGCTCGATACTCTTACTAAAACAGCTACTGTTCTCTAGAATGTGTGGAATACTTCAATAAACAACAGGGATCTTTTAAAAGTAAATACATTAAGCTTAGCCACAGACAAAAGAATGCAAGCCGACACAGAAATTGTAAAATGGTCCCGAAAAATTTACCTGTTGATGCTCGAGCATATAATACTGTTGGAAGAACTTTAGTCACACCTGAGACTTGCAGTGCTGTAGCCTCATTGGTGGAGGGGAATGGTCAGTCGGGGCTGTCATTGGCTACCTAGCTCGTGACGTCACACATGAGATCCAATGAAAGTTCATTAGAGAAAGGGGGGATTGGCAGTCAAGTTCTCAGTCTGTTTTGTTAGTAGCGTCGGTGTTGCTCCGTCAGTGTCAACTGTCGCATAGCATTGTTAATCACATAACCTTACTGTTTAATCAGATATATCAATAGGCGCTTCTGACTACACAGTTTGCGAAGCTCAGGCCCAAAATATGACCAACAGTTATACAATTCAGTATGATAATTCCATTAAGTTACTAATTAGTTTACATAATGACTTCACACATACATTGTCAGA
Organism: Penaeus japonicus; assembly: GCF_977035675.1. NCBI lineage: Eukaryota > Metazoa > Arthropoda > Malacostraca > Decapoda > Penaeidae > Penaeus > Penaeus japonicus. The sequence goes on from NW_028234424.1 coordinate 32,752,281, forward strand.
CTTTCGGGTAAAACCCAGTCGTGCTTACATACATAGCTTTAACAACTCTCTCTCTCACAATAATGTCCATAATTGTAATAATCATAACAATGCAAACAATGATAGTATTAATGATAATAATAATAACATAAGGATACTATGAATAACGATAAAAATAATATAAAAATGAGAGAGAGAGAGAGATATAGAGAGATAGATAGATAGATAGATAGATAGAGAGAGAGAAAGAAAGAGAGACAGATAGACAAACAGACAAACAGACAAACAAACGCACACATATGTATGTATTTCTACAAAATATCTCCATTTCAGAACCCCCCTCCCAACTCTCCCCCCTTCCTCTCTCTCCCACAGCGCTACCCCGATCAGACCCCCCCCCCATCAAAAAAGAAGAAGAAGAAAAAAATAGTTACCTTATTTACCAAATCTTGAGTGAACATCTTTAAGGAGGGAAATGTGACAAGAAAGAAAAGGTGGCCATTTCCGGTCAGGTGACCATCTGGAACGAGGGGCAAGGAAAGAAAAAAGTAGAGGGGAGAGGAGGGGAGGGGGGGCTGGAGCGAAGGAGGGAGAGAGAGAGAGAGAGAGAGAGAACGAGAAAGAGAAAAATAGGGAGGCTGGGGGAGTGGGAGGAGGGAAAAAATAAGAGAAAGTAGAAAGAAAGACTAAGAGAAGCGAAGAGAAAAGAAGACAAGACAAAACAAGAGAAGCGAAGGCGAAGCGAAGAGAAGAGAAGGAAAGAGAAAAGAAGAGAAGCGAAGCGAAGCGAAGAGAAAAGAAGAGAAGAGAAAAGAAGAGACAGACGGAAAGAGAGAGCAGAGGAGTCGTACCCATGATGGTCATAAGAGCGTTAGAGTGATAAAATTAGCATTTAGTGTGATCAAGTTAGCTATTACTAAATAAGGGACAGAGGGGTGTGTAAAGTCTCTTAAGAGGAGTGATTGGTAGGGAAGCGAGAGAGAGAGAGAGAGAGAGAGAGAGAGAGAGAGAGAGAGAGAGAGAGAGAGAGAGAGAGAGAGAGAGAGAGAGAGAGAGAGAGGGGAGAGAGGAGAGAGAGAGAGAGAGAGAGGAGGAGAGAGAGGGAGAGAGAGAGAGAGGGAGAGGAGAGAGAGAGAGAGAGAGAGAGAGAGAGAGAGAGAGAGAGAGAGAGAGAGAGAGAGAGAGAGAGAGAGAGAGAGAGCATAAATAGAAAAGAGGAGAAGAAGAAGAAAGCAAGGAAGTACGAGTGATGAGTGGAGTGGCAAAGTCAACAGGCAAAACATCCTTTAAGAGCGAGGTGGACAAGAGAAGGTAACTTGATCTGTCTTCGTCATGCCAGAGGGAGGAGAGGAAGAGAGGGAGTGAAGGAGGAGAAAAGAGGAGGAGAAGAGAGAAGAAGAAGATAGGGAGTGAAGGAGGAGAACAGTGGAGGAAAAGAGAGAAGGAGAAGGGAGAAGAAGAAGAAGAAGAAAGGGAGTGAATGAGGAGGAGAGAGGAGGGAAAGAGAGAATTAGAGGAAGAGGGTGAATGAAGGGAAAGAGAGGAGGAAAAGAGAGAAGGAGAGGAAGAGAGGGAGTGAAGAAGAAGAGAGAAGGAGAGAAAGAGAAGGAGAAGAGGCGAGATAAAAACGGGAAGATAATAATGCTAAGTGTGTGTGTGTGTGTGTGTGTGTGTGTGTGTGTGTGTGTGTGTGTGTGTGTGTGTAAGTGTGTGAGTGTCTGTGTGTGAGTATGTCGGAGAAATTCACTTGCGTGGAAAGATTATAATGAAACCACAACAGAAAGACCTGGAACTGAAGCAGGGGAAAACTTCACACAAAAAGGAAGAGAGAGAGAGAGAGAGAGAGAGAGAGAGAGAGAGAGAGAGAGAGAGAGAGAGAGAGAGAGAGAGAGAGAGAGAGAGAGAGAGAGAGAGAGAGAGAGAGAGACTGCGTGGAGAGGGGGTAGAGGTAGGACACGTACACACACACACAGGCAGCCAATAAATCAATATCAGATACATGTCCACTGGCAGCATCCCTCGCCCCTGCACCCCCACCCCTCTTTTCACCCTCCCTCCTCCCTCCACTCCTCTCCTCCCTCCTCCTTCCTCTCCCCCACCCTCACTGCCTCAACAACCAACACCTCCACACCTAGTTCTCCCAACTGTGCTCCAACGCAACACTTTGGAAAACAAGAAGAAGAAGTTATATGAGAACCGGACTCATTATTCTCTGTGCTTCGTCTTCTTTTAACCTCCATTTCTCTCTTAATTTAAGAATGCTGGGGATAACTTCGATAAAAAAAGGAGAAGGGTTTCCTCAAGAGGAAAGTGATGGAGGTATAGACCGAGTGAGAGAGGAAAAGGAGAGGGAGTAGAAGAAGATTGAAGAAGAAAACGACAACGAAGATGAAGAAAACAAAGGAGAGGAAGAAGAAGCAGCAGGAGATGACGAAGAAGAAAAAGAAGTAGAAGAAAAAAAGAAAAGAAAAATAAGAGGAGGAGGAGGAGGAGGAAGAAGAAGAGGAAGAAGAAGTAGAAGGAGGAGAAGAAAATCAAGGCTTTATTCCGGCCCATAACCTTTGCTCTTTGATTTCTTTATCGGTCCGAAAACAAGGTAAAGACCCCTAACCTAATGCGATTGTCCGCAATTTCTCGTCTGCTCTGTACTTCTTCCCCATCGTTGCTAAAGTTGCTAAATTAATAAGGATATAATCCCCCATCTTGCCTTACCTTAAATCAATGTCCAAGTCATTATGGATGGCAAAGTTTGTATGTGAACCACGCCTCAAGCTGCCAGACGTACGACGCACACGTGATGCATTTTCCCCTTCCCTCTCTTTCTTTTTTTCAAAACATCTTTCTCTAACCGAACTCGATAAGAATAAACCTTAAACAATATCGGAGTTACATTTGTATTTCACAAGCGTTTTTATTTATTATATAAGGCCGTCTGGTGGTCTGAGCATACGACGCAGCGGCTGCCCGATAGCACACAAGGCGCGGATAAATATTCCACCTGGAGAGCATAGGCAGTCCCCAGCGCAAGGGCTTGGGATGATCAGCATCGTACTGCACCTGTTGCAACCCCCGACCTGCTTACATGGTGTGTGTGTGTGT
>NW_028234424.1:32757858-32760358 GCF_977035675.1 Penaeus japonicus
ATCATAATAATAATGATATTAATAATCATAATGTAATAATAATAATAATGACGATACTAATAATAGTAATAATAACAATAATGATATTATAATGTAATAATAATAATAATAATAATAACAATAATGATAGTAATGATAATAATAAAAAACAAATAATCCTAATAATAAAACAACAAGTAAAGCAGTATATAAGAACAAAAATATAAAAAAATATCTTTAAGCCTGTGGTCTCTGAGCAGCACATGGCGGCCGCGGGAACATCGCCGGTGATGTTGTTAACGCCATATGTTTTTGCGCCGTTCAACGAAAAGCACATCTTTAGGCTTTTCTCAGTTCCAAAACTGTAAGAAATATTTATGACTTTCGTTTTGGATATTCAATGGTATAAGCTTTTTGGGTAAGATATATATTTATATTCTCATGTCTTTAACTATTTGCTTATTTTTTTTTACGCACTGGCATTCATACATTCATAAAAAAGGGGTTCCGAAGACATACTTATTTAAATGTATTCTGTTGTGAACCCAAAATAAAACGAAGAGATATTTCAATAAATAATTCCAAAAGTGAAATAAACCAAAGTCAAATAATGAAATCGTCGCCGTATCACACACAAGGAACAAAAAATACAACAAAGAAATAACTAAAAAAAAATAACTAAAAAAGAAATTAAAACTGACTCAATGATGTTGCAAAACTAGTAGGATATGCAAGACAGCGTCAAGGCCACGCAACACGTTCAACAAGGAATCAATCAAGAATCACGTGCTGGAAATAGCCATGCCTCGAACTCACTTAAGGAGATGCCAGTTTTGTTTCGTTTTTTCTTTTTCTTTTGATTTTTTTTTTCTTTTTTTTTTTTAGAAAAGGTTCCGTGGGTTGTGATTGTGTGTGTGTGTGAGTGCTTGTTTGTTTGTTTGTTTCTGTGGGTATATATTTGGGTATTTGTGTGTGTGTGAGTGAGAGAGAGAGAGAGAGAGAGAGAGAGAGAGAGAGAGAGAGAGAGAGAGAGAGAGAGAGAGAGAGAGTGTGTGTGTGTGTGTGTGTGTGTGTGTGTGTGTGTGTGTGTGTGTGTGTGTGTGTGCGCGTGTGTGCGTACGTGTGCATGCGTGCGGAAGCGTGTGCGTACGTGTCAGCGATAGGGATCATGAATTTAAACAGAAATAGTGAACGCAGCCGAATGTGCAATACGCGTGCATAACGAGCGTATATCCACCAACACATCGGTCCAGATGCTCAGTGAAGTTAATTTAGCAAACAGCACACCAGCGCAAAGACTTCCTTGCAAGACATGCTCCGTTAATTTGAGAAGATGTTAAAATACCAAATAACCACTTTGGAAAAATTAACTCCATGGCGGGGAGGGGCAGGCTCTGGCAAACACTGCTTTTATTAATTCAAATGATGCAATTTCACTCTTAATTGTGCTTGGTGTTTCTTTTTAAGGAAATTGTGGCTGGACTTAGACGAGATAGCTGGTTAGCTGGATAATTTGGGAAGTTGGAGTGGCAGTTATTCCTAAATAGGCTTGATGCAACACGCACATACTATAGACATTCATAATACATTCGTACATACGCACAAATGTACCTACACACACACACACACACACACACACACACACACACACACACACACACACACACACACACACACACACACACACACACACACACACACACACGCACACACACACGTGCTGTATATGTTTCAGTATGTGTATGTAAGTATACAGTATACATATTCACACGGCATTTATGTGGTGTGTGTCCATGTGTGCAGTGCGTATACAATGTGTATTTATCTGCATCTGCATATGTACTGAATATGCATTTGCACATTAGAGCACACACACTCACACACATACACGCACACGCTATGTTTATGTGTCTATTTGCCTATAGCTTCAGCATCCTGAATTCAGCGAAACACATTTATCTATTTGTTTAGCTAACGAAATGCAAAACGACAAATCTAACAATGCAACACTAATTATAAACTCTCTATATCAAAACTGGTTATTTAGAGACGTGGAAAAAAATTGCAATCATCATCGCAAGCAAGCACATAACAATCGCATACAAAAAAAAAAACAAAAAAAACACACAAAACGAAACACGCGCGCGCACACACACACAACACAGAAGCGACCACAGAACAACATAACAGAACACATACGGCTAAGCGGAGGAGTACAGCCACAGCATGGTCTGAGAGAGAGCACGAGATACAAACACACCTTTTTAAGTTCGAGCTCACATGCCCTGGCGTCCCGTGCCTGCCGTGCTCGCTGCTTTTGTGGTGTTATGAGTCAAAGCTTTGTCTTTTCATTTTCATGTTTTCTCTCTCTCTCTATCTATCTCTATCTCTCTCTCGCTCGTTCTCTCTCGCTCTCGCTCTTTCTCTCTCCCTTTCTCTCTTTTTATTTCCCCTCTCCCTCTCTCTCTTCCTCTCGATCTCGATTTTTGGTTCAGTATTTTTCCTTTCCTTTCTTTCTTTC
>NW_028234424.1:32765358-32767858 GCF_977035675.1 Penaeus japonicus
CTTTGGGCTTTGCTATAGTGCTTTTTACGGATTATAGGGCGGGGTGCGGGGGGCTACGCTCGGGGGGGGGGGGGGGGGGGGGTCTATGCTGGGTCGACGCTTTAGGGGTTTTGCAGACGGCTGCATTATAGGGGGTATGTATATGTATATATATATATATATATATATATATATATATATATATATATATATATATATGTATATATATATATATATATATATATATGTATATATATATGTGTGTGTGTATATATATATATATATATATATATATATATATATATATATGTATATATATATATATATATATATATATATATAAATATATATGTATATATATATATGCATGTATACATAAACACATACACACATATACTTAAAAACAAACAGACAAAGAAAGAAACTAAGAGCGAGAGCAAAAGCGAGACAGCAAGAGCGAAAGAGCGATCGAGAGAGCGATCGAGAGAGAGAGAGAGAGAGATAAGAAGCCTAATCACAGCATCCGAATCTCACGCTCCTTCCGCCTCCTCCTCTTCTCCCGCACCTTTAGAAGCCCATCCGAGAGCGGTGCTGCCTCGTAAGTCACCTGTGCTCGCTGGCATAAAGCTCTCGTCGACTCCACGTTCTCTCGCTGACTACGTGTCTCTGACGCTTAACATGTGCTTCTGGGTGTGAAAGAGGGAGGGAGAGGGTGAGGGAGAAGGAGAAGGAGAGGGAGAGGGTGAGGGGGAGAGGGAGAGGGAGAGGGAGAGGGTGAGGGAGAGGGAGAGGGAGAGGGAGGGAGAGGGTGAGGGTGAGGGAGAGGGAGAGGGAGAGGGAGGGTGAGGGTGAGGGTGAGGGTGCGGGTGAGGGAGAGGTAGAGGGTGAGGGTGAGGGTGAGGGAGAGGGTGAGGGAGATGGAGAGGGTGAGGGAGAGGATGAGGGTGAGGGTGAGGGTGAGGGTGAGGGTGAGGGTGAGGGTGAGGGTGAGGGCGAGGGTGAAGGAGAGGGAGAGGGAGAGGGAAAAGGAGAAGGAAAGAGAGAGAGAGAAAAAAGTATGCGTGTGTATTTGTATATTCGTACGATTTTGTAATCCCTGTGTTAGAGTGTGCGTACATTCACGCGTTAATGCTTTCAATATTCGTGTCTGTATGTGCGTGCCTGTGGTTGCGCATGTGTCTGTGCATGCGGTTGTGCGTTACTAACCTTCAAGCTCATGAGAGATTTGCTTAAAATATCCATAAACTCCCACGTAATAACACCCGCATTATCAGATACATCCGAAATCACATTAAAGCGAACCATCCAGGTAAAACATCATTACAAATATTCCACCTTGAAAACACCACAAAAAAATCCCTGGTTTAAAGATTATTTTTTTGCGGGGGATATCGTCTATATGAATAAAGAAAAAACAGCTGATTAAAAATGGAGGACCAGGTGAAATACAAAACAGTACCAAACACAACCTCCGAATAAATAAAAAAGGGAAAAATGAATAAATAAGAAAGCCGAACCGCCTGTACAAAACATCATAAAAAAAATATTAGTCAAAAAATGAGTAAAAAAATACTGACCGTTTGACCTCCATATCTTTTCTACTTCCGTCCCTTCCTCCATCTCCTTCCATCCCTCTTGCCTTCTCTCCTTCTCCTCTTTCTTCTCTTACTCTCTCTCCCTCTCCCCATCCCTTCCTCCTTTCTCCTTTTCTTTCCTCACTCCATCTCTCTCTCTTCATCTCTCCTCTTCAGTCTTTCTTTCCTTCATTTATCCCTCTCTCGCCTTTCCCTCCCCCCACTCCCCTAGCGTCCTCCCTATCTCCTTCACCCTTCTTCTCTCCATCTCCCCTCTCCCTTTCCCCCCTCTTTTCCCTGTCTTCCCTTCCTTCCCTCATTCCATCTGCCTCTCTTCCCTGTCATCCTTTCCTTCCCTCTCTCCATCTCCTCTTTCCCCTGTCATCCTTTCCCTTCCACTCTCCATCTCCCATCTCCCCTGTCTTCCCTTCCCTCCCTCTTTCCATCTCCCCTTTCCCTTGTCATCCTTTCCCTCCCTCTTTCCATCTCCTCCTCCGAGCCGAAGAAACTACCATCTCCCTTTGCAGCATCTCTGAGTGTTCCCTTCACTCACTTGTTTACCTGCTTTAATACCTGAATCGACATAGTAACGTTTATACGGACATCGCTGCATACATATGTGCACATATTGTCTTATTTTTGTACATGTATATTTATATTACATTTATAAGTGTACACATTCATATGTTCATTATCCTTATCCTTACTATAGATTTTTATATCCTTCTATGTATCCGCAACCTATATACAAAAACAAAACACATCACCATATATAAAATCATAATTAAACAAACATTTACAACAAAGAAACCATTTTTTGGCAAAATTTCCCATTTTCTTTCCAACTAAATAGTTTGATACAAAAAAAAAGATAAAAAGAAAATGAAGTCGAAAAAAAAACCTGGATCCAACCATAGGCTTTTTTTTGTACCCTTTCGCCCTAATGA
>NW_028234424.1:32783622-32793622 GCF_977035675.1 Penaeus japonicus
TATATAGATATAATATATAGATATATATATATAATGGATATATCTACATGATGTATATATATACACACACATATATAAACTTACATACACACACACACACACACACACACACACACACACACACACACACACACATATATATATATATATATATATATATATATATATATATATATATGTATGTATACAAATGTTTATTTATCATTCCTATCTATCTTCCTTATCACTCCTTACCTTTTTTTCCTCTTTCTTTTTTTTTCTTTCTTTCTATCCCTCCCCCTTTCTCTTATTCTTCTTAACGTTTGATCTTCCCATCCAAACTTCTCCCTTTCCTCTCCCTATCACCCTCCCTCCCCTTCTTTTACCCTCTCCCTTCTTCCCTCCCCCCCTTCTCATACATCTCCTCTTCCCATACAAGCTCCCCATACCCCCCCCTCTCCCTCCCATCTTACCACCCCCTCCCGCTCTCACCCTCTTCAAGCTCCCCCCCCCCCCCATCTCCCTTAAGCAAGGCTACGAAACAAAGACTCCCTCTCTTTGCCCCCCCATCTCCCTTAAGCAAGGCTTAGAAACAAACACTCCCTCCCTTTGCCTCTCCCCCCTCCCCCCCCCATTTCCCTTAAGCAAGGCTAAGAAACAAACACTCCCTCTCTTTGCCCCTCCCCCCTCCCTCCCTCCCCTTCAATAACGGCTCCATTACTTCGTGTTGCTGTAATATTACATGATACACGGTCAAGGATACTGTTGGCCCCATACCAGCATTAGGGCAATTAGTGTCAATTCGGGTCGTTTAGGGTCATTTTGGCGGCGAGACGGGATGTTCCGGGTAGACAGAAGGGGAGGGGAGGGAGGATGGGAGGAGGGGGATAGGGGGTGGGGGGGAAGTGGGAGGATGGGAATAGGGGAGGGGGAGTGGGAGGAGGAGAGGAGATGGGGATGATGGGGGAGAAGTGGGAGGAGGGGGGGTGATGGGGGAGAACTGGGAGAACTGGGGAAGAAGTGGGAAGAGGGGGGGGGGAGATGGGGGAGAAGTGGGGAAGATGGGGGAGGAGGGGGAGAAGTGGGAGGAGGGGGGAAGATGGGGGAGAAATGGGAGGAGGCTGGAGAGAAAGGAGGGGTGGTATAGCTTAGGGTCGAGATAAGGGGAGGAAGTAATAGGAAGAGAGAAAAGGGGAGATAGAAAGAAGAGAGAGAGAGTGGGAGCAAAGAGAACAAGTAGAAAGGAAAAAAGGTAAGATGGAGGAAGACAGAGAAGAGTAGGGGGAAATGAGGGTGGGGAGGAGGAGATGTTAAAGAGACGCAGAAGGAGATGCGAGAGACTGCAAGGGGACGCAAGATCAAAGGAAGATCAAAGTAGTTGACGTGTATGTAAGTGCGTATGTATCCATATATATAAGAAATTTGGTACGTGTCTTTTCGTGGCTTCAGATTTTTTTTTTTTTTTCTAATTCTCTCTCTTTTTATTTTTGAAGTCAGAAGAGCTTCAACGACCTTGGGTCATACACAACCACCTGAGGGTCTAAGAAGACTCCAACAGCTGGAGCACGTTTTAAAGGGGAGCGGCAAACAGGTAAGAAAATAAAGGGGAGAAGGATAGCCTGGCGGAGAAGAATAGATGGATATATATATATATATATATATATATATATTTTAGAAATACATATATGCATAATATATATATATATTAGATATATATATATATAGAGATATATATAGACACATATATAATTTATACTCACACAGTCACACAAACACACATACACACAAACAAGCAAACACACACACACACACACACCATACACACACACACACACACACCCACACACACACACCACTCACACACCACACACACACACACACACACTGTACATCACCAAATATATATATATATATATATATATAATATTTATAGATATAGATATATATAGATTTATAGAGGAGAGAGAGGAGAGAGAGAGAGAGATAGAGAGAGAGAGAGAGTAGAGGAAGTAAAAGAGTAGATAAGAGAAAGAGAACTGAATAGAGAATGAGTAAAGAAAGATGCAAAGTAAAGAAAAAGAGAAGGAAAAAAATGAGATAAAAAAGAATGAGAAGAGAGTAGATGAGAGAGAGAGAGAGAGAGAGAGAGAGAGAGAGAGAGAGAGAGAGAGAGAGAAAGAGAGAGAGAAAGAGACAGAGAGAGACAGACAGACAGACAATCAGACAAATAGACAAACCAACCGAAAAGAGAAAAGGACAGACCAAAAGAACAAAAGAAAATTCAAACGTGCTTCTAGATCCCCAAACCAGATTCCCTGCTTTCTGTCTTCTGCCAGTTTACTTTCCTTCTTTTCCACTTTCAGATTTATTTCCCCCCCCAGATTCCCTCATCCCTCTTCTATCTCTCTCATTTCGACCATAGACGACAAAGAAAAAGGAAAAAAAAAAAAAATACGAAAAAAAAATAAGACCCCGATTGTCCTTCCGCAGAACACTCGTGCTCTCCAGGATTCCAGGACTCAATGACCCATAAAAGGGAGGTCCTTGTGGGATCGTCTGGGAACTTAAGGAGAGATTTCAAGACGTTTAAGGAGGCGGTGAATCAGTAGCAACAGCCTTACTTAGAGTCGGGTAATGTAGACTATACAAAAGGAGAAACAAATGAAGAAAGAAAGGAATCGAATATGAGTGATAGTAAGGATAAGAGGGAATAGATGTGGAACTAGAGAGTAAAAAGAAAATAATAATAAAATAGAATAAAATAAAGTGTAAAGTCTCGATGTTTCTCGAGGATAAAAGAAATGTGAAGTTATAATGAAGTGAAAAATCGATTGAAAGTAGAGTACACAACAATAAATGATCCACGAAAAGGGAAAACAAAAGTGAATTACACTGAATAAACTAAAGATACTTAGATAGAAAAGGAACTAACGAAAAGAAGAAGAAGAAGAAAAAAAACACACCCTAATGAACGAAGTATGAGTGAACGCAGCGTAAATATGAGACGGAAAAAGGCTGCATCCAAGTTTCAGAGTGGGAAAAAAAAAACATCAGCAAACTTGGAGAGGTGAGAGAATTGAGTACTTTTATGGGGCTGGACTCAAGATAACACCCCGCTCGTTCACATACATAGACACCGTCGAAGAAATGATCAGACGGGCGTACATTCATACACGAACGCGCGTTTAGTCGAACGTGCGTGTACGCATCTATATAAACACACATAAAAACATCCATAAACACACACGCACACACACAAACACACGTACTCATACATAAACACACAGACGCATATAAACACACGTACTCATACATAAACACACACACACACACACACACACAAACCCACATACTCTAAACAAAGACCACTCCCTAGCATTCCACACACACACATACATACACACACACAGACACAGAGCACACGAAGAAACAAACACACACGCACACACAGGCCCAGCGCTACAACATATTTTGCTACCATTATATCCCCAGCGATACAAACTTCAATTACATAAGTTGTGTAAGGAAGAGCAAGGGAAGCAGAAGAGGCGGTGATGGGGGTTGCGGGTAGGGAGGAAGAGGAAGAAGGAGGAGGGGAGAGGAAAGGGAGAAAGTAAGGGAAAGGGGAGAAGGGAATAGATAAGGAAAAAGTGGGACAAAGGGAATGGAATAAGGGAGGAAAAGGGGGAGAGGGGGGCAGACATACAGATGGGGAAGGGAGGAAAGGGAGTGCGGAAAAGAGAAGGAGAAAAAAGTAAAGGAACCAAAGGGAGAGAGAACCAAACAGAGAAGAGAAGACAAGAGGGTGGGGAGTGAGGGGAGGGGAGGGGAGAAGGGGACAAGGGGAGAGAGCGAGCAGGGGGAAAGGAAGGTTGAGATCCTAGTAGCTTACGGGTCCCTTGAGCACAGCTCGGTTCAACGCTTGTCTATAAACTCATCTGGTATGCAACAAGTTTCATCTTGGAACGTCTTAAGAGCAAGAGGGAGAGATGGCGGCGGGGGACGAAGGAGGAGGGCGAGGACTAAGCGAAAAGAGGGGGGTTGGGGGGGGAGGGGACGCGAGACAGAGGGGAAATGAGGAGATGACGGAGACAGAAACAGAGATGTAGAAGGATGGATAGACGGTACAAGTGATTGCCATGCGATGTACAGGGAGATAGGTAACAGGGAATGAAAGAGAGAAAGAAAGAAAGAGAGAGAGAGAGAGAGAGAGAGAGAGAGAGAGAGAGAGAGAGAGAGAGAGAGAGAGAGAGAGAGAGAGAGAGAGAGAGAGAGAGAGAGAAAGAGAAAGAGAGAGAAAGAGAGAGAGAATACAACGGTGACAGATAAAGGCAGAGAGCGAGTACGAGTGAGAGACAGAGACAGAGACTGAGTACGAGTTAGAGAGAGTGAGAGAGAGAGCGAGCAAGAGACAGAGTTCCCTTGAGCTTCCTTCTACTCTCCCCTTCCCATCCCTCCCCTCCTCTCCATTCCCCTCCATTCCCCTCCTTTCAAAGACGCCTTTAAGTCCCAGCCGGTGACGTAACATTCCCTAACGAGTCTGATCCTATTGCCTGAATCCTTTTATAATGATCAGGCTGGAATCAGAGCCATGTCTTTTTTTCGAGAGCGAGAGCGAGAGAGAGAGAGAGAGAGAGAGAGAGAGAGAGAGAGAGAGAGAGAGAGAGAGAGAGAGAGAGAGAGAGAGAGAGAGAGAGAGAGAGAGAGAGAGAGAGAGAGAGAGAGAGAGAGAGAGATTGAGAGAGATTGAGAGAGATTGAGAGAGAAGAGAGAGAGAGAACGAAAGAGAGAGAGAGAACGAAAGAGAGAGAGAGAACGAAAGAGAAAGAGAGAAAGAGAGATGAGAAAAAAGAAAGAGAAAGAGACAAAAACAGAGACAGAGACATAGAGAAAAGAAGAAGAAGGAAAAACCGGCTGACGTCGACGGCTTTTATGATAGTTACCCCTTTAAATGATCAGAAAACCTTTACTTGAATCCCGTGACGAAGACGGGGAGATAACAACGGGCGCCACGTCCAAAAATATATCTGCTTCGAGGACGCACGGGTTAGATGACTTCGGGATCTCTCGCGTGCGCTTAGAAGAGGGAGGAAGGAGAGGCGGGGAAGGTGGAAGGAGAGGAGAGGATGCCCTTGGGATGTGTACTTCTTTACTGATGGACGATGCACGCACGGACATTCTCCATCAATCTATCTATCTATTTATCTATATGCATATATATATATATATATATATATATATATATATATATATATATATTTATATATATACATACATACATACATACATATATATATATATATATATATATATATATATATATATATATACACACACACAAACACACACACACACATACACCCAAAGAGAGAGCTAGAGAGAGTGAGAGAGTGAGTGAAAGAGCAAGTGAGTGAGTGAGTGAGTGAGTGAGTGAGTGAGTGAATGAGTAGGTGAGAGATAGATAGAGAGACAGTGACAAGAAAACAAAGAGAAAACCAAAATAGAACCAAGACCAAACCCAAAACATAAATAAGACAAACATAGAACCCCCCCCTTCCCTCCCATACGAAACACAAAAACAAAAACACAAAAAACAAATAACAACAAAGACCCGAGAGAACAGAGAGGGGGCGTGCGTGCGCGTCCGCGATGCCTCCGCCACCGCCACCGCCGCCGCCGCCGCTGTGACTGATGCGCCGCGATCATTTACTCAGAATGCGAGTCCGTGCATGAGGCCCCGCTGGCATACTCGATAGAGTGGACCTCCCCTGAGGCAGATATGAGGAAGGGAAAGCAAGGGGAGGAAGAGAGAGAGAGACAGAGAGAGAGAGAGAGAGAGAGAGAGAGAGAGAGAGAGAGAGAGAGAGAGAGAGAGAGAGAGAGAGAGAGAGAGAGAGAGAGAGAGAGAGAGAGAGAGAGAGAGAGAGAGAGAGAAGCGAGGAGAGGGGAGAAAGAGAGAGAGAGGGGCGAGGAGAGGGGAGAGAGAGAGAGAGGCGAGGAGAGGCGAGGAAAGAGAGATAGGCGAGGAAAAGGGGTGAGAGAGAGGGGCGAGGAGAGGGGCGAGGAGAGGGGGTAGAAGAGAGAGAGAGAGAGGCGAGTAAAGGGGAGAGAGAGAGAGAGGCGAGGAAAAGGGAGAAAGAGAGAGAGAGGCGAGGAAAAGGGGTGAGAGAGAGAGAGGCGAGGAAAAGGGAGAAAGAGAGATATAGGCGAGGAAAGGGGAGATGGGCTAAAAAAAAAAAGAAAAAAGGAGGAAATGAAATGGAGGAGAAACAAAAATAAAAAATAAAAAAGCAAATACATAAATAAAAAAAAAAAACCCTCTGATCTCCAAATGGAAAGAAAAGAAAAAATAAAAAAACAGAAAAAAATAAATAAAAGAAAATGAAAAAAAAAAAAATAAAAAAATGGAGAAGAAAAAAAAAAAACAAAAAAAAAAAAAAAAAAAAAAAATGTGAAGAAAAAAGATAAAAATAAAAAAAAAAAAATAAAAATAGAAAAAAACTGGCAAAACAAATAAAAAAAATGGGAGAACATAAAAAAAAAAAAAATATTGAAAAATAAAAATGGAAATGATGGGAGAGATGAAAACAAAAAAATGGAAAACTGGAGAAGAAAAAAAAAATGGAATGAAAAAACACAAAAATAAAAATAAAAATAAAAATAAAGAAAGGAGAGAGATGGAAATAAAATAATGGATAAAAAAATTATATTAATAAAATTAAAAATGTAGATAAATATGGAGAGTGCATAAAAAAAAAAAAAAATAAAATGGATGAGACATGGATAATAAATAAAAATGGAAAAAAAGAACAAAAATGGAAATAATTCATTAAAACAAAAAAAAAAGAAAAAGAAATGGAGACAACAAAAAAAAATTGGAAAAAAATAAAAAAGAGAAAAAAAAACAATATGGTTAAAAAAAAAAAAAAAAAAAAAATCAAAAAAAAGAAAAAATGGAGAGAAAAAATAAAATTAAAAAAAAATGAAAAAAAACAGAGAATAATACAAAAAAAAGAATAAAAAGATAAAATATGGCGGAAAAAAAACGAATGATAAAAAGATAAAAAAAATAAAAAAAAAATAAAATAAAAAACAAAAAAAAAAAAAAAAAAAATAAAATAAAAAATGAAAATGGAGAGGAAAAACATAAAAATAAACAAATAAAAAAAATAAAAGAAAAAAAAAAAAAAATCGAAAATAAAAAGTGGACAGAAAAAAATTATAAATAAACTAACAAACTAAAAAAAATGATGGAGTAATAAAATAATGGAGAATGAAAAAAATTAAAAAAAAAATGAAGAGGATAAAAAAAAGAAAAATGAAAAAAAAAAAAAAATAAAAAAAAAATAAATAAAAAAAAAAAAACTGGAAAAAAAAAAAAATAAATAGAATGAAATAAAATTTAAAAATAAAAATAAATGCAAAGAAATAAAATAAAGAAAAAAAAAATAGATAAACATAAATGGAGACAAAACAAAAAAAAAAAAATAAAAAAATATAAATATATAATAGAGAAAAAGAAATAAGAATAAAATATCAGAAAAAAGAATACAAAAATGGAGAATATAAATGGAGAAAAAAAAAAAATAGAATAAAAATACATGGAAAAAATAGAAAAAAAAAAGAAAAAACAAATAAAGAAAAAAAAACAGAAAGAATAAAAATAAAAAAAACTAAAAAAAAAATGGAGATAAATAAAAAATAAAAATAATAAAAAAAAAACAGAATAAAAAAAAAAATATATGGAAATAAAAAAAAAAATAAAAAAGAAAAAAAAAAGTAACAAAGAAAAAAAAAAGAAAAAAATAAATGGAAATAAAAAAGAAATAATAAATAAAAAAAAAAAAAATGGAATGGAAAAAATATGTAAAAAAATGTGAGAAAAAATATCAAAAAAAAATTAAAATGGAGAACAAAAAAAAAAAAAAAAAATATAGGCGATGGGATGAACAGAAAAAATGAAAAAAAAAAAAAAAAATGAGATGAAAAGAAAAAGAAAAAAATTATTGGGATAAAATAAAAAGAAATTAATAATAAAAAATAAAAATAATAAAAAAAATAAAAAAAAACAGAAATAAAAATGAATGGAAATGGAGAGAAAAAAAAGAAAAAAAAAAAGAAAAATAAAAAAAATAAAAAAAATGGAAAAATTATAAGAAAAAAAAAAAGGGAAAATGGAAAGAGAATATTGAAAAAAAAAAAAAAAAAATAAAAAAAAAAAAGAATAAAAAATTAAAAACAATAAAAAAGAATGGAGAGAGGGGAAAATAATTAAAAAAAATGGATAATATAAAAAAATGGAAGACAAAAAAATTAAAAAAATGGACGAATGAAAATTTAAGTAGAATAATGAATAAAATAAAATAATAAAGAAGAATGGAGAAAAAAAAAAAATAAAATGAAAAGAAATTTAAAAATAAAAAAAAAAAAAAAAATAATAAAATAAAAGATAAAATGATGGAGAAAATATGATGAAAATGAAATAAAGAAAAAAAAATATAATATGGGAAAAAAAATGGAGAAAAAAAAATAGGGAATAAAAAAGAAATGGAAAAATAAAACAAAAAAAAAAAATGGAAATAAAAAAATGAGAAAAAAAGAAAAAAGAAAAAATAAAAATAAAAAAAAAAAAAAATAAAAAAAAAAAAATATATAATTGGAGTAAATAAAAAAAAAAAAAAAAATGGAGAGTAATAAAATGGAGAGAAAAGAAAAGAAAAGAAAAAGATAATAAAAAAAAATACAAATGGATGGTCAGATGATGGAGAATTGAAAAAAATGGAGAAAAATAAATAAGAAAAAATTGAATGGAGAAAAACAAATAAAAAGAAAAAAAATTTATGGTAAATAAAAAGATGGGAAAGGGAGAATAAAAAAAATAAATAAAATAAAATAAAAAAAAATGGAAAAAAAAAAAATGGAGAATGGAAATAAAAAATATATGAAAAAAAATATGGAGGCTAAGAAAAGGAAAAAAGAAAAAAATGAAAAAAAAAATAAAAGAAAAAATAAAAAAAAAAAAAAAAAAAAAGAAAAAAAAAAAAAAAATATAGAAAGAAAAAAGACAATATAAAAATAAAATTGGAAAAAAAGAAAAAATGGAGAAAAAAGAATAAAAAAAATGGAATGGAAAAAAAAAATGGCAAAAATAAAAAAATATAAGGAAAAGAAAAAAATGAGAGAGTTGAAAAAATAAAAAAGAAATAAAATAAATAAGAAAAAATAAAAATTAAACGAAAATGAAAAAATAATAAAGTGAATAAGAGAAAAAAAAAAAAAATAAATTAATAAAAAAAAAATCGAAATAAAAAATAAATAAAAAAAATGAAAAAAATGGAATAATTAAATAGAAAAAATATATAATAATAAAAAAAATGGAAAAAAATATAAAAAAAAAATAATAGAAAAAATAAGAAATAAGAAAATAAAAATGAGAAGAGTTGGAATGGAGATTATATATAAAAATAAAGAAAAAAAAAAAAACAATGGAAGAAAATATAAAGAAAAAAAAAAAAAAAGGAGAATGGAAAAAAAAAAAATTACAAATAAAATTTGTTAAATAAAAAAAATAAAAAATGGAGAAAAATGAAAAAATGTAAAATAATAAACAAAATAAAAAAAAACAGGGCAAAAAAAAAAAAATAAAGTAGAATAAAAATAGAAAGAAAGAATGGATAATAAAATAAAAAATAAATAGGAAAATAAAAAAAAAAAAAAAAAGATAAATTAAAAGAAAAAAAAAAAAAAAAAAATAAAAAAAATACAGAAAAATAAAACAAAAAAACAAAATAAAATGGAATAAAAAAAAAAAAAAAGAAATGGGAGAAATGGAGAGAATCCATGGAAAATAAAAAAAATGGAAAAAAATGGAAATATAAAAAAATAAAATAAAAATAAAAAAAAAAAAATGGAGTGAAAAAAATGGATGGAATAAAAGAAAAATGTAAAAAAGATAAAAAAAAAAAAAAAAGAAAGAAATGAAAAAAAAAAAAAAAATAATAAAAAGATGAACAACAAAATG
>NW_028234424.1:32798622-32801122 GCF_977035675.1 Penaeus japonicus
TGGGATGAAGTGGGATGGGATGGGATGGGTGGGATGGGGTGAGGTGGGATGGGGTGGGGTGGGATGGGATGGGGTGGGATGGGGTGGGATGGGGTGGTGTGATAGGAAGGAAGACGGAAGTGAGGATAAGTGAAGAGAGGAAAAGAGGAAAAAAAAAAATAAAGTTTTTCTGTGTGAGGTAGAAGGAAAGGAAACGTCAGGAGGCGGGAAAGATGGTTTTTTTAAGGAAAGGTTGAAAGAGAACGCGAAAAGTGTGAAGAGAGAGAGAGGAAGAAAGAGAGAGAGAGAGAGAGAGAGAGAGAGAGAGAGAGAGAGAGAGAGAGAGAGAGAGAGAGAGAGAGAGAGAGAGAGAGAGAGAGAGAGAGAGAGAGAGAGAGAGAATCATTGACAGGAAAGGAAAGCGGAGATGGAACGCAAAACTGAATATAAAAGAAGGAACATGAAGAGAAAGGGAAGGGCCAGTAGAGCAGGAGAAAGGATAGAAAGAGAAGAAGGGTCACGAAGAGGGGAGAAATGAGGGGAGAAAAAAAAAGAAAGCCAGCAAAACAACGCTAGGAGGAGGAGGAGCGGGACGAATGGGGTGCATAACAGAAACGGCAATAATTTGGCCACATTTTTCCCCTTCGCTCAAACGGATGGGCGTGAATGGCGGCGGGTGATGAGAAGGGGAAAATGAGGGGAAATGAGGAATCAGATTAAATAGGGGAAAGAGAGAGAGAGACAGAGAGAAAGACAGAGAGAGAGACAGAGAGAGAGAGAGAGAGAGAGAGAGAGAGAGAGAGAGAGAGAGAGAGAGAGAGAGAGAGAGAGAGAGAGAGAGAGAGAGAGAGAGAGCAAGCAGAGAGAAAGAGACAACAGAGACGGAAAGAAACCAGTCGAAGTAAGTAAGAAATAGAAAACAACCAAACAAACACACTCGCCAAAAGACACCCCCCCCCCCCACTTCCAGCGCTACAGGTGATTAAATTCAGAATCGTCGCCCTCTTGAAATCTAAAATCATCAAGATCAAAGAAATAATATTAAGTGTGAGCTCAAACGTTTTGATGATAAGGCGTCGCCGTTCTTGATAAAGTTGGCAGACCTGATTCACCTCTTCAGTTGGTACCCCTGCTCGTGAATTGGTACGTTTGTTTGTGCATTGCATCTGTGTACTAGTGCGTGTGTTTACGTAATTTGTTTCTTGAATTGATGCATCTGTTTATGCAGTCTCTTAAATTAGTACACTTGTTTACGCAATTCGTCTTTTGAACTAGCACGATTGTTTATGTAATTCGTCTGTCGAATTGGTATATCTGTTTGTTTCGTTCATTTGTCTAACTGGGACCTGTTTATTTAATTCATCTATCGCATTGGTACACCTGTTTAATTCCTTTGTCTAATTGACACGCCTGTTTATTTCATTCCTCTGTCGAATTGGTACGCCTGTTAATTTCATTCCTTAGTCGAATTGGTACGCCTGTTAATTTCATTCATCAGTTAAATTGGTACGCCTGTTAATCTCATTGGTACGCCTGGTTAGGCTGTATATCTTTTGAACTTTGCGTTGCAAGTTGGAATGTCGTGTAATCCACATTAGATAAATTTCCTCAAGCCTTTTCATCTCGTGTGAGCTTGAGATGATGATCATAAACGAGAAACAAACATAATAGGTTTATTACGAAAATGAGCATTGAAAATGTGTTATTGAAATACGTGACAGACTTCTATAGGCCTATTTCAGTCAAAACAGATGCGATCGGTCTGGAAAAAAGGCCATAAAATAACATGGGAACGACAATACTCATCCACATCACTAATAAAAACAAAACAAAAAAACAAAAACAAATCCCAAAACAACAAAATAACAACATAAAAATCCACTTATCATAAAGGTCCCTTTGTTACCTTTGAAATGACTCATCATTAACGAAAATTACGCATGTAGGGGAAGCATCTGACACCCCGCTCCCCTTTCCCCAACCCCCCTGTCACTTTAACCCCCTCCCTTCAATACCCCCCCCATCCCCCAACCCCCACATGCTAAACAGAAGAGAACAAACTCGGTAATGGGTTAAGTACACCATATCAGAACCCATTAAACACGCGACACCTAATAATAATCCCCCTAGTCGTTTACCCCTCCCCCCCCCACCATCCCTCCTATGTACCTGAGGTGTACATGCATTTTAATTGCTCAATTGAGTTTGGCTGCCCCCCTCCCCTTCCCTTCCCCCCCCCCCCCCCTTTTCTCTTCCCCTTTCCATTTCTTTAAA
Organism: Penaeus japonicus; assembly: GCF_977035675.1. Lineage (NCBI taxonomy): Eukaryota > Metazoa > Arthropoda > Malacostraca > Decapoda > Penaeidae > Penaeus > Penaeus japonicus. The sequence continues at coordinate 32,800,876 of NW_028234424.1, forward strand.
CTCACTCTCCCCTTTAATCCCTAAACTTTAAACCCAAAAGAAACTAAAATGAATGTTTCCTCTCCTTTACTTTTTTTTTTTTTTTTTTTGTATTTGTCCAAAATAATAATTTAAACGTCTTCTTTGTCTTTCCGTGTTGTTATTCTTTGCTCTTTACCAAAAAACAAATTCATTTGGAACGTAAATTATTTATTTTTTCTTTCCATTCTCTCTGTCTCTTCCTCTCTCTCTCTCCCTCCCATTCCTC
>NW_028234424.1:32806122-32808622 GCF_977035675.1 Penaeus japonicus
ATTTCATTCCCGTTTTTAAAAAATCCACCATAACCCCGCCCGCGCCCTCCCCCCCACCACCCCTAGATATGTCATATCTAACATTGTAACGGAGTTTGTTTTTTATCGCTATTTACACGAGTCCGAACAAATAGCGAATTTCGGATTTTATCTGTACAAAGCCGATATTAGGACGAGTGCAAAGTCAACATGCATTAGGATTGTCAATACTTGAAACATATCCATAGAGTCTTGTCGAGTGACGATGTTTATAACGGATTTATATTTTCAAAATAGGAAAAGAGGAAAAAAAAAAAAAAAAAAATAAAAAAAGGAGGGAAGGAAATGGGGGTGGAGAGAAGGGGGAGAAATTGTGAAAAAGGAGTGATGGGAAAAAAAGAAAATGCTATATTTGGATTAATGTGATTATGAGGTTATGTCACGTGTCATGATTTAGCAAAGTGAACGAATGTGTTCGTAAAGAAAAAAAAAGTGTATGCATATATATATATATATATATATATATATATATATATATATATATATATATATATACACATTTTATAATAAAATATATTGTTATAAAATGAGGTACATATGAAGAAAATGCTATAAGTAAAAAAAAGAATAATTAACATTAATGAAAACCAAATATCTCAAGACCCCCCCCCCCTTTTTTTTCCCCTTCTCCTCCTCCCACTCAGCTCCACCCCCGCCAAAAAAGAAAGAAAGAAAAAGAAAAACACACCCAATACCCTTTAATTCCTTCCCTCTCCTCTTCCATACCCCCTCCCCCCCGCCTCTCCTACCCCTCTACGTTCACCATCCCCTTCCCTTCCATCCGCCCTCCCATCTCCTCCCACCTCCCCCTCTCCAACCACCCTCCCCTTCCCCTCTCCAACCACCCTCCCCTTCCCTTCTCCCACCCCTCTCCTCCAACTCCTTCCCCCTTCACAACCCCTCTATTACCTCGCCAAGTTTTGTGACTCATAGAATGATGGATTGGGTTCGTTAGTATTCTGAATTAACTGCAAACTTGAGCGCTGCAGCAGAATTCCCCGCTCTGCTTGTGAAGACTTTGGTATTTTGACAAACTCACCGTTTTCTCCCGCACTTATGTCTACGTACGGAGGGGAAACTAACCTAGAAAGAGAAAGAGAAAAAAAAACATGATTAATGAAGGTAATTAATCTCTGTCATACAGGGAAAATAATTATGCAGAAGATAATATACATCAAAACACACAATATAATTCAAACATATCATAACCATTTGTATCACCAGCGATGAAAAAAGAAGCACTGAAAGAAAAGATGCATATTTATTTCATATTTAATATAGAATCCCCATAAAAAAAAGGAGTTATCAAAAGGAAATTAATAAAGAAAACGGAGTGATCAGCAGATGTCGGCATGAAAGCAGCTACCACAGAGTCACTAATGAAATTCGTTTAATTAGAAAGAAGAAAAGAAAAATGTCCTTTCTTTTCCTTATTCCTTTTTTACCCTTATTTTCCCTACTCCTCCTTTCCCTCCTCTTTTTACTTCTATTTCCCCATTCTTTTCTCATTCACTTTTGTATTTTCGAACCAACCGTTGATCTCATGTGTTCAAGTGTTGGTGAAGTTGCAAATCTCTTGCATCCCTTGCCAAATGCAATATTACGGAGAGTGGAATTGGTTTTTCATTTATGAATGGGAGGGAGAGGAGGGAAAGAGAGAAGGAGAGGACCGGGACCAGAGAAGAAAGATGGAAAGTGGGGAAGGATTGGAAGAGAGAAGAAGAAGACAGGGGTGAGAGAAAGGAGGGAAAGATGGAGAGAAAGGAAGAAGGGAGGGAAAGAGACAGAAGAAGATAGGGGAGGGGGGAGGATGGAAAAATGGAGAGAAGGGAAGGAGGGAAGGAAAAAGAGGGAGGAGGACGAAGGGGGGAGGGAGGGGGGGTTGAGGGAAAGAGAGAGAGAGGAGGAGGAAATACGGAACAAGGAAAGAAACGTAAACAACGAAAGAGGGAAGAGAAAAAAAGAGGTAAAGAGTATGAAAACAGAGTGACAGGGAAAATAAGGAGAAGAGGGAAAGAGGTAAGAGGAGAGAAGAAATAAATAAAAGAGGAGAGGAAACTTAGAGAGTCAGAGAGCAACATAATTAGTAAAGTGTCAGATTCTGAGAGCTTAAAATGCTCCGAAATAACGTGAAATGATCATGATAATGGTACACGAAATGTGTGTTCAGGTTTCGGTAAAAAATGCAAGAGAGAGAGAGAGAGAGAGAGAGAGAGAGAGAGAGAGAGAGAGAGAGAGAGAGAGAGAGAGAGAGAGAGAGAGAGAGAGAGAGAGAGAGAAAGAGAGAGAGAAAGAATGAGTGAAGTCATACAAACACACAAACAAACATACAAACCCACACACACACACACAAACCTACACAAACAAACAAACAAACACACCTCTCCCCTCTCTATCAACCCACACACAACCCTCCTCCCCCCCTCCCCACCCCTCCCCCGTAGCTACTTCATCATAAAAC
>NW_028234424.1:32831122-32836122 GCF_977035675.1 Penaeus japonicus
GGGGGAAGAGAAGGGATATAGAAAGAAAGGGGGATATATGGAAGAGGGGAGGGAAGATGTAGAGGGAGAACAAGAGAAGAGAAAGAGAAAGAGAAAGAGAGAAAGGAAGAGAGGGCCCTGGCAGTGACACTCCCCCCCCCAAAAAAAAAAAAAAAATAAAAAGGATAAGAACAGAACACAATAAATGTCTCTTGAATAGAAAACAAAGACCAGAAAAAGAAGAAAGAGGAAAATGAAGAAGAGAAAAGAAAGAGGATTACGCACTGGATAAAGAGGAGGGAATAAAGAAAAGGGGAAAGATAGGGATAAAGAGAATAAAAAGGTTTAAAGAAAAGAGGGAATTGGCATATTGAATAGGGAATGGGAATTGTAATAGGGAATGAGGATTGGGATATTGAATAGGGAATGGGGAATGGAATAGGGGATGGGGATTGAAATGGGGAATGGGGATTGGAGAATCATAATAGAGAGGAAAATTATGATCGAAAATGGAAATGGAGAGAAGCGGGAAAAATAAAATAAATAAATGAATAAAAGAAGTAATGAATAAATGAATAGATAAATAGATAAATGCATAAATAAGATAGATAGACAGAAAAAAAAACATTAAAAAGGGGAAAAAGAGAAAATGAAGAAATAGAAAGAGACAAAGATAATAATACATAAATGAAGAACACCAAAAAAAGAAAAAAAAAGAAGTAGAAGAAGAATGCAAGAAGGAATAAAGAAGAGAAAGGCAAGGGATGAAAACAACAAAGCGGTTCCGAACCCAAGATTAAAACGGGATCTCGAGCCCCACGCTGTGTACCCTGGTGATACCCCCCTCCCTCTCCCCTCCCTCCCCCTTTTCACGTTCCTATTCCCATCCCCTTTCTCTCCCCCCACCACCACTCATATCCCCCTCTCCCTCTTCTCTCCCCATTCCAACCCTATCCCCCACTTCCTCTCTCTTACCCCCCTTGCTTGCTCCTTTTCTCTCCCTCTCTCCCATCTCCCTTCCCCTCCTACCTATTCCCCTCATCTCCCTTCCCCTTCCACTCCGCACCTCCCTCTCCTCTCCCTTCCCTTCCCCCTCACCCCTTTTCCCTCTCACCCCCATCCACCTCCCACCCCTCTTCCCCATCCACATCCCACCCCTCTTCCCCATCCACATCCCACCCCTCACCTCCACCCCCCCCCCTTTCCACCTCCTTTCTTTCCCCTCTGCCCCTTCCCCTTTTACTACCCCCCCAACCCCCCAACCCTCCAACACCCCAACCCTCAAACACCCCAAGCCCCCAACCCCCCCCCCCCACTCCTCCCTCAGTGCGTTCACCCGGGCACAAGTACACTGTATAATGTATCGGTAATATTATCCATCGAGGCTCCTGTAATATATTGATCAAAGGCCGCGGCGAGGAGGGATAATCGCAAAGCTCCGGCGGTCGGGATTAAGGATAACATATTTCTCTCCCACGCTTTTTGGAGGAGGAGGAGGAGGAGGAGGAGGAGGGTGGAGGAGGAGGAGGAGGTGGGGCTGGGGTGGAGGAGTGGTGGGGGGGGGGGCTGGGGGAGGAGGGTTGGAGGAAGGAGGAGGAAGAGGAAGATAGGATGGCGAGAGAGGAAGGTAGGCGGAGAGGAAGGAGGAGGAAGAGAAGGAAGAAGAGGAGGTGGTGGAGGAGGAGGAGGAGGGGGGGAGGAGGAAGAGGAGGAAACGAGGGAGAGGGTGGCGAGAGGGTGGCGAGAGAGAAGATGGAGAGAGAGAGAGAGAGAGAGAGAGAGAGAGAGAGAGAGAGAGAGAGAGAGAGAGAGAGAGAGAGAGAGAGAGAGAGAGAGAGAGAGAGGGGGGGGGGGGATTAGGAGAGAGAGGAGATGGAGAAAGTGAGAGGCAGAGTATGGAGAGAGAGAGAGAGAGAGAGGATGGAGAGGAGAAGGAGTAGGAGTAGGAGGAATAAGGAAGAAGGGTGGGAAGGGGTTGAACTGAGAAGAGCTAGAAGTTTAATAATAGAGGAGATAGATAGATTGTGAGAAGAGAGATGAAAGATGAGATAAGAGAGAAGACAGGAGAAAAGAGAGAGAAAGAGAGAGACTCGCGACAGTAGAGAGCTGGAGAGGGGATGGGGAGGAGAGGAGGCAGGGTAGAGGGGAGAAGAGGGGAGGAAAGGAGGCAGGGTAGAGGGGGGGAGGGGGCAGGGTAGAGGGGCAGGGTAGAGGAGAGAAGAGGGGATGGGAAGGAAAGGAGGCAGGGTAAAGGAGAGAAGAGGGGAGGGGAAGGAGACAGGATAGAGAGGGGAGAAGAGGGGAGGGAAGGAAAGGAGGCAGGGTAAAGGAGAGAAGAGGGGAAGGAAGGAAAGGAGGCAGGGTAAAGGAGAGAAGAGGGGAGGGGAGGGGACAGGGTAGAGGGGAGGGGGGGAAGAGGGGAGGGGGAGAGAGAAAGAGAAGAAGTGTGGGGAGAGAAGGCGTACGAAGGTACCACGGATGACAACGAGCACGACCACAGGGGGTGGGCGGATAATGAAGGTCGTTATTACGGATGGGATTAGGTTATTATGATGAGAGGGCAGGGGGGGAGGGGTGGCGATGGGGGGTGTAGGGTGTAGGGGGTAGGGTGAATAGGTGGGTGGTGGGGGGTAGGGGGTAAGGGGTAGGGGGTAAGGGGTGGAGTGGTGGGTTGGGTGGATAGGTGGGTGGTGGTTGGGGGGGTATGGGGGGGTAGGGTAGGGAGGGATGTGAGGTGGAGTGGAAGTGAGTGTGGTGGGAATGTGAAAAAATGGGGTAACTTCAATAAGTTCAGTGAGAGAGAGAGAGAGAGAGAGAGAGAGAGAGAGAGAGAGAGAGAGAGAGAGAGAGAGAGAGAGAGAGAGAGAGAGAGAGAGAGAGAGAGAGAGAGAGAGAGAGAGAGAGAGAGAGAGAGCGATTAAGTGAGTGAGTGAGTGAGTGAGTGAGTGAGCGAGCGAGTGAATAAGTGAGCGAGCGAGTGAGTGAATGAGCTAGCGATTAAATGAGCGAGAAAGAGAAAAGAGACCGAGACAGTGAGCAAGCGAATCATAATAACAATAATAATAACAATAAAAAAGATTTCTATCTCTCGTTGTCATGTCAAGAATAATCTGTCAAGACAAAAAAAAAGAAGGAAGTGAGGCGTAAGGCGTGAGACATGAGGAAGAGAGATGCCACGACATGCTCTACTTCTGTCGTTAATGTGCCATGACTTTTGGAAAGCCTCTGGAAGTCAAAAAAAATATATAAAGAAAAAAAAAAATAGAGGAAAAAAAATGAGCTTCGAACAGCTTTGAATTTTACAGTTTTCTTTCGTTTGTTTACTTCTTCTTGAGACCCTCGGGTTTTCATAAACAGAGATAAAAAGGTAAAATCTTCTGGTAGTGAGTAACATGATGAATGATAAAAGAATATATGGCGTTAATAATTCCTATAATTATTATCAATAATATTCATAATGAAGTCGCATAAAACCAGGTTTGCCATTAATCCCACCAGCCGATTCCAGTCTCATCACAGCTCACTGAGCATCTCCAGGTGAGTGAGATCTCTCTCTCTCTCTCTCTCTCTCTCTCTCTCTCTCTCTCTCTCTCTCTCTCTCTCTCTCTCTCTCTCTCTCTCTCTCTCTCTCTCTCTCTCTCTCTCTCTCTCTCTCTCTCTCTCTCTGTATGTCTGTGTGCTTTAGTGCCTGTCTATCTCCTTGTTTGTCTGTGTTTCCCTCTTATTTTTCCTTAATCTTTCTCTCTCCATCTATCTCCCTCTTTCTCTTCCTTTCCCACCTACCCTTCCTTACCTTACCTCCCACCCTCCCTTCCCCCCTCACCCCTTCCCCCTCTACCCCCCCCCCCTCTCTCTCTCTCTCTCCTCCGCTAATCCTTATCGCTCTCCCACTCACGCGCAGACACCTGGGCTGCCTGGGTACACCTGGCTACAAATTAGTAACCCGAGAGGGCATGTATATGATAATTTCTTGCGACGTATGAGGACATGTTTGTTACGTAATGGATCTTCTAAGCTCGCGGGAGTGCAGTTAAACACCCTTAGTTACACCTGTGAGCATCCGCCGAGCTGCTCTGGGGTCGGTATGCAGACATAGAGGACATGGGTTTGTTATTATCATTGTTGTTGTTGTTGTTACTATTACTGTCAGGATTCGTTGTTGTTGTCGTTGTTGCTCTTGTTGTTTTATTATAATTAGTGTTGTCGTTTTTGTTGTTGTTTTCATCATCGTTATTACCATTATTACCATCATATTGTCAGCATCCTCATTATTGTCATCACCATCATTATTACTGTCATCGTAATTTGTCTCTCTTACCATTATGACCACAGTAATCATAACAATAACACTCATCACCATGACAACCATAATCTCCTTCATCCAGAGGCGTAAGAGATCGAACTGTACTCTCCCTGTACAACACAGAAGTACCCTAGTAGTGCTAGCATGTGCGTGTACTCCCGTATGCACTTAAAATAAATGTAATGGTCAGGGCGAGACAGCAACCGCCCTGTAATTTTGTTGTGAAAGTTGAGCGTAATGATATATATAGGCCTCCCATAGTGTTATGCAGGGGAGGGAGAGCAAAGCGTGCGTGTAGGCCTAAAGCTACTGAAATATAGGCTGCTTCTGGCCGTTTAAGAAATGCGATAAATCATGAACGTACATACATGCGCTCCCTTGTTTTATCTATGTTTTTTTTGTCTATCTCATTGTACTGTTTTCCTAACAGAAATGTGTAAAAATTATTGCTATATCTTTTACTTCATTACTACTTTCAGTACTACTGTTATTACTATTATTACTGGTACTACCCTTATTATTATTAATCACTCTATCATCGCGATTATCGTGACTATATCGAAGGAAGACGAAAAGAAATAAAAAAAGAGAGTTTATTACAATAGTCATCAGAATATCAGTACTCCAAAAACAAAAGCTCTTGAGAATTATTACAATAATAACAAAGACACCCTACAAAAGATAAAAAAGATAAAAAATAGACGAACATTACATGCCC
>NW_028234424.1:32841122-32851122 GCF_977035675.1 Penaeus japonicus
AAAAAAAACTATACTCAGCTTTTAATCATCTTCACCCTCTGGTACTCAAAGTATCTCTTCCCCCTCTCCCTCCCCCTCCCCCCCTCCTCTCCTCTCTCTCTCCAATTTGAATAAAAAAAGAAGCGCGATTGATAATACGAATCAATCTTTCAATCATCCCATCATACACTAATCACTCACGAATTAGGCAGACCGTGTTCTCATTATGAAACTAATTCAGAGGTACGAATTTCACTCGCAGTTCGATGTCTGTTTCGTCAATAAGCTCTGCTCTGTTATGTGGACTCGCGTACACGCACACATGCACATTGCACATGTCGTAGCGTACATGCCTTAGCGTACATGTACATAAGGATGGTTTAAGGTACGTAATCGAGTATGGAGTATAGGTACACGCACACGTACACGTACAAGTACACGCACATGCGCAAACACACATATACAAATACACTCATACACATACAAACATACACACACAAACATACATACAAACACAAGAACACCCACACAAACGCCCCCCCCCCCCCAAAAAAAAAAAAAAAAAAAAAACACCCACACAATAACGACCCTCCACCCCCCCCCGTCCCCTAAAATTAAAGCCGTGTCAATAATACGGGAATTATTTTATGCATAATAATGAGGATCATCGCTAGCTTTCCTTTTTAAATGGATTATGGCAATTATAGTTTCTTTACAAAAGTAATCAGCAGCGCCGCGAATGAGTTTATTTCTTTTTTTCTTTATTTATCTATTTACTTTTTTTGGGGGGTCGGGGTGGGAGCGGGGGTGGGGGGTCTTAATATAATTAATTAGGCTTTGCATAATCACCTTCTGTTGCTCTGTAAGCCGATTCGCCAAGCCGGTTCAGGGGGGTCTCGAGCGGATGACGTCACGCTCAGACAAAAACAAAACAAAAGTAAATATCAAAACAAAAGAAATAAAGGAGGGAGGAGGAGGAAGGATAAGGAGACAAAACCAAAACAAGAGGAAAAAGGAAGAAAATGAGAGGAAAAATAAAATGAAACAAGAAAAAAAAAGAAAGGAAATGAATACAAAACATACAAAATGAAGAGACAAAGATAAAATCAGCAACAAACAAAGATACATAAACAAAATAAAAGAGGAAAAAAAAAACATAATAAAAGCCAATAAATGAAAAAAAGAAAGACAGTAAAAGCAAAACCAATAAACAAAGAGACAAACAAAAACACGAAAAAGGAAAAAAAAACAAAAAAAAAACGATCAAACAAACAAATAAGTAAAATAAAATAACAACAATAAAACACTTATACAAAGTTTCCCCCTCTGCCACCACTAATCTACCAATCTGCCAGCACCTCCTGCCACCTGTAGCCAACTCCTGCCAACATCACATCCACGAAACAATGGAGCTAATATTTCTTTCCCCAAGACCAAACAATCGCCAATAACCCGCTTAGTGTAAAACCTCCAAAACAAAACAGTTAAGTATGTTTATTGTTTGGGCATCAACAGCTAAGTGAAAAAAAAAAAAAAAAAAGCATAAAAAAGAGAAAGAATATATATCTTTTTTTCGTCTTATATTTTTGTGTTCTTCTCTTTGTCTCGTTTTTTTTTATTATTATTATTATTTTTTATTTTTTGTCTTTCTTTATTTTGACTTTTCTGTTTTTCTTCTTTTCGTCTCTATATTCTGTCTCGTTATTTCTCTCTCTCTCTCTCTTTGTCTCTCTGTCTCTCTAACTCTCACTCTCTCTCTTTCTCTCTCTCTCTCACACACTCTCACTCTCACTCTCACTCTCACTCTCTCTCTCACTCTCACTTTCACTCACTCTCACTCTCCTCTTCCCTTTCCCTCTCATCCCCTTCAGCCTCCCACAACCTCGCGTGACCCGTCGTGTAGCATTGATCCACCGCGGGGACATAATCATTTGGCGTGACTTGGTGGCAGCCTCAGGTTAAGTGAGGCAGGCACGCGACGCCGTATAGGGGGGGGGGGATAGGGTGAGGGGCGAGAAATAGGGTGGAGGAGAGTGGGGGAGAGGTGAAGAGGGAGTGGGGGGGGGGAGAGGGGGGGGGGATAGGGTGAGGGGCGAGAAATAGGGTGGAGGAGAGTGGGGGAGAGGTGAAGAGGGAGTGGGGGGGAGGTGGGGGGGGATAGGATGAGGGGCGAGAAATAGGGTGGAGGAGAGTGGGGGAGAGGCGAAGTGGGAGTGGGAGGGGGGGTGGAGGTGGAGGCGATGGTGAAGATCGGGAGGGGGTGGGGGAATGAAAGGGAAAGGTGCGGAAAAGAGGGGAAGATGTGGAGGGGAGATGTGGAGAAAGGGAGAGAAAGGGAAAAAGAGGGAAGGGAAAATGAGGGTCGAGGAGGAGAGGAAGGGAGGAGGAGGGGAGGGAGGGAGGAGGAGAGGGAGGGAGAGAGGGAGGAGGAGAGAGATGGAGGTGGGGAGGGAGGAGGAGAGGGAGAGATGCTGCGTGCAACGGTAATGGGGGATAAGAGAGGGATGCTGTGAGGGTCAAGAAGAACATGGGAGAAAGTCGAGAAACAAAAAAATAAAATAAAAAGGGGGTTTGGAATGAGAAGAATGCATAGAAGAGCAACAAAAACACAAGGTACTAAAAACAAAGAAAATTAAATATAGCAAAGTAACTGGATACGGCCAAGGAAAACACACATACACAATCACAACCACACACACACACACACACACACAATCACACACACACAATAACACACAATCACAACCACACACACACACACACACACAATCACAACCATACACACACACAATCACACACACACAATCACACAAACACAATCACACACAAACACACACAACGAACAAAATCACACAAAGTAAAGCAATAAAGGAGTAAAACGCAATGAAAGGTGCGAAGTACGAACACCACGCCAAGTCCAAAGGGTTCTCTGAGGCCAAGACTTTGAAGGGGCGTTGCGCTTATCGATGGGCGGGCGGCTCGACAGCGTCATGAAACCCTCGCTCATTAGAGAGAGAGAGAGAGAGAGAGAGAGAGAGAGAGAGAGAGAGAGAGAGAGAGATGAGATGAGAGGAGAGGAGAGGAGAGGAGAGGAGAGAAGAGGAGAGAGAGAAAGAGAGAGAGAGAGAAAGAGAGAGAGAGAGAGAGAGAGAGAGAGAGAGAGAGAGAGAGAGAGAGAGAGAGAGATGAGATGAGATGAGATGAGAGGAGAGGAGAGGAGAGGAGAGAAGAGGAGAGAGAGAAAGAGAGAGAGAGAGAAAGAGAGAGAGAGAGAGAGAGAGAGAGAGAGAGAGAGAGAGAGAGAGAGAGAGAGAGAGAGAGAGAGAGAGAGAGAAGAGAAGAGAAGAGAAGAGAAGAGAAGAGAAGAAAAGAGAAGAGAAGAGAAGAGAAGAGAAGAGAAGAGAAGAAGAGAGAAGAGGAGAGAGAGTGAGAGTGAGAGTGTGAGAGAGAGAGAGAGAGAGAGAGAGAGAGAGAGAGAGAGAGAGAGAGTGAGAGAGAGAGAGAGAGAGAGAGAGAGAGAGAGAGAGAGAGAGAGAGAGAGAGAGAGAGAGAGAGAGAGAGAGAGAGAGAGAGAGAGAGAGAGAGAGAGCCAGACTTTTCATTCTCATCACACCAAGACTACCATAGTTCCCTCGCTCCCACGAACAAAAAAATAAAATGTGGGAAAAAAATAGGAAAGAGGGTACAAAAAAAAAGAGAAAAAAAGGGTATAAGGAAAATAAGACAAGGGAAAAAAAAAGGAGCTGAAGAAGGAAAAGAAGGAGAGAGAGAGAAAAAAAAAACGTAATTTTCCTGCCCCTAATAATTTTCCGGGAGGTCCTACATAATTTTCCGGGCCGCGAGACGTCAGCCTTTCTCCTCCTCCTCCTCCTCCTTAACCCTCCTCCCCTACCCACGCCCCCCCACCCGTATTTGTGTCACTATCCCTCCCTCATCTTAACACGTCATCACTATCTCCATCTCACTGAAACTGGATGACGTCACACATTTTCTTCCTCTGTCAAACTATTTCCGTTATCTTCCTTTTTTGAAAAGATTATGATCATCGTTCACTTTTTTATTTACTAAAAAAAGGTAGCTTTCTTGATATATATGTATTTCATAGGTTGAAATATATATTTTTTCTATGGGTACTTTTTATACATATATATTTTTCAAATCTTGAGAAAAAAACACTAAAGTATCGTAAAAAAATAAATAAGATATTTGATAGTTTCCTTTGTTTGTTTGTTTTTTAAATTCCTGATCTTCCACTTATTTTTTTGTTTCTTATGTATCCCCCTTCTTATCTTATTCTCGTTTTATTTTCCCTCTTTTATCGTCCCTTCATTTCTCATTCTCTTCAGCTTTTATTATTCATTGTTCTCTCTCTTCATTTCTATTTCCCTTCCTTCTCCCCCTTTCCCCTAGCACTCACGCCCACCATTCTAAAATGCCACTGGCTATTAGAATTCATTGGGGCACTGTGCTCTATTCTCTTATTTTCTCTCTCTCTCTCTCTCGTTCTCTTTCGTTCTTTCTCTTTCTCTCTCTCTCTCTCATTCTCTCTCTTTTTCTCTCGCTTTGCCTCACTCTAATTCTTTCTGCTTCTTCTTCTTCTTCTTCTTCTTCTTCTTCTTCTTCTTCTTCTTCTTCTTCTTCTTCTTCTTCTTCCTCTTCTTTTCTCTCTCTCTCTCTCTCTCTCTCTCTCTCTCTCTCTCTCTCTCTCTCTCTCTCTCTCTCTCTCTCTCTCTCTCTCTCTCTCTCTCCCTCCTTTATCGTCTCTATAGACGACACAGGGGTTAAATGATAAAGGCTCGACCACTAGTATGTCTTCTTGTACTTCTGAGTGTTCATGAGTGGTCAGGATGTGTTAGGTCTAGGCATTAGATTATTCATTTGCTTTTGTATAAACATCCAAATCGAGGTTGTTTAATGTATGCATGTAAGTTGTTGTTTTAACAAGCATATTGGCAAAAATTTACATATATACTAATCCACCCAAAACAGACAGACACACACACATACACATATGTACACGCACACACACACACACACACACACACACACGCACACACACACACACACACACATGCACACCATCTCTCACACACAAACACAAACAATCACACAAAAGGTGTTTACATAAACCAAGGCCGGCCTTCTTTCTACCTTCTGTCGAACCCTTCTACCAATTAATATCCATAACCAAACTTGCACACATTGAATGGCACGTTGCAAAAAAAAGAGTATTACACAGATAAATATATTGTTAAAAGGGTTTCACTAAAAGAGCAATTACATCGTTCCATCAGATCCCTCTGTTATTTGGCAGCGCACCTGAGTTTCAAGCCAAGGACTTGAGGGGAAGGGGGTGAGGGGAAAACACCTGTTGATCGCACCTGTTGGGGGACTGATCTGTTGCTGGGGCTGTTGCTTCTGTCTAGCTTGGTCCCCTCTACCTGTTGGAGCCCAAACTAAGTCCCTGTTGATGCTTCTGTTGGTGTTGATGTTGTCTTTTGTGTATCGGGGATGTAGAGTGTTTTTTTTTCTTTTAATACTTTAATAATTCAGACGTGCGTTTTTGTTTTCTATATCAAATTTCATTGGATTATATTTAATCATATCCTTTATTTGAGATGTTTGTTTTATCTTTCTTTTTTTTCTTCTTTTTCTTTTATTTACTTGTTATCTTTATTTTCAGCCAGTTATATTTTCTTTGATTTTATCTTACTTATACATGTGCTTTTTCTTTGATACTTATCATCCTTATTCTTATTCTAGCTAGCTACTTTGTAGTTGAATTAATATCCTCACTCTTATCTATTCATTTATTTATCTATCTAATTTTTTCTAGCTTTCAGAGTTATACGTTGTTGGATAACCTTCACCTATACTTAACATCATGACCTCTGCTCTATTTCATAACTATAACTGATGCATTTCAAATTAAAGTGCTTGGTCTCTTGCTGATTAATTATGTAGAGTGACAGAGGGTAAGAGAGAGAGAGAGAGAGAGAGAGAGAGAGAGAGAGAGAGAGAGAGAGAGAGAGAGAGAGAGAGAGAGAGAGAGAGAGAGAGAGAGAGAGAGAGATGGAAAAAATGAAGGTTTTATTAAGTGCTTTGGCTCTTCAGCTAGTCTGACTGTACCTGATGCAATCATTAAATCACATCCTGTTGCGATTTTTGTTCTGCTTCCTGAAGTTTCTGATTTTCCCTCTGATCATTTGATTGTTGTTTGTAGATCATAATTAAAAAGAGAATTCTGGATTTCATTTCTCCTCTCTCTGTCTCGATGCACACACACACAGACACAGACACACACACACACACACACACAAATACAAACACAAACACAAACACACACACACAAACAAAAACACACACACGCAAACACTCCTTTACCCCCATATAAAACCAGCCCTAACCTATTCCTTCTAAAGAAACTTCTAGAACCATCAGTCACCTAAAGAATCACTTTCTAGGTTTCCCCCATAATTTCCATAACCCTCTGCCTCTCTCGTTCCTTTTTTTGAAGGGGGGGGGAGGGGGAGGGGGGAGGGGGGTAGCTAACCAACTCACTACGTCTCACATATGTTCCTTTCCCACTGCTAGAATTTCCTCATGGTCTATTTTGCCCCCCTTTTCTCTCTCTTTGTTTCTTGAATTTCCTTTACGCTCCGTTCGTCTCCTTATGTCTCATTTGGTCAATTATCTGCGTTTTCTGATCAATTTCTTGTGTTAAGAAATTTTCATATTAAAAAAATGATCTTTTGCTCAAATTAAGTTCTTCTGTTCTAGCCTGATTCAGTTTTTGTGTTATGTCTGGTTTGTATATTTAAAGTATTGACTAATTACTTGACTAATGGTCTTGTTACTAATTCATATACATCTACATAATGTAAAAGCTTTTTAAGATGAGCATGGATATAAAAAAAAGTTCGGTTTGCGCTTAATTATACTGGAAACAGAGCTTATGTATCTTATATAACTATTATATATATCGTTATTATTATTTTGGTCATGATTATCATTATCGTCATTATTATAATTTCTATTGTTATTATCATTATCGTTGTTATCCTCATTATCAATATCATTATCATTATTCTTATTATCATTATCATCATTATGAATATACCTCTTGCTGGATTTAGCATGATACTTGCAACAGCATCATCATCATTATCAGTCTTTTACATCTTATCATTCTCACCAACATCATCATCCTCCTCCTCATCATCATCATCATAATTAGTGTCATACTCATCAACATCATCATCAACATTTAACAGCAATACAGGCGTCATCCTTCAATGAGCAAATATTACATCTAATTGGCTAACATTACATTTACAATTCAGTTCCTCACCCCTACCCCCCATAACCCCCCATACCCCCCCATACCCCAACCCCCTTCCCTAAATAATCATTATTGGATGTTTTGATTGATAACTCTTCAGTTTTTCAATTATCAGGCGAAAAAAAAAAAAAAAAAAAAAACATCATGGAGTTTGATACATTCTGTATCGTGGACTAGACACTTCGCAATTATCATGCTTCGATCAAATCACGTGTTCATATTGCACCGCCGTTGCCCGAGGAGACTGATTGCAGTTGCGGAGCCGTTCTCCTCGCAATAGCAGATCAAATATAGGTTATGTATGTATATGGATGTGTGTGTGTGTGTGTGTGTGTGTGTGTGTGTGTGTGTGTGTGTGTGTGTGTGTGTGTGTGTGTGTGTGTGTGTGTGTCACAGAGAGAGATATATATATAAAGAGAGAGAGCTATATAGATATATATACATATACACATATATATATATATATATATATATATATATATATATATATATATATATATATATGTATATATATATATATATATACACACATATACATATATGTATATATAAATACTTAAACATATATGTACATATATACACACACATGCATATATTTAGCTATACACACACACACTGCGAGAGAGAGAGAAAGAGGGGGGGGGGGATCTAGCCAGACAGTCACAGATCATCATTTACCAATAAAACATTCAATACATTTTTTCCAGATCTGCAAACGGCCGGTGAGGAACAATGCCTTCGCTTACGTACCTGATTGATCGAACATAAAAAAACGAAAGAAAAAAAAGAGTTATGAAGTGTCCAATTTGCCGACGAATACATCAAGCCGGAAAAGTATACAAAAATTCCATTCACACTTCAGCTAAAGCTTTAAACTCGATTACAATCACAAAGCGAAAAGTGACGGCAGGTTTCACCCCTCCCCACTTTACCCCCCCCTCTCCCCCCCCCCTCTGCCCTGTCCTACCCTCCCTTCATGTTGTATAAAGGCAGAGAGTGCCATTCGCCCCCCCCTCCCCTCTAGGTGTGTATGACTCTCCTATGTATGGGTGCGTTGAGTAAAGGGCCTGTATGTTTTAGTCTATCAGGTGTTGATTCAATAGTCACAGCAGACGCAACGAAAGAAACACATACACATAAAAACAAAACAAAACAAAACAAAAATACGGACATAAATGACACACACAAATACAGACACACACACCCACACACACGCGCATAAAACCCCGTTACTCCACACGCACACGCACGCACACACATGCACACACAAGGCTTCAATCACAGGGATTGAGTTGAATATTTCGATACGAAATTAATTCAGTTCTGGGGAAACGTGTAACAGATTTTTTTTTCCTATGCACATTCCCATTCTCTCTCGTCCCTTGGGGGGACTACAGTAATACAGTGGAACGATCTATCCTTCATCTGTTACGGTTGAAGAATATTGCTTGATGGATGAGGAATAAAAAGGGAGATAGAATGGTGAGAGAAGGGAGAGAGGGATGAAGGAGAGAGAGAGAGAGAGAGAGAGAGAGAGAGAGAGAGAGAGAGAGAGAGAGAGAGAGAGAGAGAGAGAGAGAGAGAGAGAGAGAGAGAGAGAGAGAGAGAGAGAGAGAGAGAGAGAGAGAGAGAGAGAGAGAGAGAGCAAGAGCATGGCGGAGAACGAAAAAAGAATATATGAGATAGAGATAGACTAAAAAAGAGAGAGAAAGAGCGAGGAGAGAAAAAAAAAATTGACACAATAGGTGACACTCACTGGCTTCAGGTGTTAAATTGAATCACTGTAGGGAAGTTATCACACATACGCATACACATGCGCGCACACGCAAAACACACGCACACGCACACACGTGATTTATCGCTGGTGCTGTGATGCCTGATTCATTTCAACTGAATGATCAATATGAGACTAATAGCTTCTCACGAACTGGAGGCGTCAACTCTGAATATGAGTTTGTGATGTTCAGTTGTTGTTTTTTCTTCTCTTTCAATTTTTATTTATTCATGGTGTCCTGTCTGTCATTTCTCCCATGTGTATTGATGCTTGTCTTGTCTGCCTCTGTGTCTGCTTGTGCTTGTCTGTATACCTGTCTGTCTGTCTGTCTGTTGTCTCTCCTTTCCTACCTTCCTCTCTCTCTCTCTCTCTCTCTCTCTCTCTCTCTCTCTCTCTCTCTCTCTCTCTCTCTCTCTCTCTCTCTCTCTCTCTCTCTCTCTCTCTCTCTCTCTCTCTCTCCCCCTCTCTCCTCTCCTCTCTCTCTCCCTCTCTCTCTCTCTCCCCCTCTCTCTCTCTCTCTCTCTCTCTCTCTCTCTCTCTCTCTCTCTCTCTCTCTCTCTCTCTCTCTCTCTCTCTCTCTCTCTCTCTCTCTCTCTCTCTCCTAACCCTCTCTCTTTCTCTATTAGTCTCTGCGAGTATGTTTGCGCGCCATCGCATGCGGTTACGAGCGCGTATCTTTCTACATATGATGAACTAGACATCTAAAACAACACAGACAGACGAATGAAGCGGCACGCGAATTTGAATAAAGAACTACACAAAATATAAGAGATAAACATATCACTTTCGGAATCAAAACTTCGTCGACAAACTCGCAAAACCCAAACCGCTTCGTAATCAAATTCATGTTGAAAACCCTTCATCCACGGCTCCATACACACGCACACGTATAGACACGCACACAC
>NW_028234424.1:32861122-32863622 GCF_977035675.1 Penaeus japonicus
GAAAAAGAAGAAAAAAGAAAAGAAGAAGAAGAATAAGAGGCCGAAGGGGGGGACTCGGGGAGTAAAATAAGTTCTCTTCCAAGAAAGGAAAATGGACAAGAAGAAAGAATAGGAAAGAGAGGGAAAGAAGTAAAAAAATGAAAAAAAGGAAGTGAAAATAGACAAAGAAGAAAGAAGAGAAGAAAGAGAGAGAAAGAAGTGAGAAAAAAAAAATGAAAGAAGGGAGAGAAGGGAAATATTTAGGAAACAGAAAGCTAAATAGAAAAGACGGGAAAAAAGAAACAAAAAGAATGAGAGAGAAAATGAGAGAGAGAGAGTGAAAGAAAGAGAAAGACAGCAAGAGCGAGAGCGAGAGAGAGAGAGAGAGCGAGAGAGAGAGAGAGAGAGAGAGAGAGAGAGAGAGAGAGAGAGAGAGAGAGAGAGAGAGAGAGAGAGAGAGAGAGAGAGAGAGAGAGAGAGAGAGAGAGAGAGAGAGAGAGAGAGAGAGCCGAAAAGAACCCGCCCTTACCACAGGGGGAATGAAACTCGGTCGTCGTGTATTTGGGACTAGAAGAGACTGCGAAAGGGCCATTGAGACGCCTCATGAATATGTAAAATATTATTAGACCATCTCTTTTATAACTTCATGAGAGTCTCCGCGCATCATCGTGTAATGAGGAACTAGTCGTTAAACTTTTGTTGGTGAGGGGGGGAGGGGGGCGGGGGCGGGGGCGGAGGAGGTAAATCTTTAAAAAAGTAACCAACTTGGGGCTTCGGAGGCGATAGAGGGTTGTGGTGAGAAAGAGAGAGAGAGGGGGGGAGGGGGGGAGGAGGAGGTATATTAGCTGAATTAATCGTTTGTCGTTTGAAAAGAAATTTAATCATAATTATCACAATAACTGCAACGGTAGCTATAACAATCATAACGAACACAGTCGTAAGAGCATTTATAATGTATAAAATAATTACAGTGGAAACGGTAAACAACAGTAATACGATAACAAACTTACCATGATTTCAGAGCAGTATGTGATCATAGGAAAAAAAAGTCTTTCGATTATGAATCAATTGGGAAGGAGATAAGTGGCAACTAAAGACACTTGACCCCTCCCTCTCTTCCTCTTCCTTTTTCTTGCCTCTTCTGCAGCCGAGTCTCCTTCTCTTCTTACTCCCCCTCCCTCAATCCATCCCTCTCTTCTCCCTTCTCTCTATCTCTCTCTTTTTCTTAATCTCCCTTTCCCTCTTCCTCTCTCTCCCTTTCTCTCCTCTCGCTCTCTCTTCCTTACCCCCCCCCCCATCTCTCTCTCTCTATCTCTCTCTCCCAGTCCCCTTCCCCCACTTTCTCTCTCTCCTTTTCTCTTTCTCCTTCTTCGCAGACCTTGCAACTCGCCGTCTTAGCGAGGCTGGCCGCAAGTGTCTCTTGGAAAACACCTCGAGCTCGATACAAGAGTGATTTTCCCCTCACAACTTTCTGCTCTCGAATTGTGTGGAGGACGCGAAGGACGAGGGGAAGAGGGGAAGAGGGGAGAGAGAGAAGAGAGGGAGGAAGAGAGGTGAGAGGGGGAAAGGTGAGAGGGAGAAAGAGGGAGAGCAGAGAGGTGTGAGAGAGAGAAGAGAGGTGAGAGTGAGAAAAAGTGAGAGCAGAGAGGTGTGAGGGAGAGAAGAGAGGTGAGAGGGAGAAAGAGGGAGAGAAGAGAGGTGAGAGTGAGAAAGAGTGAGTGCAGAGAGGTGTGAGGAAGAGATGAGAGGTGAGAGTGAGAAATAGGGAGAGGTGAGAGTGAGAAATAGGGAGAGGTGAGAGGTGAGAGGGAGAAAAAGGGAGAGAAGAGAGGTGAGAGGGATTAAGAGGAAAGGAACGTAAGGAGGGAAAGGTGATGTGAACGGATAGAGTGTAGAAGGGAAAAAAGAGAGAAAGAGGGAATAAGAAGGAAGGGAAAAGAGATAGAAAGAGGGAAGGGAAAAGAGAAATGAGACGGAGTAAAAGTGAGGGAACGTG
Organism: Penaeus japonicus; assembly: GCF_977035675.1. Classification (NCBI taxonomy): domain Eukaryota; kingdom Metazoa; phylum Arthropoda; class Malacostraca; order Decapoda; family Penaeidae; genus Penaeus; species Penaeus japonicus. Next base: position 32,863,098 of record NW_028234424.1, read on the forward strand.
AAGAAGATATGATGTTACAAACGGAGGGAGGTGAGGTGATGGAGATGAGGGAAAAAGGGAGAAAGAGAGAGAGAGAGGATTATTAAGAAGGGATGGGGAGGGGAAGTGGAGATAGGGAGAACGAGAGAACAGATAGAAGGGAGAAAAAAGGGAAATAGCAAGGTTTAAAAAGGACAGAGAATGCAGGAAGGAACGAGACGAAATAAAGGAGAGAGAGGGAGGGAAATAATGAGGTCAGGAGGAAAGCAGGCGTAAAGGAGGGAGAAATGTTGGAACGGAGTGACGATGCAAAGGGTGTGAAAAAGAAGGGAAACTTTGGAAAAGAGAGAGAGAGGGAGGAAGGGAGGGAGGGAGGGAGAGAGAGAGAGAGAGAGAGAGAGAGAGAGAGAGAGAGAGAGAGAGAGGGAGAGAGAGATAAAGGGGGGAAGGGGAAGGGAGGGGGGTCGGGTTGGGGATAGAGGGAGATTAGAGGAGAGAGGGAAGAGAGAGGGAGAGAGGAGAGAGAGACGAGGAGAGAGAGTAGAG
>NW_028234424.1:32868622-32871122 GCF_977035675.1 Penaeus japonicus
TGATAATAATAATGATGGTAATAATAATAATGATAAACACAATAATAAAAAATGGTAATGCTAACAATAACGATAATATCAATAATGATAGACCTAATAACAACGTAAACAGCAACAACAATGATAATAATAGGCATTACGATAATGATAATAAGAATAATAATGATAATAACAATTATACTAACGATAATAATGCAAATACCAATAACAATAATTACTAACAATTACAACAATGATAATATCAATGCAACAACAACACCAGCCGATAACAACAATAACAACCGTATTAAGAGTCACAATACCAACATGGACTCCCCCTCCCCCTTTGCAACAACAACAATATAAGCCACAACCTTTGACCAGAGAACCACTGCCACACTTTCATCAATATCTTAGTTGAGAAAAGTTACGGAAAGGACTGGTTTTTCTTTCGTATATTTTTGAGCATACTTTTTTTTTTTCTTGAATATTCTATGTTTCTTTGTTGTTGTTATTGTTGTTATTATCATTGTTATTACTATTATCCTTGTTAGTTTTATCATTAGTATTAATTATTACCATTCTTGATGTAGTTATTATCATTATTATCATTACTATCATTATCATCATTATTAATGTTATCATAATGCTTATCATTATTATCATTAACATTATCACCACCATTGTCATGATAGTCAATACTACTATCATTACCATCATTACCATTAATATCATCATCATCATTAATATCACCATTATCATTAATATCATCATTATCATTAATACCATCATTATCATTAATATCATCATTATCATCATCATTATTAGTGTTGCTATCTTGAACAGCTGGCTGGAGCGTCAACGACCTCTCAAAGGCTGAATGAAGGTCGAAGGTAAATATACATACACGCAAATGAACAAGCGAACGGATGAATAATTCAATAATGTAAGTGGTCTTTCATCCTATATTGGCCTATCACGGCAATTACCCTCTCAATTCCCCGTCAAGATAAAATTTCCGCTACACTTGCGCTTCTATTAATGTTGCTAAAAAAAACTTCGACAAAGCTACAGAAAATATGTTTATTCAATTCACACAAAACAAATGTTCGAATGGCCACACGCCATTGTCTCGCGCGTTCGATTACGTGGCTCTAGTTTTATTAAAGTTTTTACAACTCAAAAAAAAAAAAAAAAAAAAAAAAAAAAAAAAAATGGCGGCGGGAGTAAAAATACAGTTTCCTCTTCGGCGAAATGATTCTGAGGATCTGTTTACAAACCCCGAACATTAAGTCGTTTATCTGATCCCTTGCAGGCGGGCTTCTATATTGTCATAAATTGATGTCTAATGCGCTTACCGAGGTTGCTAAAGCATCGACTCGAACTCATAGATTCCTTGCCTATCCGATCAGCTGATCTGTTGACTCGGGCGAGAGCGGGTTTACGTCTATTTGTTTACTTGCGCGGATACAGAGCAGGGAGAGGAGATGTGTTTGTTTACTTGTAAGAGCATGGTCGCTTGATGAACTCGTGTTTGTCTGCCGGCGAATATATTGGCTGGTTTCCTTTTTAGAGCATGGATGTTTTTACTATCTATCTATCTATCTATCCATCTATCTATCTATCTATCTATCTATCTATCTATCTATCTATCTATCTATCTATCTATCTATCTATCTATCTATCTATCTATCTATCTATCTATCTATCTATCTATCGATCTATCTATCTATCTATCTATCTATCTATCTATCTATCTATCTATCTATCTATCTATCTATCTATCTATCTATCTATCTATCTATCTATCTATCTATCTATCTATCTATCTATCTATCTATCTATCTATCTATCTATCTATCTATCTATCTATCTATCTATCTATCTATCTATCTATCTATCTATCTATCTATCTATCTATCTATCTATCTATCTATCTATCTATCTATCTATCTATCTATCTATCTATCTATCTATCTATCTATCTATCTATCTATCTATCTATCTATCTATCTATCTATCTATCTATCTATCTATCTATCTATCTATCTATCTATCTATCTATCTATCTATCTATCTATCTATCTATCTATCTATCTATCTATCTATCTATCTATCTATCTATCTATCTATCTATCTATCTATCTATCTATCTATCTATCTATCTATCTATCTATCTATCTATCTATCTATCTATCTATCTATCTATCTATCTATCTATCTATCTATCTATCTATCTATCTATCTATCTATCTATCTATCTATCTATCTATCTATCTATCTATCTATCTATCTATCTATCTATCTATCTATCTATCTATCTATCTATCTATCTATCTATCTATCTATCTATCTATCTATCTATCTATCTATCTATCTATCTATCTATCTATCTATCTATCTATCTATCTATCTATCTATCTATCTATCTATCTATCTATCTATCTATCTATCTATCTATCTATCTATCTATCTATCTATCTATCTATCTATCTATCTATCTATCTATCTATCTATCTAT
>NW_028234424.1:32886122-32891122 GCF_977035675.1 Penaeus japonicus
AGGGTGGAGAAGAGATAGGAAAAGAAGGAAAGGAGGTGAAAGGGAAAGGAAAGTGAAAACTAACGAAAGGAAGGGAAGGGAAAGGAAAGTGAAAACTAACGAAAGGAAGGGAAGGGAAAGGAAAGGGAAAACTAAGGAAAGGAAGGGAAGGGAAGGGAAGAGAAAGAGAAGAGAAGGGAAAAGAAAGGGAAGGTAAGAGAGCAGTTCAGCTTGGAAGGTGAGGAAGAGAGCAGCAGAATCCTAAAAAGGAAATGAAGCAAAGAGGAACATTTAAGTAACTTTGTCTAATCACAGCCGTATGGATAGTGTAAATACCCGCCTCCACAGACAAGCGAGTGTGCTTGAGTTCAAAAACGAAGAAGACAAACTCACTGCGCAAAGCTTACGTTTTTTTTTTTCTTTTTTCTTTTTCTTCGTCTTTTCCCTTTTTATTATCATCTTGATATGACCTTCCCAAACTGGAGAAAAGAATGCAGTAGACGAAAAAAAAGAAGAAGAAGAAAAAATCTAAAAGAAAGAACATAAACGAGGAAGAAATGTTATCTTGCACTTTGCATACGGATTCATTTACAGACTTCCGCTCGGACAAAAGAAAATAAGAATAATGTTTATTTTCTTAGGGCAAACTTCGCTTAAAAAAACGACATAAAAAACAGTGGAAAGCAAAAGGGGTTAGAGCGAGAGAGAGAGAGAGAGAGAGAGAGAGAGAGAGAGAGAGAGAGAGAGAGAGAGAGAGAGAGAGAGAGAGAGAGAAGAGAGGAAAGAGAGAGAGGAGAGAGAGAGAGAGAGAGAGAGAGAGAGAGAGAGAGAGAGAGAGAGAGAGAGAGAGAGAGAGAGAGAGAGAGAGAGAAAGAGAGAGAGAGAGAGAAACAAACAGAAACAGAGGGCCAGAGAGAAAGAGAAAGAGAGAAAAACGTACGGGAAGCAAAATAGTAACAGAGAGAACTAACTCGAGAGAGAGAGAGAGAGAGAGAGAGAGAGAGAGAGAGAGAGAGAGAGAGAGAGAGAGAGAGAGAGAGAGAGAGAGAGAGAGAGAGAGAGAGAGAGAGAGAGAGAGAGAGAGAGAGAATAAGAAAAAAAAAGTGGCACAAAGCATAACAAAACATTAAACCTTTACACAGTGAAGAGGTCAGAGTGGGCCCTTCTTCATGGCTCGAGGCGGGGTACACACTCGGTCTCTTCAAGGTCCAGCCGGGAATGGGGATGACGGAAGGGGAAGAGAGGGGAGAGGGGGAGAGGGGGGGAGGGGAGAGGGGGAGGTGTAGATGGAAAAGAGGAAGGCGGTGGGGGAGGGAAAGGAGGAGGGAGGAAAGGAAAGAGAGGGAGGGGAGGTATGGGAGAGAGATAAATTAGGAGGGAGGTAAAGAAGGAGCGAGGAGAGAGAAAAGAGGAGGGACGAGAGGGAAAGGAGGAGGGAATAAAGGGAAAGGAGGAGAGAAAAGAGGGAGGAGAGAAAGAGGAAAAGGGAGGTGGAGGAGAAGAGAAAGATGGGGTAAAGGTAGGAAAGGATGAGTTCGAGAAAGAGAATGGGGGAGAGAAAGAAAGAGAAGAGGGAGGTCTGGATGGAGGATAGAGAACACTGCGAGAAAGAGGGAAGAAGGAAGGGAGGGGAGAGGAGGAATGATGAGAGGGGGAAGAGGAAGAAGGGAGAAAAGGCGAGAAAGAGTAACAAAACGAGAAAACAGGAGAGGAAAGAGAGGGAGAGAAAGAGGGGTGGGAAGAGAAGTGGGAGGAGGAGGAGGACAAAAGGGAGGGAAAGTGAAGTGTTGGTAAGAGAGGAATGAATTGAGTAAGGAAGATAGAGGTGGAAAAAGGACTGAAGGAGGAGGAGGGAGGGAGGAATTGAGTAAGGAAGATGGAGGAAGGAGAGAGGAAGGGGGAGAAAAAGGGAGGTGGAAGACGGAAGTAAGAATGGAGTAGAAGAGAGGCAAAGGAAGGAGGGAAGAGAGGGAGAAGAGAATAAGGAGGCAAGGTGGAGTGAAAGAATAATCCAACCAACATAAGGAAAACAAAAACAACAGGAATCAGTGCAGAAACTGGAATAAGGCCACAAATAACAATAATCATACTATTACAAAACAAACCAAAACAAAGAAACAAGAAAAATGCAAGAAAGAATTAGAAAACAAATAAACAAAAATATCATAGAATCAAAGAAAACAAAGACGAAAGGAGCAAAAGAGGAGAGGATGAGAAATGATGTCACGACAAAAGAGCAAATGAGACTTTGAAGTTTACAAAGAAAGGGGAAAGAAAAAAAAGAAGAGAATGTAGGAGAGTAAAAGCTAAAGTGCGGAAAGGGAGACAAAAAAAAAGAAAAAAAAAAGACGCCATCTGTTTATCAGTCAACACACGCACTCGCATATGCACTTAATGGCGATCGTAATGCTTAATGTGTTAATTACCCGAATGTCTAAAAATGAGGACGTAAAGAATATATCATATCATGCGTTCGCAAAGTACTCGCACACACACACACACACACACACACGCACACACACACACACACACACACATACACACACACACCCTCTCTCTCTCTCTCTCCCCCTCTCTCTCTCTCACTCTAACTCACTAACTCACACAGGAACACAATAACACACAATTCCCACCTCTCTTTCTCCTTCTCTTTCTTCCCCTCCTCTCACGCACACACACACACACGCACGCACAGAGAAGAAGAAAGACACACACACACACACACACACACACACACACACACACACACACACACACACACACACACACACACACACACACACACACACACGGAGTTTCAGCAGTTGAGGTTTCAAAGGCAGTCAAGTGAAAGAGGGTTTGAGGTTGCCTTCCTCTCCAAGTGCATCGGGCAGGCTCCCGCACTGCTCGTATTGAAAGGTAAACCCAACTTGGCAACCGAACATTATTTACACGACGAATTCCAACACAAATTTCATGCTTGTGATAGTCGATGGAGGGAAGAGGAGAAAGAAAGAAGGATGCTTTTTTTTTTTTTTCTTTCTTTTTTTTTTCTTTCTTTTTTTTTTTTTGTCTCGGATGGGTCTATCGGTTGTCTTTTGTTGGGCCTACTGTATTTATCTCTATCTATCTATCTATCTATTTATCTTTCTCTCTCTATTTGTCTATTTCTATCTCTTTTTCATTCTTTCTCTTTTCCCTTTCTCTCTCTCTCTCTCTCTTTCTTTCTCTTAGTCTTTGTGCTTAAACAAATACAAAATGTCTCCCTCAGAAACTCTCCACCACATGATGTGCACATGCATATGCTTTCGTATTTGCGTTGAAGCAAATGTAAACACATTCTCTCATGGATTTATACATACGCATAGATATGCGAAGCTACACATGCACGCCTATTCGAGAGCATGCAAATATATGCCTTCATCCTTCCAAATATAGTGAGGGTATCCTCCATGTGTGCGTTTCCGACCGCCTCCTTCTTCAGTCTCAAGGAAATCCCTCGTCCCTTTTCCCCTCCTTCCTCCTCTTCCCCTCCTCTTCCCCTCATCCTCCCTCCCTTTCCCCTCTCATAATGAGAGCATCGGTGGCGCTGACGCCGACCCTTTGTTAAACGCGGGAGCAGTCCGGTCGCCTCACCTCACTGTCAAGACTTCTTCTTTAAGGTGACTCACTGTTTTGTCAGTCAGCATGTGTGCGTGTGTGTGTGGATGTGCAAAGCCGAGGGGAGGGGATCTGTTCGATTGTGTGTGCATGTGTGTGGGTATGTGTGTTTGGTTGTGTTCTTGGGGGGAACTGGGTGTATTTATCTGTGTGTGTTCGTATGTTGTAGTTGTGCCTAAGTTTGTGTGTGTTCATGTTTGAGTTTCTTTGTGGGCGTGCATTTATATATGCGCGCGCGCGCGTGTGTGTGTGTGTGTGTGTGTGTGTGTGTGTGTGTGTGTGTGTGTGTGTGTGTGTGTGTGTGTGTGTGTGTGTGTGTGTGTGTGTGTGTGTGTGTGTGTGTGTGTGTGCACTTGCTTACTTGCATACACATCTTTTTGAGAAGAAGCATGTGTAGTCTCTCTGTATTGCTACACTTATCGATGCACGTATATACACAGACGCATGATTGAAGACGCCCATTCGCCCACACCATCACATTACGGACCTTGTACTGTGGATGCAAACATACCTTCGTTTTTCCCATCCCCTTTTTCCTCCTCTTTCTCCTTCGATTTCCACCTGGCGCCTCCCCTGCGCCGTGGCTGTCTTTCGAGATTCCTTCATGATCTGTCAAGTCCTTCGACAGCGCAATACCCAGGGCGGTGACGGCTTGGTATCTGTCCCATCATCATCTTTCATCTCCTCCGTGAGAGATGAAAACGTCTCTCAAGACACCAAAAACAGATGTATGTCTTGGGCCGTTGTCTCGCTCTCTCTCGCTCTTTCGCTCTCTCTCGCTCTTTCGCTCTCTCTCTCTCTCTCTCTCTCTCTCTCTCTCTCTCTCTCTCTCTCTCTCTCTCTCTCTCTCTCTCTCTCTCTCTCTCTCTCTCTCGCATGCGTCTTTGATGTCTCTCTTTCTCGACTATTGTTTTTTTCTTCTTCTTTGTTGTTATTGTTGTTGTCATGTGTATGTATGTAGGTGTATTAACTATTATCTGTTTTATCTATCTCTCCTATCCACCCCTCTCCCTCCCCCCCTCTCTCTCTCTCGCTCTCCCACTCCCTCTCCCTCTCCCCCCCTTTTCTCCCTCTCTCTCCTTCTCTCACTCACTCGCTCTCTCTTCCTCCCCCCCTCTCCCTCTGTCGCTCTAACCTTTACATCTCTAGGGTTATGTCCTCTTTCATTTTCCATTCGCTTAAAATCTATCTACATTTCAGTCTTCGTTTTATGTGTTCCTTAAATCGCCTGAAATCGAGTAAGAGAATGAATGAAAAGAAAAAAAACTACTAAGGTGATGGAAAAATGTGGAAATGGAAGAATGAAGGATTGATATGTTAAATAGAGAGCTAGTGAAGATATAAAAACTGATGATGTGAGAGATAAAGATAGATAGATAGAT
>NW_028234424.1:32896122-32898622 GCF_977035675.1 Penaeus japonicus
GTGTGTCTTCTCGCACACACACACACACACATATCCCTGTCCATTTTATCTTTGGGGATTTTCCATATTTGAACATACGCCTCACGCAAAACCCATTAGCCAAAACGGAAGTGTGTTTAAACCCCCTCAAACTTCCCAGACATCCCCAGAGAGTGAAAAAGTATCTCTAATTCTTAAAACATGTCGAACTTCTGCTGCAGATTTCTCAAGTTCCTACAAAAAAGGTACTAACAAACATGCGTTAGAAAATGATCATATATGCCTGCCCGCGCATGTGTGTGTGTGTGTGAGTGTGTGTGTGTGCGTGTGTGCGTGTATGTGTCTATACAGAAAGAGAGAAGAGAGAAAGAAGAGGAGAGAAGAGAAGAGAAGAGAAGAGAAGAGATAGAGAAGAGAAGAGAAGAGAAGAGAAGAGAAGAGAAGTCAAGAGAAGAGAAAAAAAGAGGAGAGAAGAGAAGAGAGGAGAAGAGAAGGGAAGAGAAGAGAAGGGAAGAGAAGAGAAGAGAAGAGAAGGGAAGAGAAGAGAAGAGAAGAGGGAGAAAGAAGACACAGATATGCTGAAAGACAGATAATGACACCATAAAAAATAAATTAACAACCTTCCCCTATTCCTGGCTCCGCCCACTTCCAAACCTGGGAGCAATTCCTCCCACTCCGCCTCCGCCTCCTCCTCCTCTTCTTCTTCTCCCTCCTCCTCCACCTCCACCTCCACCTCCTCCACCTCTTCCACCTCCGCCTCCTCCTCCACCTCCGCCTCTCCATCTGACTGCCTCCTTCTCTTCCTCCTCCTCCACCTCTTCCACCTCCACCTCCACCTCCACCTCCACCTCCTTCTCCACCTCCACCTCCTCCTCCTCCTCCACTACCTCCTACACCTCCTCTTCCTCCACCTCTTCCTCCACCTCCTCAGTCTCCTCCACCTCCGCCTCTACCTCTTCCACCTCCTCCTCCACCTCCGCCTCTCCATCTGACTGCCTCCGTACCCGCTCCGTCTTGGCAATACAGCCGCCCTTCCGTAATATGGATTTCAAAGGATTATTAATATCCTACCTTGCGAGGATCCGACATGCTACCTCGCGGCTAATTTATGATAAGGAACAGCCCCCCTCCCCCCCCTCTTTCCCCTTCCCCTCCCCCTTCCACCTGCATTCCCTCTCCCTCTCCCCCCCCCCTTCCTCCCTTCCCTCCTTCCCGCCTGGTTCGTAATGGAGTTTGCAGGTGGGTCGCAGCGCCGTGTTATTCGTACAGCGTAATGTAACCTCTGAATAATCAAAGGTAACTGTATGTAGCCCTTCATCGGTGGAGGTAGGCGGTGGGATTATTATCAGGCTTGTTATCTTTCTCTTTCTATTTTCTCTTTCTCTCACTTTTCGCTTTTTCTATCTTTCTCGCTCTCGCTCTCTCCTGCTCTCGCTCTCGTTCTCGCTCTCGCTCTCTCTCTTTCCTTCATCTTTAATCTTTACCTTCTCTTGATTAAAAAACAACAACAACAATGTATCTCTTTCTCCTTTTAATCAGTTTCGTATGCACGTAAGATTATAATATACTTATTATTGCGCACACACACACACACACACACACACACACACACACACACACACACACACACACACACACACACACACACACACACACCAACGTACAAACACACACACACACACTCACAAAGGCCATAACCTTTTCACTCTTTTGTGTATAGCCTTTGTACGTACTCTCCTGCGAGCAAAGGAAAACGAAGCACCCTTTCTCTATAGCCTTTGGGACACATACAAAGTGTGTGTTGAAAATTACACACACGCACATAAACAAACCTCTTTGTAAAGCGTGTAAGAGTGACTATTCATTTGGCAGGTGAAATATTAAGCCATTTTTCGACCTTTTTTGAGATAAAAGTCTTGGAGAAAAAAAAGTGTTTTTTTCTTTTCTTCATAAGAGTATTCGTGAAGGTAGTAAGTCTTACGATAGGTCATTGTGAGCATAGCTCTATCATTGCAAAGTTTTGGGCATGTAAGTTTGCATATTTCTGCATTAAATTTTCAGCATGGTGTATTATAAAATATGAATTCTGAAATAATGTGCCAAATAAATGTTGCAAAATTATTCATGCCTTGGACAACATAAACCGGAAAATCAGTCTGGAATAAGAAATTGTTAAATAGTTCCATTGTGTACTGGAGATTGTGGTGAAATATTAAAATGAAAAGATAATACACAGGCAATGTAAAATGGAGATAGGAAAACTGAGGGAGAGCCAGAGCAAGAACTTAAGATAGAGAGAGAGAGGGGGGAGGAGAAAGAGAGAGAAAGAGAGAGAGAGAGAGAGAGAGAGAGAGAGAGAGAGAGAGAGAGAGAGAGAGAGAGAGAGAGAGAGAAGAGAGAGAGAGAGAGAAGAGAAGAGAAGAGAAGAGAAGAGAAGAGAAGAGAAGAGAAGAGAAGAGAAGAGAAGAGAAGAGAAGAGAAGAGAAGAGAAGAGAAGAGAAGAGAAGAGAAGAGGAAGAGA
>NW_028234424.1:32916122-32918622 GCF_977035675.1 Penaeus japonicus
TCGCTCTCCCCCTGTATCTCCCTTCCCATCCATTTCCTTCCCCTTCTCCTTCTCCTTCTCCTTCTCCCTCCCTCCCTCCCCACCAATCTCTTTCCCTACCCATATCCTTCTCCCTCCCTCCCATTGCCATCTCCTTCCCCTCCCTTCCACCTTACCCATTCCCTTCCCCCTTCCTCTCCCTCTCCCTCTGCCTCTCCCTCTGCCTCCCCCCCACCCCCCTCTCTCTCGGAAGACGCTATACGATGGCCTGAAGCGTCTTCGGGGAATCCCCTTGTCTGAAGATGGAATATAAGCGAGAAGTCCCTCGTGTGTGTCTGTCTCGGATGCGGGAAGACGCTTGGGGAGAGGGAGGGGCGGGGGTAAGGGGGAAGTGGGGAAGGGGAGGGGGGAAGGGATCTGACATCTCTGCTCGGAGGTGGAGGGATGAGGAGGTGGAGGGGTGGGGAGGTGGAGGGATGAGGAGGTGGAGGGATGAGGAGGTGGAAGTGGTGGAAGTGGAGGACGAAAGGAGGTGGAGGGGTGAGGAGGTGGAAGGAGGAGGTAGAAGTGGTGGTAGTGGAGGACGAAAGGAGGTGGAGGGATGAGGAGGTGGAAGTGGTGGAAGTGGAGGACGAAAGGAGGTGGAGGGGTGAGGAGGTGGAAGTCCTGGAAGTAGAGGACGAAAGGAGGTGTAAAGATGAGGAGGTAGAAGTGGTGGTAGTGGAGGACGAAAGGAGGTGGAGGGATGAGGAGGTGGAAGTGGAGCCAGAGTAGTATAGGTGGAGTTGGTGAATATTGTGAGTTGAGGTGATGTAACAGACGGTGATAATGGCGTGCAAGGTAGAGAAGATGAAGAGGGAAGGAGACAAAGCAACTGAAAGAGGAAGAAGAAGAGGAGAAGAAATGAGAAGAAGCAAAATCACCACTAGGAGAACAAAAAAAAGAAAAGAAAAAAGACTAATATATATATAGAAAGAGAGAGAGAGAGATGAGATGGCCTCTTTCCTAATCCCCGAATGAGCGCGGAGCAAAACGCTTCCCTTCAATGCCATCGTCGCCGGCGTCTTAATGCATCACCAAACATCACCACACACGTCTCACCCCCAACCCCCCATCCCCCCATCGTCGCTTCTCTCTTCCCCTACTAACCCTCATCCTATCTCCCGATCTTCCATTCCCCTTTTCCTTCCTCCTCCCGTCCCCTCTTTGAACTTTTCTGCCCTCTTTCCTCTTCTCTCTCCCTCCCTTTTTTTCCCATGTGCCTCCCCTCCTTCTCTTCCTCATTCCCATTCTCTTCTCTCTTTTCTCCTTCCATTTTTCCATCCTCCTTTTTATCTTCCCCTTCTTGCCTTCCCCCTATTCTCCCCTTACCTTCTTGTCCTTCCCCTTCTGCCCCCCCTCTCTTTCCCCTCCTCCTCCTTCTGCCCCCCCCCTCACTCCCTCCCACTCCCCCTTCTACCCGACCCTCACATACTCCCACTCCCCCTTCCCCTCCTCCCCCCTCATTCCTTCCCCTTCCCCTCACTCCTCCCCCTCCCCTCCATCCCCAGACTCACCGCACATCCATCGACACTTCAAGGAGCCACCTAATAACACGAGGAAGATAAACCGATATGCATCTCCTTGTAATCATGTGTGGAATTCCTCTTGGTCCAAAGAGGGGAGACAGCGCCGGGAGAGGGGAATGGGGAGAGGGGAGGCGAGGTGAAGAGGGGGGGAGAGGGATGGCGGGGTGAAGAGGAGAGGGGAGAGGGAAGGCGGGGTGAAGAGAGGGGGGGAGAGGGGAGGCGAGGTGAATAGATAGGGAGAGGGATGGCGGGGTGAAGAGGGGAGAGGGGAGAGGGGAGGCGAGGTGAAGAGCTAGGGAGGAGAAGGAAGGTGGGGTGAAGAGGAGAGGGGGGAGAGGGGAGGCGGGGGGAAGAGGAGAGGAGAGAGGGAAGGCGAGGTGAAGAGGGGGGGGGGGGAGAGGGGAAGCGAGGTGAAGAGATAGGGAGAGGGATGGTGGGGTGAAGAGGAGAGGGGAGAGGGATGGTGGGGTGAAGAGGGGAGAGAAGGTGAAGGGAAAAACATCATGAGAGGAGACGAATGGAAAGAGAAGATAGGAAAAAAAAGTGAGAGAGGAAGAGAGGAAAGTGGAAAAAGAGGATAATGATTCAAACGCATAAAAAATTGCGAATAAGGAAAGGGGAAAATGAGGGAGGAAGGAGAGAAAAGAATGGGAGATGGGAAAAAAGAAAGGACGACGAAGAGAGAGGGGAAAGGAGAAGAGGTAAGGAGAGAAGGTAGAGAGAGGGGATACAAGAAGTGAAGGGAGAGGGGAAGTGAGAGGGAAAAGGAAGGAGGACGAAGAGGGAAAGGGAGAGGGGAAGAGTAAGTCGTGGGAGCCTTCGCCTGTCCCAACCAAAGCTTTTCGTGCGGGAAGGAAGCGATGCGAAGGAAGGCGGAGGGAAGATGAGAAAATGCAGATGGGGAAGGAAGGAATTAGTCGCCTGTCCCAACCAAAGCTTTTCGTGCGGGAAGG
>NW_028234424.1:32928622-32931122 GCF_977035675.1 Penaeus japonicus
ATCGACCAGAGTGAGAAATAGCCAGAAGTCTATGAATTAATAATAACGCCATGGCTAAGATATTCATGTTTAAAGAGATGAATTAATGCAGCAGGGGAGTTAGCGGGTGATTGGAACAAAAGTTGGATTATAATTTGACGAATCAATAGATCAGATTCCGATTAAAGTAATAAACGGGACTGTTCCTTTGGAGATCCGGATGACTTGAAGATTTCATAATAAATCAATCTGCATTGACTAATTCAGCATCTTGAACTTGAGGAGCAAAACAAAGTACAGAAAAAATAATATACTTGAGCACTCATTAATAATGACAGAAGCGAGATAGGCAGGTAGAAAGTGAGCGAGAGAGAGGGGGAGTGGGAAAGAGAGAGAGAGGGGGAGTGGGAAAGAGAGAGAGAGAGAGAGAGAGAGAGAGAGAGAGAGAGAGAGAGAGAGAGAGAGAGAGAGAGAGAGAGAGAGAGAGAGAGAGAGAGAGAGAGAGAGAGAGAGAGAGAGAGAGAGAGAGAGAGAGAGAGAGAGAGAGAAAGAGAGAGAGAGAGAGAGAGAGAGAGGCAGGTAGAAAGTGAGCGAGAGAGAGGGGGAGTGGGAAAGAGAGAGAGAGAGAGAGAGAGAGAGAGAGAGAGAGAGAGAGAGAGAGAGAGAGAGAGAGAGAGAGAGAGAGAGAGAGAGAGAAAGAAAGAAAGATAGTGAGAGAGAGAGAGAGAGAGAGAGAGAGAGAGAGAGAAAGAGAGAGAGAGAAAGAAAGAAAGAGAGAAAGAGAGAAAGAAAGAGAGAGAGAGAGAGAGCGCGCACCGAACGACAGCGAACGACTAAATAGACAAAGAAGAGACAATGATACGAGCGAGTGTCAGTGGGTTTTGAATGCACATAACAAAGGAAAGGCAGGTTTTCTTTGATGCAGAACTGTAATCAAAGGGGAAGATGAGCTTTTAAAGGGGAGACTGTCCGGGAAAGAGGAGAGAGGGGAGGGAGAGGGGGGGAGGGGATAGGGGAAGGGGAGAAGGGGAGGAGGGGAGGAGAAGAGAAAGGATAAGAGGAGGGAGAAGTGTCTATGGATGCCTGTGTGCAGAGGAGAGTGCGATCGAGGGAGAGAGAGTGAGAGGACACACACTTACACACATACACACACAGAGAGAGAGAGAGAGAGAGAGAGAGAGAGAGAGAGAGAGAGAGAGAGAGAGAGAGAGAGAGAGAGAGAGAGAGAGAGAGAGAGAGAGAGAGAGAGAGATTAAAAGAGAGAGAGTGGGGGCAGCAAAAAGTGGAATAAACTAATTGTCAAAAGAAAAGATAGATGGCGTAGGGAAAAGAGCAAAAGAGACGAAGAGGAAAAAGAAGAAGGAAAAGAAAAAATAATTAAAGAAAGAAAGAAAAAACGATTGGGAAGACGAGGGGAGAAAGAAAGGGTAGACACAAAGATCGTGTCAAACCAGAAGACAACATGAGAGAAAGGGATGGAAAAGGAATAGAAAGTGAAGAAAAAAAAAATGAAACATAAGAAAGTCAGACGAAGAAGAAGAAGAAAAAAAAAAGAAAGTGTGGTTTCAAGAAGAAGAAGGATGAGGTGAACCAAACGAAGCCAAAAGGAAGAATAAGAAGAAGGAAATGAAATAGAGAGGAAAGAGGAGGCAAGAAAAAGATGTCGAATTATCGGACGAGGAAAGGAAATGGATCAGAAAGAGTAGGAACAATTGCAGAAGGAAGAGACACGGTAGGGGCCATTGCAACAGGAAGATGTATGATGGGGGTAATTGCAGAAGGAAAAAGCGTAGTAGGAACCATTGCAAAAGGAAGAGACATGGTAAGAAGGAGAGGCAGAAGGTGGTGAAAGGAAGTTTGGAAGAGAAGGAGGAAAAAGGAAGATAAGTGGAGAAGAAGGGACGATATAAAAGAATTGTCAAAACGACGGAGGAAGAGAGAGAAAAAAAAGATGAGGGGGAGGGTGAAGGCGAAGGATTAGTCTAAAAATAATATAAAAAGAAAAAAAAGAAGGAGGAGGGAGAGCGAGGGGGAGGGAGGAAGGGGGGGGGGGCTTGTAGCCATCTTGGGGGACCTCATGCATAAATAATGGTTCGCTAATCCCTAAGTTGTTTATACATGCAAACATCGACGCTCTCTGAAGTGAGAGAGGAGGGGGGTATGGGGGGTGGGGGAAGAGAGGAGGAGGAGGCTGAGGACGGGGGGTGGGGGGGGGGCGAAGGTAAGGATAGACAGGGAGAAAATATCCCAAGTTTTTTTTTAAGACTATGAGGTGATGCCGGGTAATGGAGGTAGGGAGGGTAGGGGACGGGGAGGGGGACGGGGAGGGGGAGGGAGAGGAGAGGTACAGGTGAGATGGCTAGAGAGATAGAAGGAGTTAGGATCTATGAATGTGTGTGTCTGTGTGGTGAGAGAGAGAGAGAGAGAGAGAGAGAGAGAGAGAGAGAGAGAGAGAGAGAGAGAGAGAGAGAGAGAGAGAGAGAGAGAGAGAGAGAGAGAGAGAGAGAGAGAAGGGAAGAAT
>NW_028234424.1:32933622-32936940 GCF_977035675.1 Penaeus japonicus
AGAAGAAGAAGAAGAGGAGGAAAAGGAGAAGAAGAAGAAGAAGAGGAGGAAAAGGAGAAGAAGAAGAAGAAGAAGAAAAAGAAGAAAAATAAGAAAAAGAAAAAAATAAGAATAAGGAGGAGAAGAGGAAGAAAAGAGAAAAAGAAAAAGAGATAATGAGAGAGAGAGAAAGAGAAAGATAAATAATGTGAGAGAGAGAGACGGATAAAAAGATAGATACATAGAAAGAAGGAGAGAAACATAAAGCAGAGAGCAAAAGCGAAGTACAAAATTGCCGAAGAGGACTTGGAGAGCGCTCGCATGGCCTTGCAGGGCATCGAGGAAACACACAAATTATCGCTCAGAGATCGTCCCCGCCCCTCCAAATAGGATTCCCGACCAATCCTTCCCTTGAGGCGAATTAAAGAACGTGGCTCTGGTCTTCTCTCTTCTCCCTTTCTCCCCCCCCCTATCTCTCGCCTCCTTCTCTCCCCCCCCTCTCCTTCCCCCCCCCTCCCCTCCCCCCCCCTCTCTCTCTCCCCCTCCCCCCCCTTCTCCCCCACTCTCCCCCCCTCTCTTCCTTTTTTTTTTTTCTTTTTTCTCCTTTTCTCTCCCTTTAAATTTAAACTTTACCCCCCCTTCCTTTTCCTTCTTTTCTTTTTTACCCTAATTTAATACCTAAACCTACCCATACTCTCTTCTCCCCAATTCAACTACTTATACATTACACCCCCCTTCTTCCTTCTTTTCTTTCCCCCTCCTCCTTCTTCCCTTTTCCTACCCCTTCTTCCTTTTTCCTGCTTTTCTTTCTTTTCTTTTTTCCCCTTTTTTTTCTTATTCTTTCCTTTCGTTCCTTTTTCCCCTTATTTTTTCTTAACCTTTTCTTCCTACTTTTCCTTTTTTCTACCTCTTCCTATTTCTTTTCCCTTTTCTATTCTTTCTACCCTAATCTCTAACCTCCCTCCTTCCTAATACCTTTTCTACTTTCTAAATTTTACTATATTCCTATTTCTACCCAACTATCTTCTATTCTTTCTTCCCCTACCTCTATTCTTTCTATAATCTTTTTCTTTTCCTACTATCCTAACCCCTCCCCTCCCTTTCCCTACTACCCCAAAACTAAAAACTCTTCTCTACTTCTTTCTATTCTTCAAAACCAAACACTCAACCATTCTACCCCCTCCTCTTCTGAATTCTATTCTAACCACCCTTTCTATTCTAATTCTACTCTAAATATTCTATTTTCCTCTATATCCTTTCTTTCTATCTCCTTTTTCCTTTCCCCCCCCCCCCCCCCCCCGCTCTCCCCCATATCTAACCTATCTTTATCTAATTTCTATTCTATTTCAATTCTCTTTCTACTTTCCCTAGTGCTAAATCTAACCCCACCTAATTTCTAATTCCTAAAAAACTAAATGCTAAGAATATATCTACCCCTATTTTCTTATCAACTATCCTTCTATTTCTTTTTCTTTTCCTATTTCTAACACCCCCTTTCCCCCTTCCTTCATCTACTTACTTCTAACTCTGGTTGGGGCTTTTCTCTGTCTATCTCTGTTTTTTTTTCTCTGTCTGTCTCTGTCTCTATCTTTGTTTCTGTCTCTGTCTCTCTCTGCCTCTCTCCTCCTCTCTCTTTATCCTCTGTCTTCATTTGCTCTCACTCGGTTCTGTCTCTGTCTCAACTCTCTTACTTCTTACTCTTACTCTCTCGCTCCTCAGTCGTCTTCCTCTTGTCTCTTCCTTCTTCTCTCACTCTCTCTTTCTCTGTCTCTCTCTCTCTCGCTTCCTCTCTTTCTCTGAGAGGTATTCTGCATTCCCTTCTTCCTTCGCTTCTCTTTCCTCCACGCCCTTCCCCTCTCCCGGTAGGCGTGTGTCCTGTCTGTTACTGCGTGGTCTTTCTGTGCAAGGCTCGGTCTGTGAGGAAGCGGTCTCTGTGTGTTGGGTCTATGCGATGTGATCTGTCTGTGTGATATGGTCTGGTTGTGGGATCAGTGTGGTGTGATTTGTCTGTGGTTCGGTCTCTTTGGTGGTGACCTGTCTGTGGGAACCTCCTATACGCCGTGATGTGTCTGTGGGTCTGACTGTGTGTGGCTTGGCTGGTATTTTAATTCTCTTTGTAGGTGTGTCTCTTTCGGTCTCTGTAGTGTACCGGCTCGATCCTAGTATCTCTCTCTCTCTCTCTCTCTCTCTCTCTCTCTCTCTCTCTCTCTCTCTCTCTCTCTCTCTCTCTCTCTCTCTCTCTCTTTCTCCTGTTTCTTTCCCCCTCTCGCCCAACACCCTCGGAATAGTTTGAATATGCACAAACACCATTTCCGGGCAGTTTCGGCCTGTCTTTGGTATTTACTTTTATTCAATTTCTTTTTCTCTTCGTCCAGGGCGTCAGGTGTTCCGGCGCACGTTCAAGAGGATAGGGCGAAAGGAAAGGAAAACAAAGGTGGAATTATTGAAAAAAGGAAATAAAAAAATAATTATGATATACCGGTTATTAAAGGAGAAAAGACCAGAAAAGTAGATAATGATTCATATCTCTTTTTCTCTCTCTCTCTTTCCCTTCTTTCTCCATTTTCCTACTAACATCTTTCTCTCCTTCCTTCTATTTTAGTCTTATCCTTCCTCCCTCCTTCTCCCCTCTCTTCCTCTATTCCTTTCACCCTTCTCCTTCTCCCCTTCCCTCCCTCCCTCCCTCCCTCCCTTCCCCCCTCCCTCCCTCTTCCCTCCCTCCTTCCCTCCTTCCTGCATACCCCTATTCTATGTATACTAATCAACACCATAATAACTCAAATGCAGAATGGGTTAGAGACAGCGGTCAAACGAGTGAGTGAGCAATCGAGAAGGGGAGAGAGAGCGAGAAAGAGAGAGAGAGAGAGAAAGAGAGAGAGAGAGAGAGAGAGAGAGAGAGAGAGAGAGAGAGAGAGAGAGAGAGAGAGAGAGAGAGAGAGAGAGAGAGAGAGAGAGAGAGAGAGAGAGACAGAAAGAGAAAGAACTAAGAGAGAAACAGAGAGAAAGATAGAGAGACACAGTGAGACACAGTGTCAGCCAGGACAGAGAAAGTAAAACATGAAAGAGAAAAGAGAGAGAGAGAGAGAGAGAGAGAGAGAGAAAGCGAGAGAGAAAGCGAGAGACAGAGTGAGATGGGATGCATGGCGGGCCCTTGATCTTTACAAGCCTTTGTATAGCTCTGATCTTTTAACGGAGTATTGGCGGGTATTTACATATTGGTTTATGGAGCAGCCTTGCATATATATGTATTTCCGGTGGGTGTGATGCTGAGGGTGGAAAGAGAGAGGGTGAGAAAGAGAGGGAGAGCGAGCGAGCGAGCGAGATAGAGATAGAGAGAAT
>NW_028234424.1:32937040-32944540 GCF_977035675.1 Penaeus japonicus
CCCTCTCCCTCCCTCTAACAATTATCCCCCCTTTCTCCCTCTCCCTCCCTCCCTCTGACCCTTCCTCCTTCCCTCTCCCTCCCTCCCTTTGACCCTCCCTCCATCCCTCGCCCTCCCCCCCTTTCTCTCCCTCCCTCCCTCTGACCCTCCCTCCCTCCCTCCCTCGCCCTCCCCCCTTTCTCTCCCTCCCTCCCTCCCTCCCTCCCTCGCCCCTTCCACGCCTCTGTCCCACTGTAATCCCGCGTAATTGCAAGATAGCCAATTTCAACCGAGGAAATAGAATTCTGGATTTTGGATTAAGGATTATTTGCCTCCCCCTCCCTCGCCTCCCTCTCCCTCCCTCCTCCTCCTCCTCCTCCGTCTCCCCCCCCCCCTCTCCTCTCCTTCCCTCCCTCCCACACTCCGTCCCTCCCCTCCTCCCCCATCTACACACGTTAAAAAAAAGTATCGCTTCAGCCTGCCTACCCAATTAGTGTTCGGTAAATGTAAAATATTTCTGTCCAGTTTGAGAGGAACGACGAAATATTTTCATATCATAGTGAATTTAGGCTGAATTTTTAATGAAGTGTCCTGGCGATTGAAGCTTGAAATTTGGATATATGAGACCGCAGAGTTATACGCGCCACGAGCCTCCAAAGGCGTGAATTCTTAAAGGAGTTTGGAGTGATTGTTAGCGTAGAGGCTCTGGCAGTCCACGTATAATGCATGGCTTTGGTGATTTAACCTTTAAGCTGTGATAGGACCAACTTTCGCCTGTGCTAGCTATTGTCGGTTACCTTTGAGTGGGGCTGATACCACTCTTTATATTACGATTATATATAAGCTTAGAATTTACCTTTTTTTCTTCCCTACCTTACCCTCTTTCTAACTATTTTCATTCCTCTCTTTCTCCTGTTTTTTTTTTTATTATTATTATTCTCTTACTTTTTTCTAATCCTTCCCCATCTCTCTTTCACTCTCGCTCTCTCTCTCTCTCTCTCTCTCTTCCCCTCCCTACCATCCTCCCCCTCTTCCTCCCTCCCTCCCTCCCTCACTCCCTCCCTCTCCCTCTCCCTCCCTCTCACTCTCTCTCTCTCTCTCGTTCTCTCTCTCCCTCACACCCTCCTCGTTCTCCCATTCCTTTTTCCACTGAATGATTCATGTTCTCACTACACCCACCGGATATTTATACATTCCATCAAAGGATATTGCAGGAGTAAGAAGAAGGGCCAAAGCTCGTCATAATGGAAGCCTGAGACTCGAAAGCTTTCAACGTGCTCAAAAATGCTCTAATGATATCTGAGCTACGACTCGATCTGCCCTGGGTGTGATGTCTCGGGAAGGAGTGCGCGGGGTCGTTCACGGGCACACATACACACACACACACATACGCACACACACACACACACACACACACACACACACACACACACACACACACACACACACACACACACACACACACACACACACACACACACATACACATAAATGCGTGTGAGTATATATATATATATATATATATATATATATATATATATATATATATATTTATGTGTGTGTGTGTGTGTGTGTGTGTGTGTGTGTGTGTGTGCGTATGTACGTATGTATATGCCTCCATAAAATATACAGTATAATCATTAGAAATATAAATAAACGACCTCCCTATTTGACTCTCTTCGCTCTGGCAATTAAGCGGCCTCGGAATAAAAGGGTCGAGGAGGGGGAGGAGGAGGAGGAGGAGGAGGAGGAGGAGGAAAAGGGATAAAAGAAAGAGGAAGAAAAAGGACAACTAAAGGAAAGCAAAGGATTCTGAAAAAAAGTTAAACGGGAGATGAATAAGATGATTGGTATAAGAAGAAGGAGAAAAAAGAGAAATAAAAAAAAAAAAAAAAAAAGAAAAAAAAAAAGAAAAAAAAGAAAAAGGAAAAAAAAAAAAGAAAAAAAAAGGAAAAGAAAATGAAAAAAAAAAGACCAAAAAGAAAAATAATGGAAAAAAAAAAAAACAAAAAAAAAAAAAAGAAGAAAACGAAAAAAATAAAACAAAAAAAAAAAAAAAAAGAAAAAGAAAAAAAAATAAAAAAAAAGGAAGAAAAGGAACAGAAATAAAAAAAAAAAAAAATAAAAAAAAAAAATAGAGAGAAAAAAGGTAAGAAGAAATAAAGAACAAGAAGATATAAAAAGAAAAAAAAAAAAAGAAAAAAGAAAAAGAAAAAAAAAAAGAAGGTATGAAAGAAGAAAAAAAGAAGAAAAAAAAAAAAAATTGACAAAAAAAAAAAAAAAAGAAAATGAAGAAAAAAAGGGAAAAAATGGGAGAAAAAGGAAAAAAAAAGAAAAGAGAAAAAAAAAAAACAAAAAAAAGAAAAAAAAGAAAAAAAAAAAAATAAAAAAAAAAGAAAAAAATAATAAAAAAGAAAAAAAATAATAAAAGAAAAAAAGAAAAAGAACGAGGAAAAAATGAAAACAAAAAATAATGAATAAAAATAAAAAAAAATTAAATAAAAAAAAAAAAAAGAGAAACCCGAGGGAGAAAAAGATAAAAAAAAAAAAAAAAAAAAAAAAAAAAAAAAAGAAAAAAAAAAAGAAAAAAAAAGGGAAGAAAAAAAAAAAAAGAAAAGGGAGAAAAAAAAAAAGAAAAAAAAAAGGAAAAAAAAAAGAAAACAAAAATAAAAAAAAGAAAAAAAAAAAAATAAAAAAAAAGAAAAAAAAAAAAAAAAAGAAACAAGAAAAAGTAAATAACACAGCGAAAAAATATACAAGTAAATAAAAAAATAGAGAAAAATAAAAAAAAAAGCCGAGAAAAAGGGGAAAAAAAAAATCAAAAGAAAAATAAACAAAAAAAAAAAAAGAAAAAAAGAAAAAAAAAAAAATAAAAAAAAAAAAATGAAAAAAAAAAAGTAAAAAAAAAAAGGGAGAATAAAAAAAAAAAAAAAAACAATAAATAAAATAAAAAAAGAAGGGACGTCCGCAGAGAAAGAGAAGAAAAAAGAGAAAAAAAGAAAAAAGAGGAAAACGTAAAAAAATAATAAAAAGAAAAAGTGGGAAAAAAAATGAAGAAAGAAAAAAATAAAAATAGGAAAAATAAAAAAAAAAGAAAAAAAAAAAAAAAAAAAAAAAAAAAGAAAATACATAAAGAAAAAAAAGGAAACAAAAAATAAAACAAAAAAAAAATGAAAAGAAAAATAAAATAAAATAAATAAAAAAAAAAAAACAGGAAAGAAGAAAAAAAAAAGTGAGAAGCGAAATGAAAAGAAAAAAAAAAAAATAGAAAAAAAAAAGAAAAAAAAAAAAAAAAAAAGAAAAAAAATAAAAAAAGAAAAAAAAAAAAAAAAATAAAAAAAAACAAATAAAGAAAAGGAAAAAATGAAAAAAATAGGAAAAAGAAAAATAAGATGGAAAAATGGAAAAAAAAACTAAAAAAAGAGAAAAAGAAAGGAAAAAATATAAGAAAATAAAAAAAAAGATGGAAAAAAAAAAAAAAAAATAGACGAGGGAAAAAAAATAAGAAAAGAAAAAAAATAAAAAAAAAAAAAAAGAAGAAAAAAAAAGAGAAATAAAATAAAAGAAGGAGAAAGTTAAAAAAAAAAAAAAAAAAGGGAAAAAAGAAGAAAAAAAAATAAAAAAATAAAAAAAAGAAAGGAGAGAATAAAAAAAAAAGGGATAAAATAAACAAAAAAAATAAAAAAAATGGAAGAAAAAAAAAAAATAGATAAAGAAAAAAAACAAAAACAAAAAAGGAAAATAAAAAAAAAACAAGCAAAAAGAATTAGAGAAAATAAAAAAGAAAATGGAAAATAGAAAATGAAAAAAATAGGAGAGAAAGAAAAGGAAAAAAAAAAAGAAATAAAAAAAGAAAGAAAAAAAAAGAAAGTAAAAAAAAAAAAAAAGAAAAAAAAGAATAGAAAATAAAAAAAAGAAAGAAAAAAAAACGAAAAAAAGAAAAAAAAAGAAAAAAGGAAAAAAAAAAATACAAAAAAAAAAAAAAAAAAAAAAAAAAAAAAAAAAAAAATAAAAAAAAAATGTAAAAATTGAGAAAAAATGAAAAAAAAAAAAGAATAAAAGAAAAAAAAAATAAAGAAAAAAAGAAAAAGAAATTAAAAAAAAAAGGAAAAAAAAAAGGAAGTGAAGATAAAAAAAAGAGAATCCCCTCCAAAAAAAGAACAAAATAGAGAGAGAGCAAAGGAGAACAAGACAAAGACGAAGAAAAACTGGAAGGTAAAAATTAATCTCAAGATACAAAGATAGCAAACAGACAGATTAAAAGATTAGAAAAAATAGCAGCATGAAAATCAGGAACTTAGAAGACAGAGAGAAAAAAAATCCCTCTTCAAAAAATAACATCAAGAAAAAAAATAAAAAAAATAAAATAAACGATGAACATGGAGAACGGAAAAGTAGCAGAGAGTTGGTGGAGCTTGGGAGGAAGGGGGGAGGGGTTATTGTAAGTGGGGTGGGCCAGCTATATTAGATGGGTAAGGCATAATAAACACACACACACACACACACACACACACACACACACACACACACACACACACACACACACACACACACACACACACACACACAAACACACACACACACTAAAAAAAAACAAAAAAAAACTCACCCCCACATACAAACTATCCCTCCCACCGCCCCCCCCCACTAGCCCCCCCCCATCCCCCACACACACACACACATACACACACACGCACACCGAATAAAACTGCAGCAAAAACAAACCTCCACCTTTAGCGGTCCGGCGGGCTGTTGACAGACAAAACACCACCAGCTTGGAGACGTGGCAACCCCCGCTTTCATTACACTATCTCTGGCTTGCCTCTTCTACACTGCAATTTCGCCTCTGATGCAGTGATCGGGGTGGAAGGAGGGGGAGGAGAGGGAGAGAATGAGGAGGAGAAGGAGGAGGAGGAGGAGGAGGAGGAGGGGGAGGAGGAGGAGGAGGAGGAGGAGGAGGAGGAGGAGGAGGAGGAGGAGGAGGAGGAGGAGGAGGAGGAGGAGGAGGAGGAGGAGGAGGAGAGGGGAAGGAGAGAATGAGGAGGAGGAGGAGGAGGAGGAGGAGGGTGAAAAGAAGTGGGGAAGGGGAGAAAGAGGAGGAAGAAGGGAAGAAGTGAAGGAAGAGGAGGGGAGAAGGAGGAAGAAGGGGAAGTAGATAGGTGTAGGTAGATAGAAGGGTTAAGTAGCAAGATATAAATGTTAAGAGAGATAGGAGGAGGGGAGTAGAAGGTCGAAAATAGGTAGAAGGGAGAGGTAGAAAAAGAGATAGGTTTAGGTAGATAGAAAAGGGGAGGGGGAGGATAGAAAGGGAGGAGAGCAAGAAGGGGGATTCAGATAGGCAAAAATAGGTGGGGAACTACTATAGAAAGGAAGAAAGGAGACAAAAGGAGAAAAATAAAAAATAAAAGGGAGAAGAAGATGAAAAAAACGAGATAAGGGACGGAAATAAATAAAGGAAAAGTGACGGAGAAAAATATAAGTCAAAGGGATGGATGATAAGGAAAAAAAGAAGAGAGAAAAGGCAGGTAAATAGAGAGGACAGAGCTATGGTACAGTTGACGGGAAAGAAAAAGAGGGAAATTAAAGAAAGATGGCAAATGGTTAGGAGAGAGAATAGAACGAGGAAGTTAGTGTATAAGTAATGAAGGTTCGATAAGATTTTTTTTCCTCAACTGACCTGACATTGAAAAAAAGGGAAAAAAAAGGAAAATGGGTCATACATGACAGGGCAGAATATCCGAGAGGTGTTAAGTAACGGGTCCATGCGAAAGTGCCAGATTATAGTGCCTCGTGTTGGAATGCTGGGCCCTATTTTTGGCACCGAGTGATAATGCCAGATGACAAGCTGTGTGGGCGGCCATCATGCTAGCGCCTGGCGACAGCGGTTCCATCTCAGCCCCCCCCCCTCCCCTCTTATCCCTTCGCTTTTCCTTCGTGAGACCCCCCACATACACACACAACCTCCCACTCTCTTTCTTCAACCTCTTCTCACTTCACCCTTGTCTCCTGTCTACCCCTCCCCCTCCCTCCCCTTCAATCTCTTCTCACACAGCACAATCTTTTCTTTTCACTTGCTAATACTACTGCCACTCCCGTCGTTCCCACTCTCTCTTTCTTCCACCTCTCCTCACTCTGCCGACTGGGCCCCTCCCCCCTCCCCCAGATAGCCCATCCCTTCAAATCTCTCCCTCACGTCCCACTCCTTCCACTCCTTTCTACACCCCCCCCCCCTATACTCCACTCCAGCCTCCTCGTAACGCCAACTCATCCTTCGAGACGCAGGGACAAATGACCGGATGTCGCCCTCAAGGGTCGAAGGTCAAGCGACCGTCCAGCAGAAGCGCTCGCACTTCCGGTCAAGGTTCCGGGTTAGCGATGAAGATTTCCTCACCCGAGGTCGGCCCGGCATCCGGATGCGGGTGAGAGATTGGGGGAGGAGGAGGGGGAGGAGGAAGAGGAGGGGAAGAAGGAGGAGATGGAGGAGGAGCAGGAGAAGGAGGAGGAAAAGGAGGAGGAGGAGGAGGAAGAGGAGGAGGAGGAGGAGGAGGAGGAGGAGGAGGAGGAGGAGGAGGAGGAGGAGGAGGAGGAGGAGGAAAAGGAGGAGCAGGAGCAGGAGGAGGAAAAGGAGGAGGAGGAGGAGGAGGAGGAGGAGGAGGAGGAGGAGGAGGAGGAGGAGGAGGAGGAGGAGGAGGAGGAAAAGGAGGAGGAGGAGGAGGAGGAAGAGGAGGAGGAAGTGGAGGAGGAGGAGGAGATGGAGGAAGAAGTGATAGAAGAGGAGGAGGAAGAAATGATGAAGGCGGTGGAGGAGGGGGAAGAGGAGATGATGGAAGGGGAAGAAAAGGGGGAAGAAAATGAGGATAAAAAGGTGGATAGAGAGAAGAAGGAGAAGGGAGATGGAGGAAGAGAAGGAGAAGGGAGATGGAATAAGGGAGAGGAAGGAAATAGGAAAAGAAGGAGGAAAAAGAAGAAGAGAGGGGAGAAGAGGAAGAAAAAAATATAAAACAATAGAAAGAAGAAGAAGAGCAAGATGACAGAACAAAGAAGAAAGAGGAGAAGAAAGAAAAAGAAGAAGAGCAAGATGACAGAACAAAGAAGCAAGAGGAGAAGAAAGAAGAAGAAGAAGAAGAGCAAGAGGAAGAGAAGAAGGAAGAAGAAGAAGAATTCGCGGAAAGAGAGAAGAAGAGAGAAGAAGAGAGGAAAAAGATGGCCACCCAACGTGATGTCTCACCCAAGGAACGTTAAGACGTTACTAAGACGTTTATTTAAAGTATCAACATTTTTTGCACAGAAAATGGCGGACAGTTTTCTAAAGTTGCGTCGCTTGGTTGTCTTTGTGTGGGCGGGGGGAGGATCGGGATGGAGGAGGGGATGGGGAGGGTCGGGTGGGGGGGCTGGGGAGGGGGGATGGATAGGGGGAATGTGGGAGGAGGAGGGGGAGGGAGGGGTGGAGGGAGGGGGGGGGGGGGAGGGCTTGGGGATGGGGGGGGATTGGAGAGGGGGAGGGATGGAGGGTGGGGAGGA
>NW_028234424.1:32957040-32972040 GCF_977035675.1 Penaeus japonicus
CGTTTATTGTGCTTACATTTACATATTCTTTGCTTGTTTATACTGATTTAGAAAGTTATTAGACATGTGGATATATATGTATATATGTGTGTGTGTGTGTGTGTGTGTGTGTGTGTGTGTGTGTGTGTGTGTGTGTGTGTGTGTGTGTGTGTGTGTGTGTGTGTATTTGTGTGTGTGTGTATATCTATATATATTATATATATATATTATATATATATATATATGTATATGTGTGTATATATATATGTATAAATGTGTGTATATATACACATAAATAAATATATATATATATATATTATATATGTGTATTATATATATATATTTATATTGTATATATATATATATATATTTATATATATGTATATATATATATATATATATATATATATATATATATATATATATATATATATATATATATATATAAGATAAATAGAAAGATAAAGCAAAGAAAAACAAGAAAAAAAAAAACACACACACACTACAAGAGAACCCAACCACCCTAAGAATAAACAAAAACAAAAAGATAAAAATAATAATAATAATTTCTCCTTATCAACATCTAAAAAAAAAGTCAAGATGGAGGAGGTTCTTCTTCCTGCGTGTTTAAACAGCGCGACATACTTTCCTTCCTTCCTTCCTTCCTTCCGTCTGTCTAGGGTCCATTTAAGCGAGTATACTGTGGCTTGAATTCAGTGTCGGTAAGAGGTCATGTTTGTGGAAAGAATGATGATGATAATGATTATCATGAGGATATCAACGAAACTTATGATGATGTTATGAACAAAATTTATAATGATGATATCCATAATAGTAATAATGTTGATAATTACGATAGTGATGATGATAACAATAATACTACCGATGATAATGATGATGATAATAATAATGATGATAATAATAACAACAATTAAGATGATAATGATAATGATAATAGGAGTAATGATAAAAAATAATATGAGTAATGATAATAATTATCATAATGATAATCATATCAATAGAATGATAACAATGATTATGATGATAATAACAATAATGATAATAATAGTTAGAATAACAACAGATAAATGAAATAAAAGATAAAAGACAAAGAATAAAAAAAAACAAAAAAACACAGGATATAAGAGAGAATAAGCATAAGGGTCAGGGGAAAAGGAGAGAGAAAGAGTAATAAAGAGGAAGAAGAGGAGGGGGCGATAAGGGTGAGAACAAAAAGGGGAATAAACGAAGGGGAAACAAGAAAGGATGGAAGGGCAGACAAGAAGAAGAGGAACCATAAATGCACAAAGAAAGAAGGGGAAACATACAAAGAGGAAGAGGAAGAGGATGGAGTTCAAAGCGACACACGTGATGGATGAAAATGGAAATAAGAAGGATAAAGAGAGAAAGATGTGATATATATGTATATATATATATATATATATATATATATATATATATATTGATTTATTTATACATACACACAGATAGATAGATAGATAGACAGATAGATAGATATAGAGAGATAGATAGATAGATAGATAGATAGAGAGAGAGAGAGAGATAGATAGAGAGAGAGAGAGAGAGAGAGAGAGAGAGAGAGAGAGAGAGAGAGAGAGAGAGAGAGAGAGAGAGAGAGAGAGAGAGAGAAAGAGAGGGAGAGAGAGAAGGTAAAAAGGAAGAATGATGCGAGGGAGTGGAGGCGATGAGGGAGGATAGGAGGGGAGGGGGAGGGCGAGGGCGGGGGCAAGCTAGCGGCACTGGAGGTTCCGGCCGAAGCAAAAGAATGCGAGGAAGCACCCCCCCTACCCCTCCTACCCCCCTCCATCTCCCTTCCTACCAACCCTCCTCACCCCTTCCTCCCTCCGGACACCCCCTCCCCCTCCCCTTTCCCAGACAGGTCAAAAATTTTCTCCCTCGAAAGTTCTTATCGGGACTGTCCAACATTCGGAAAGGACATCCTACTCCCCCCCCCTTGTACCCCTATCCCTCTCCCCCCACCCACGCCTTTCTTTCCCCTTACTCTCGTCCTCTCCTCATTTTCATCATTATCCCTCCCTCTCTTATTCCTTCTTTTTATTATCCCTTCTCATATTCTCTCCGTTCGACTTTCCTCCTTTTCTGCCGATTTTCCTCGCCCTCCTTTTCTTCCTTCTTTCTTTCTTCTCTTGACCCTCATTCCCTCCCGTTATCAGTCTTCCTCCTTCCCTCCTTCATTCCTAACTATCCTCCTTCCTTCCATCTATTCTTCCGTCCCTCTTTCTCTCCTAACTGCACTCATATCCTCCACCTTATCTTCCCTCCTACCCTCCCTCCTTTTCTCTTTCCCTCCCTCCCTCCTTTTCTCTTTCCCTCCTTCCCTCCCATCTCCCTGCTCTCTCTTCTACCTATTCACAACTAAGCCCTCTCCCTTCTTCTCTTCTTCCTTCCCTCCTTCTCTCCTAACTACTCTCCTTCCATCTTCTCTCTTCTTTCCCCATCCTCCTATCTCCCTTCGCCCCCCCCCCCCTAATATCTCCCTTCGTCTCCCCCCCCCGCCCCCAATCCTCTCTAAAGCAGAGAATGAATGTGTAATGAAGAATAAACATGCATCCCGGCGGGCAAGCACTGGGTGAGAGGGAGATACAGCCATACATCCATGAGGTATGATCGTGTGCTTGGACTGCTTCTGTGGGTGTCTGGGCAGGGGGTAGGGGGGGGGTAGTAGGGAGGTGGAGGAGGTATGGTAGAGAGATGAGGATATGAGAGAGGGAAGAGGGGGAAGGGAGAAGGATGAGGAAGAGGGGGAGGGAAGGAGGAGTAGCACGAAGAAACACATACACGCAAACACGCACGCACGCACGCAAATACATACACACACACACACACACACACACACACTAGCGCATGCACAAGCAAGGAACTATGGCCGAGGTAAGTTTCTCAGGTCACTAACCTTTGACCTCTCATCTTTAAGTCCCTTTCTTTCGAAATGCCTTCGGATGATCTTATTTTTTTCTCAGGTATTTGGGATAATTCGTGGTGGTTTTGGTAAGAAGGAAGGATAAATGAGAGAGAGATGTGAATGATTGGAAGATACGATAAAGAAAGAAGCGAGAGGAGGAAGAGGAGAGAAAGAGGGAGTGAACATGGAGGAAAAGAAAGAAAGAAAGAGGTAATTGGAATATAGGATAAAGAAAGACAGGAAGGAGAAGAAGAAAGTGGTGAAAAGAAGACAGGGTAAAGAAAGGCGTTGGGAGAAAGGAGAGGAAAGTAAGAAGGGAATGAACAAGACGAGAAGAAAGAAAAAAATATATAAATATATAAAGAAAAAGAAGAGTAGACAGAAAGGAAAAGAAAGAAAGTGGCGATAGGAAGATAAAATATAGAAAGAGGTGAGTAGAAAGAATCATAGGGGAAGAGAAAAGTAAACAGAGAAAGATAAAGAAAGGAGTGAGTATAGAAGATTCAGAAGAGAGAGGCGATAAGAAAACTGAACACAGAAAAAAATGATCAGGAACAAGAAGACAGAGAAGGGAGATAAACTTGGTAAGTGAAAAAAACGTGAATAAGTTAAACAAGAGGTAAATATATGCAGCTATGAATATGCATATAAATGAAACATTAAGATAAGTACAGGAAAAATGAAAAAAAAAAAATTATATAGGACACATATAAAGAAAAAATTCTTTAAAAACATGAGCATAAATATATAACGAAACAAATAAACAGCGAAAAGCTAGAGAAGAGGAGAGAGAGAGAGAAAGAGAGAGAGAGAGACAGAGATAGAGAAAGAAAGAGAGAGAGAGAGAGAGAGAGAGAGAGAGAGAGAGAGAGAGAGAGAGAGAGAGAGAGAGAGAGAGAGAGAGAGAGAGAGAGAGAGAGAGAGAGAGAGAGAGAGAGAGAGAGATGAGAGAGAAAGAAAGAGAGAGAGAAAGATGAGAGAGAAAGAAAGTGAGAAAGAGGAAGAGAGAGAGAAAGAGAGAAAGAAAAAGAGAAAGAGAGAAACAAAAGAGCGCAAAAGAAAGAGAAAAGGAAGAGAGAAAGAGAAAAAAAAAGAGTCCTGATGAACACGGGTTAACTGATCGTAGGTAATTAACGAAAGAGTTTGAGTAGGAAAAATATGAATTTATTAATATGTAATGAGACAAAATGCAATAATGGGCCAGAGGTAATTAGGGAGGATGAGGGGATTACTCTGCAAAGATTACGGGATGAAGATGCGGAGGACGATGGTGATGAGAGGAAAGGGAGAAGAGAGGAAGAAGAGGAAGGGAGGGAAAGGGAAGAGGAGCAGGGAGATAGAAGTGAGAAAGGGAGACGGAGGGACGAGAAGGAGGGGAGCAAGAAGGACGAGGAGGGGGAGGAAGGGAGGAGGAGGAGGAGGGGAAAGGGTGGATGAGGAGGGAGATTATGGTGCGACGATTGGGGGGGGGGGGGCGAAGAAGAGGGGGGGGAGAGGGGGGGAAAGGGAGATGCGAAAGGAGTTGAGACGATGAGGACGCATAGTGAAGAGAGGAGGAGAGGGGCGAAGAAGAGGGGAGTGATGGGTGCGAAAGAGGGACGAGGAGGACGGTAGAGAAAGATAGGAGGATGGGAAAGAAAGGGAGGAAGAGGAGGGTGATTAGGATACGAAAGAAGGAACAAATAAAGTTGAGAGAAAGAATAAGAAAAGGGAAATGAAGGTGCGAAGAGGATAAGCAGAGAAGGAGAGGGAAGGGGGAGAATAAGAATGGACAGGGGGAGAGGGAGATGAAAAGCGGATAGAGCGGGATAGGGAAGGGGAAGGAAGGGGGAGAAGAAGAATGGCCAGGGGGAGGGGGGAGAAGGGGAGAGGAGAGGGGGCCGTCTTTAACGCGTGGAGCAGCTGCTGGACACTATGAACGATGCTATTGTCCGTGCCAGGCAGTTAGAGAGGAATTCTTGGCCGAATTGCATATAACCTTTCTTCGCTCCTTCTCCCCGCCCTCCTTCCATCCAGTCATCTTCTTCTCTTTATTTCTTTTCCTTTTCCGATTGTTTCCTGTTCCGATTGTTTGTTATTGTTGTTTGGTTACTATCCCCCTCTTCCTCCTCCACTCCCCCCCCTCCATCCCACCACCACCCCCATCACCACATCCCCCCACCAACCCACCCCTCACTCACACCCACCTCCTTCTCCTCCATCTTCCCATCTTTCTTCTTCTTCGTCTTCCTTTTCTCCCTCCCTCGTCCCTCCCATAATCACAGGCTTAAGCTTCATATATTTATCAGATATTGAGTAGAGCTTTTTCCCTTCGGTCGGTCATGATGCAGATTTTTCCCGACACGTACATGCGAAATTTTCTGAAAGCGGAGACAGAGAGAAAGAGAGAGAGAGCAAAAGGATTATACGGTTGCGTAGGCGGAGAGAGAGATAGGGGGAAGGGCGGGCGAAGGAGGTGAGAAGGTGGGAAGATAAAGGATGAGACAGATATTAGATAGATGGATAGATAGACAGATAGATAGATGGGTAGATAGGTAGAAAAATAAAAAGATATATATATATATAGTTAGATAGATAGATGAAAAGATCGATAGAAAAATAGAAAGAGATAGAAAGAGAGTAGAGAAAATCGTAAAAGAGTACCATATATATATATATATATAGAAAAAAAGCCAGAAGGAGCCGAAAATAAAAATCCAAAAACAAAAACAGAAGAAGATGAATTCAACAAACAAACAAACAAACAAAACTCGAGGTCACAACAGAGACCAAGCCAGAGAAGCCAACGGAACAAGCGCCTCACGAGGACTCCCCTAAGACAGCATCTGGCGAGCGGAGACCGAAGGACGCGGCGCTCCATACAATTTCCAAACTTCCGGGGAAGCAATCATCTTTTGGCCCTTGATCACATTGACAAGTTGTTAACCAAGTTAGATGTCCAGGCAACCAAGTTAGAAGTTAACAAATGTTTAACAAGTTGAGGGATATCATCGACTTGTAGCCTTCGCTTCTTGTAATATTTTTTGGAGATTTTGTTCTGATTTGCATATTTGGTTTGTTATTGGTGTACTTGTTTGGTTTGATTTTTTGTTTTGTTTCTGTGATGGTTAGTTTCGTTGGTTTTTGTTTGTTTCTCTTTCCTCTATCTCTTACTCTTTCTATGGCTCATACTCTCTCGCTCTCGCTCTTTCTTTCTTTCTTTCTCTCTCTCTCTCTCTCTCTCTCTCTCTCTCTCTCTCTCTCTCTCTCTCTCTCTCTCTCTCTCTTTCTCTCTCTCTCTCTTCTTCTTCTTCTTCTTCTTCTTCTTCTTCTTCTTCTCTCTCCTTTCCTTCCTCAAGCCCTCACTCCCTCCTTCCATCTCTTTCTTTATTTCTCATTTCCCCTCCTCATTCAAACCCGTCCTCCTCCTCCTCCTCCTTCTCCTCCCCTCACTCTACTCCATTATCCCCTTTCATCCTCCCCCCCTCCCATTTCCCCTCTTCCCTACCACCATTCCCAACTCCCAACTACCCCCCCCCTCCCCACCACCATTCCCAACACCCACCTACACCCTCCATTCCTTCCCATCCACCCATTCCCTCCTTCACCCATCCACCTATCCCCTTCCCTCTCCCTCCACCCCTTCCCTCTACCCTCCTTCCCTCACACCCACACCCACCCCCACCCCCATCCCTATCCCCCACCCCCAGCCCCACCCCCTTCTTAAACATAAACTCCGCGATCATTCATCAACAGAAACGCGACAGACCCACCATGTACAGTCTTAAGATTTATGTCTTCGCGCCCTCGTTCCGATTAAGACATGTACACGCTCCTCCCCGCCCGGAAGTTTAGGATGCTTTAGCGCCAAGGAGGGAAGAAGTTTTGGAAGGAGGGAAGGAGGGAAGGAGAGAAGGAGAGAGGGAGATAAGGGGGGAAAGGATGGGAGGGAGGAAGGGAGGGAGGAAAGGGTGAGGGAGGGATTGAGGGAGGGAGGGAGGGATTGAGGGAGGGAGGAAGGGGTGAGGGAGGGAAGGAGGAAGGAAAGGGTGACGGAGGGAGAGATGGAAGAAAGGGAGGGAGGAAGGAAAGGGGGAAAGAAAGGGGGATGGAAGGGGTGAAGAAGGGAGGGATGGAAGAATAGGAGGCAGGAAGGAAGGGAAGAAGAGAGGAAGGAACTGAAGAAGGAAAGCAGGGAAAGAGGGAAGGAGGGAGAGAAAGTAGGGAGTGAGGGAGAAGGGAAGGAATGGAGGTTCGGTGGAGGGAAAGGAGGAAGGAAGGAAGGAAGGAGGGAAGAGAGGAAGGATGAAATTCATAAGGAAGGTGATAAAGAAGATGTTGGAAACAGCAAAGGATGATGAAAAGGCGTAAACATTCCTCTTCAGGCGGGAGTTTGAGATATTTGAGCGCGTTGTTAAGGGCGAAAGGAAAGAAGGAAGGAGGGAAGGATGAAGGAAGGATGAAGGAAGGAGGGAGAAAGGAAGGTGGGAAGGAAGGAAGAAAGGAAGGAAGGAAGGAAGGAAGGAAGAAAGGAAGGAAGGAAGGAGGAAAGAGATGGAGGAAGATAGGAAGGAAGACAGAAAAAAATGAAGGAAGGGAGGCAGAGAGAAATAGGAATGTCGGGAAAGAGAGAGAAGGAATATGATAGGTCAAGATAGGTCCAGAAAATAAGAAGGAAAAATGGAAATGCAGGTCGACCTTAGATAAAAAAAAGAAAAGAAAAAAAAAGAATAACAGGGAAGTTAGAGAAGGGAGAATAACTTTAATTGGATGTGCTTTTTTTCTTCGTGTGTGTGTGAGCGAGAGAGAGAGAGAGAGAAAAAGGAAAGAAGGGGAGAAGAGAAGAGAGAAGAGAAGAGAAGAGAGGAGAGGAGAAGATAAGAAAAAAGAGAAGAGAAGAGATGAGAAATTAAGTGAAGAAAAAGAAAAAAAAAAGAGATAGAGAGAAAAAAAAAGACTAGACTAGAACAGAACAGAGAGAAAAAGAACGAGAAACGAGACTAGTAGAGCCCCCCCCGTTCCACTTCCCCCCCTCGCCCTCTCTCCCCCTATGCCAGTTTTCTCTTCTCAAACGTGATCAGTCACCGATCCCTTTTGTATCTTTGCTATTTCTTATCTCGGTTTCTGCTCTGAGTGTCTCGCGTGTAGGTCTGTGTGTGTGTGTGTGTGTGTGTGTGTGTGTGTGTGTGTGTGTGTGTGTGTGTGTGTGTGTGTGTGTGTGTGTGTGTGTGTGTGTGTGTGTGTGTGTGTGTGTGTGTGTTTCCTCCCATCCAGTTCTTTCTTTCTCTTTCGGGTTTATGATATATCTACCGTGGGTTATTTGATATATGTATATGTAATGTCTTGCTTATGTGATAAATATACATTCCTCCTCACTCTGTGTGTTTGCCCCCCCCCCCCACCCCCACCCCCTCTCTCTCCTTCTCTCTCTCTCACTCCTTTTTATCATTCTCTCTCGCTCTTTTTATCACTCTCTCTCTTGTCACTCTCTCCTCTCTCTTCTCTTACTCTATTTACCTATCTGTCTATCTGTCTATCTTTCTATCTATCTATCTATCTATCTATCTGTTATATAGTCTTTCTATCGCTCTCTCTCTCTCTCTCTCTCTCTCTCTCTCTCTCTCTCTCTCTCTCTCTCTCTCTCTCTCTCTCTCTTCCTCTCACATGACATACATACTAATCTATCATTTACTTGACATTTCTAACTGAATGACATTTAACTATTTCCGGGTCTACATTCCGTATCGTCGATGCGGATTTTCATTTTCATTTTATTTATTTATTTATTTTTATTTTTTTATTTATTTATTTTTTTTTTGGGGGGGGGGGTCAAACACCATTTCCTCTTCTCCTTCCTCTGCACTTCTGAGTCCTTCTTGCTTCCACTTTTTTTCTTCTTCCGTTTCCTTTTCCTCCTCTTAATCGTCTTTCATACGCCCCCCTCCCTTCTTCCTCTTCCTCCTCTTCTTCTTTCCTTCTTCATCATCATCAACAGCAACAATAACAATAGCAAAATCATCACTTCCTCATTTTCTTCCTCCTCCTTTCTCTCTTACTTCTCCTTTTCCCCCTCTTCTACTTCTGCTTCCGCCTTCTCCCTCCCCTCGTTCTCCTCCTCCTCCTCCACCTACTCCCCTTCTACTTTTTCCTCCTCTTCTCCCCCTCCCCATTTGTTCCTTCCTTTACCCCCTCTTCCTCCCTCCTTCTCGTTATCCTCTACTTCTCTCACCTCCTCCTCCTCCTCCTCCTCCTCTATAGTCCATTTCCCTCCTCCTCTGCTTCCTCCTACGTCCCTTCTGCTGACTCCTCCTCTTCCACCCACCCCTACCCCATATCCCAATCCCTCCGCTTCCACCACCTCCTCCTCCTCCTCCCCCTCAAACCTCCTCCATTCCCTCTCTCAATCACTCCCCCTCCCTCCCTCCATCCATCCATTCCTCCTTCTCTCCCCCTCTGCTCCCACCACCTCCTCCTCCTCCCCCTCCCTCCCTCCCTCCATCCATCCCTCCTTCTCTCCCCCTCTGCTTCCACCACCACCTCCTCCTCCTCCTCCTCCTCCTCCTCCTCCTCCTCCCCCCCTTCCCACTCCCCCCGCCCCCTTCCGCTTCCTAATCACGACCTCCTCCATAAAGTCCCAACTCCTAGCGACGCTCCGCAAGTAACGCGTCTGCTAAAGATACTGTTGCTGGCGAAAAGACCGAATAAAAATCACCTTTTATGATCTCTCGCTCTTAACACTCGCGCCACCTGCTTTCCCTGGCCTCTTCATAAAGACCTCTACTTATTTCCCCTTAGCACCCTCCTGTTCCTCATCTTTGGCGTTATTTCGTCTCTTTCTC
Organism: Penaeus japonicus; assembly: GCF_977035675.1. Classification (NCBI taxonomy): domain Eukaryota; kingdom Metazoa; phylum Arthropoda; class Malacostraca; order Decapoda; family Penaeidae; genus Penaeus; species Penaeus japonicus. The sequence goes on from NW_028234424.1 coordinate 32,966,782, forward strand.
TCATTCTCTCTCTCTCTCTCTCTCTCTCTCTCTCTCTCTCTCTCTCTCTCTCTCTCTCTCTCTCTCTCTCTCTCTCTCTCTCTCTCTCTCTCTCTCTCTCTCTCTCTCTCTCATTTCTCTTTTCTGTCTGCCTGTCTATATCTTTCTTTGTCTGTCTCTCCCTCTCTCCCTCTCTCCCCTTCCTTCGTATATCAATCTGTCCATCTATCATTATATCCATCTATTTCTTCCTACAGTCTCTTGATCACATTATTTTATAGATCTCTAATCTACATTTATGTCTCTCTGTTCTTTGTTGTCTAACTTTCCTATTTCCTTTATCTCCTCTCCTTTCTCCTCGTCTTTCTTTCCCCCTGCTTTGCATAACCAACAACAATTTAATCTCTCTCAAATCTCCCTACTCCTCCTACTCCTTCAATAACATCGGGTAGATAAAACACAATCAATCATCGCTGCACAACTCCTTTTTTATCAGATCCTATTCCTCCTCCTCCTACTACGCCTTCCTAGCGGTGCCCTCGCTACTCTCCCTTCCTTCATCCTTCTTCTCTTCTCTCTCTCTCTCCTTTTCTCTCCCTTCCCTCATCCTCCTTCTCTTCTCTCTCTCTCTCCTTTTATCTCCCTTCCCTCATCCTCCTTCTTTTATCTCTCCCTTCTTTCATCTTTCTTCTTTTTTTTATCTCCTTTTCTCTCCCTTCCCTCATCCTCCATCTCTTCTCTCACCCTTACCTCATCCTCCCTCTCCTCTCCCTCTACTTTTTATCCCTTCCCTCATCTTCTCTCCCCTCTTCCTCTCCCTTTCCTCTCCCTCTCTCTCCGTTCCTTCAGCCTCCCTCCCCTCTCTCCCCTCTTCCTCTCCCTTTCCTCTCCCTCTCTCTCTGTTCCTTCAGCCTCCCTCCCCTCTCTCCCCTCTTCATCTCCCTTTCCTCCCTTTCCTCTCCCTCTCTCTCCCTTCCTTCAACCTCCCGCCCCTCTCTTCCCTCTTCATCTCCCTTCCCTCATCCTCTCTCCACTCTTCACCTCCCTTTCTTCCCTTTCCTCTCCCTCTCTCCCCTCTTCACTTTCCTTTCCTCCCTTTCCTCTCCCTCTCTCTCCCTTCCTCCCCTCTCTCCCACATCTCACGGCTGACATATTACCGTCATCACAATTGACTTCTCATCTCAGCTCCGGTATATAAAACGCTTTGATTTAGTACCGTAAAGTAAAATGCTTTGTCTTGCTATTGACCTAACTCGTTCTTCGTCTATTTCCCTCTCTTTTATTATCTTTTTTATTGCTTTCTTCATTATACTGTACCCTCTGTTCGTCCCCAGCTATTTTTTTTTTTTTTTTGTCTGTCTGATTCTCTTTCTCTCTCTCTATCTTATTCTCTCTCTCTCTCTCTCTCTCTCTCTCTCTCTCTCTCTCTCTCTCTCTCTATTATATTATCTGTCTGATTCTCTTTCTCTCTCTTTCTCTTATTCTCTATCTGTCTCTCTCTCTCTCTCTCTCTCTCTCTCTCTCTCTCTCTCTCTCTCTCTCTCTCTCTCTCTCTCTCTCTCCCTCTCTCTCTCTCTTATATCTTATTACTGAATTATTCCCATTGTCGGAGTGGAAATACACCTATCGCCGTCGCACCGTATCCCTCATGCCTCTTTATATTCATCTTTACATATCACGCGTCTACTCCATCACATTTATGTCTCACACTAGAGCGCCTAATCATAATTTAAGACACCCACCATCTATCTATTCTACCAATCTACCCAATCATAAGCATTTTCTTGCCGCTCTCGTATGATATACGTATCCGTTGTTCCGGTACCATGTATATATATATATATATATATATATATATATATATATATACATATATATATATATATATATATATATATATATATATATATATATATATATATATATATATATATATATATACCTTCCTTGCCTCTCTTGTTTACTTTATCTTCTTCCTGTTTTCCTCGTTTGTTCACATCCTTCTTCTGTTTATCAACATCTATTATTATCTCTTCCATACCCCCTTCCCCTTTCCCCTTTAATAAGTCCCCCTTCCCTTTCTTTAAACTATTTAGCTCCCCTTTGGCTCGCCACTTTGATCATCTTAACTACGTTGGCTCTTCCTCCCTCCCCTCCTACTCCCTGTGGTTGTGTGGTCTGGTGCCCGTCTCCTCCCCACTCCCTGTGCTGAGGTGGCGTCACTGGCCATCAACAAGAGCGCGGACATCTGCGGACTCAGGGCTTCCTCGTAACTAGATTAAGACATAAACCTCTTTGTCACCTCCGGAGACAGCGCGTCCTGGCGGGAGGGGGCGGTGATGGGGGCGGGGGGAAGGGTAGGGGTGAGAGAAGAAGAGGAGGTGGAGAGAGGGGTTGGTGAGCTAGAAGGCGAAGGGATAGTGGTGAAGAAGGTGGGTGGAGGGCGTTGTGGGTGTTTGGAGGAAGAGGGGGGAAGGAAGATGAGGAATATGGCGAGAAGGGGGGAGGGCATAAAGGTGGAATTATGTGGGGCGTTGAGGGGGTAAGAAGGGAGAGGGGAGATGAGGAAGGGGGGGAGGAAGGGGACAGGAAGGTTTGGGTGAGGACGCAGAGAGGAAAAGAAAGAATTGGTGACTGACATTTTCGCAGCCGTTTATCATGCAATTTTTAAGAGAATTCAATTATTCATTTGTCAATTTGCGTACGAATTTCATCCGTAGAGAAACGTACATTTTTTAAAAACATTTACGTCTACATACTTATACATTCTACACAGAATTTAAAGATGATTAAAAGCTAAGAAATATACAAAAGCATTCCAAGAACGCTAGAGATTCAGACTCTGTCTTACATTCTCGGCGCCTAAGGATAAATAACAGATGTACCCTTTATTTACTGGCGAAGAGCACGATTATACTGCATATGCATTCAAGGCAAACACAAAATTGCAAATGCACGTAAATATACGCACGTATGCAAACAAACACGTACGTGCACTTGCATACACACACACGCATTTACTGTATATGTAGATAAACACGTTTTCGATATGTTGGTCTCTGCATTAGTGAAACGTGGGTTAAAAAATCCGTGGAGTTTTGTACCCATTTTCCTCTCTGTTGCTTACCACGATTACTGTACCTTCTATTTCTCTTTTCACATTCCCTCTCCTTATCCTCTCACACCGCTCTCACCCCTCTCTGATTTCCCCCTCTCGCCTCCCCATTTCCACTCCCCTCTTTGCCAGTTACCTTCGCCAACGATGCGAGAGTAAAAATGTCCTCGGCTTATTGGCAAGAAATGTACTCAAAGTGGCACGAAGAGCTCATGCGTAATATTCTTGATGAAAATTCACCCAAAAGTATAAAAAGAAATAGAAGGGCCTCCTAAAAAATGAGGAAATGGAGTGCAAGGACACTTCAATCCAATTAGACACAGCAAGTGGACGGGATACAAACCCGCTTGCAATTTGCAACTTGTTCACCGGGAAAGATTTGGAAAGCTCCCCGTTTATGCTTCCTGTGGCAGGGTACTCCAAAACCTAACCTCATGTAGCCCTCACGTGGATCTATTAATTTCTCATTTCTTCTCATTGTTCACTCGAATCGTAATCAACTCTGAGTTTTCTTCGTACGGGGTCAATTAGTCGACCTATAGGAGGATTTTCGTCAGGGAAATTGGGGAGATTCAGAGAGACTTGCTTGAGGAAAAATAGAGGTGAGGGAAGGAAACTTTGAAGGTGATAATTGTTTAGTCGAGGGGAACAGGCAGTGTGCGGGAGAAGATGAAGGATTGTAGCAAAGTAGGAATTGGCAAATTAGGGATTAATAGAGGGAGAACTGCGAGGGTAATGTAAGAAAATGAAGTCAATTTCTCCTACTGTTGTAAGTTATTATTTGCCTTTGCTAGAAACAAGATACCTCGTCAGTTATCATTTACCTCATGAATTTCTATATCAAATCTACAAGTTAAAAAACAACAACAGGTATACAGATATGAAAATGAAAAGTTACCCCCCTCTAAAAAAAAAAAAAAAAAAAAAAAAAAAAGGTATAATAACTCCAAAGCGGAACTTCCATCGACGGAAGTTCACTTAGCGTACCCGGAGGCGCACGTACGGTACACACGGCTGGTGGTCACTTTCGATCGCCGGCCGGTGGGAGGAGGGCAAGAGGTGTAGGGCCGGGGTGGGCAAGGGCAAAGGAATTAGGAAGAAGGGAGAGGACAGGGCATAGCTCCGTCCCCCTCCCTTCTCTTCTCACCCCACCCCCCCAAAGAGGGCATATATAGCTGAATGCTAGCTATAAGACTTGCCTAATGGGCATAGGCCATAGCTGGAACGCATTCAAACAATACAATTTTCTCCGCGAGTGAGCGCTTGTATTAAAGAATCACGCAGTTACGTTCAGCGAGGCACCGACTATCTAGCCCTGACTGCGTTATTGCCAACACCCCCACCCCCATCCCCCATCCCTCCCCATTCCCCTCCTGCTGTTCCAACGCCCGACCCCATACCCTATGCCATACGCTTCCCCATTCACCTACCTACACAGTGGGGATGGGAAAGGGATGGGGGGCTGGATGGCGCGCGAGGCGGGGGAGAAAATAAGGATGTAATCTAATATGGCATGATTTGATGTGATGCCGAAATGAGAGGGAAGGGGGGAGAGGAAGAGGAAGGGGGGAGAGGAAGAGGAAGGTGGGGGAGGGGGGAGGGAGAGAAAAACCTATTCTATGGAGAGGGAGAGTGAAATAGAGAGGAACTAAGGAGAGATGAGGATGAATACGAATCCTTCTCGATAAGGGCGGTGGCTGTAGCTCCCATGACCTACAGTCCTTTCCCGGGATGAATCTTAGATGCGTTGGTGCGTTGTCAGACAACTAAAGAAAGACCCGAACATACCTGGAGTAGCAGAAGGAAGGCTGTAGGATATTTCCCAAGGATGAAAAAGGTATATCAGGTATGCTGACCTACACATCGACCAATCTTGCAGACGAGGGTGTACTCTTACGATACAAGGAAGCCTATGTCGTATGATTATGTATATATGTATTTTTGTGGTTGCTTATACCGTTGCATTGTTTTATTAATGTGTGTTTATTAATTTGTGCTTGAGTTTATATACGTCTGCGGCTCGGCTTGTATTGGAGTCCTGCTGTACGTTTGTGTACGATCACTAGAAGCTTTTACTCTAAAGCTCCATATCCCCTTTAATCTAACTGTACCTCCTAGAATCAAAGAGAGGGAGAGAAAAAAAAAAAATCTTCCTCTTTTTTCCT
>NW_028234424.1:32974540-32982040 GCF_977035675.1 Penaeus japonicus
GAGAGAGAGGCAGAGAGAAAGAGAGAGAAAGAGAGAGAGAGAGACAGAGAGAGAGAGAGAGAGAGAGAGAGGCGTTGTGGACCCATAATAGAATCACCTCACGGTTATCTCGTCTTTTCTCGTCCAAAACAGAGCGCCATTGCCTTTCTTTTCCCACACAAAGAGATAAAAATGACCAGATGCCCGACTGCGTGAATGAAAGTGACATTTGAAAATAAAGAGTAATATTGGGATGAAAATGACACTCGGGAATACTATAATAACGATATCAAGTGAGACTACAAAATATGGAATTATGAGCTGGTAATTGACAGCCGTAAAAAACAATAGGTTAAAGGGAACATTAGAGATTATACTAAATAAAAACGAAAGACATAGGCAAATTTGATAATGATGATAATCAGACGAAATAAAATAAAGAAAAAATAAACGAATCACAATCCACAAAGAAACACAACAACACCAGGAAGCCCAGAACAAACAGGAGTCCCGACAAACATACAAACAAACAAACAAACAAACGCAAAAGTCATTACGGTCCCACATTCAACTCGGTTCTCGGTATTCATAAACTTTCTGGCGCATTTTCGAGAACATTTGAGGTAAATTAAAAAATCTGGGTTTGTGCTGATTCATACTGTAATTATCCAATGATTATTTGATAAAAAATCCATGAAACATATTTTTGGGGGGGTTGCATGAAGCAGTGTTATTTTCATTAAAAGCGAGTTGCTAATGCCGACTAATATCAGATTCTGTTTCTGTTGACAATTATGCGTGTGTTTTATTTGTTTCTGGACGCGTTAGTGAGTGTGTTTGTGTCCTCATTTGGGTTATTTGTCGATGTGTGTATGGCTGGGTGTGTTTGTTTGTACTGGGGGATATGCGCTTGAGTGTTTGTGTTTGTTTGGTTTTGTGTGTGTGTTTGTTTGTTTGTTTGTGTGTGTGTGTGTGTTTGTGTGTGTGCGTGCTTGTGAGTGTGAGTGTGTGTGTGCCTGTATGTGCGTGTGCGCGTATGTACCAAATACCTCTTCCTGACAAGTGTGCACAATACAATTATCTCCCCTCCCCCAACCTCCCCCTTCTAAAACCACCCTTTTATACTCACGCTGATTCCAGTGTTCAGACAACCCGACGTGACAGCCATTCATCTTACCTGTTGAGAAGAAAAATGGAGAAAATATTGCATTAATACAGAAAATGATAGTCTAAATGCATTTTGACATTTAGAAAGCGTGCCAGCATATTAAAGAATGAATAGTGTCACAATTTTGCAGTGGAAACGCAAGATAATTCAGCGTACAAGAAGCATTAAGTACACAAGGTTTAAAAAAAAAAATCTTGGAATTTAACAGTGCAAAATTAATGTCAGTTCCGGGGAATACTTCACGTTATGGAGAAAGATATTATTTTCTTTCTAAAATGCAGAGAAATACAACAAAAACAAGCCTACAAAGAGGAATACATCATTTAGAAGCTAGTGAGTGTATATTCTACGAGAAAATGGAATACATTAAACTCTACCTCTGTAGATGGCCGCTTATTGCACGTTGCAATAAAAAAAAACTATGTAAATAAGTACAAGGACACAGTATGATATTTGATTATGCTTTGCGTCCAGTCCTGATATGTCAGGATCACAAGTCCTCTTTCTGTTGCGCTTTCTCTCCCTCTCTCTCTCTCTCTCTCTCTCTCTCTCTCTCTCTCTCTCTCTCTCTCTCTCTCTCTCTCTCTCTCTCTCTCTCTCTCTCTCTCTCTCTCTCTCTCTCTCTCTCTCTCTCTCTCTATCTCTTTCTCTTTCTCTCTATGTGTGTGTGTGTGTGTGTGTCGGTGTCTGTGTGTGTGTGTGTGTGTGTGTGTGTGTGTGTGTGTGTGTGTGTGTGTGTGTGTGTGTGTGTGTGTGTGTGTGTGTGTGTGTGTGTGTGTGTGTGTGTGTGTGTGTGTGTGTGTGTGTGTGTGTGTGTGTGTGTGTGTGTGTGTGTGTGTGTGTGTGTGTGTGTGTGTGTGTGTGTGTGTGTGTGTGTGTGTGTGTGGCTGTGTGTGTCTCTGTCTTCCCCTCTCTCTCTCTTCCTCTTTCTCAAGACAATAGGATTTTCAAAGGAATCTTCAAGCTTCAAGAATGGTCACGTGCAGGGGGGAGAGGCGGAAGGGGGAAGGGAGGGTGAAATGAAGGGGGGGGGGGCGGTGGCAAAAAAAAAAAAGGTTAAAGGGAAAAGAGTATTAAAGAAAGATCTAAAAAGAAGGGGGAGTAAATACAGAGTAAATATGAATACCAGAGAAGACCAACGAGAAATAGAAGAAGATACGACGAAAGAGAGAACGAATAGATGGATAGAGAGAGGAAGAAAAGTGGGGTGAAAGGGGTGAGGGGAGGGGTGAAGGGGTTGATATTAACCCCTTCATCTATCTTTCCCCTTTTCTTCACTTCCTATCCCCTCGGAGGCCAATCCCTCTTCCCATGATTTACGTGCACGTCGAGGGAAAGCGTGAGACAAGTTACCAAAGCTGTTTATAGTCATAGATCACTCAAGCTCTAGAAACTTGGCAATATTGGGAAAATGATAGCAACAGTAATCATTATTATCATTATCAGTATATTTGTTATGATTATTATGATCATTATAAGTACTTTTGTTATCATTATTGTCATCAGTTATCTTATCCATATCATTATTGTTATCATCATTATCCTTATTATTATCATTGTCATGGTTGACATCATTATCACGATATTGATAAGGAAAATAATAATCATCTTATAGCAGTTGCAGTAGTAATAATAGTAGTAGCATGAACAAAAACAATTACATTAACAATAATGGTAACAATGATACCAATGATAAAGATGTCAATAGTAATTATAACAATGATAAAGGTGTCAATAGTAATTATAACGATGGTGATAAAAATAATGACAATACCACAAATGACTTACAATAAAGCACGCCCACAATAGGTGTATATTCCGTTTCTTTTGTAGCTAAGATGAATCGTGTGTGGTCATAACAGTAATAATAGTAATAATGATTACAACAATAATAATGATAATAATAATAATAATAATAATAATAATAATAATAATAATAATAATAATGATAATAATGATAATAACAATAATGATAATAATAATAATAATAATAACAATAATAATAATAATAATGATAATAATAATAATAAGAAGAAGAAAAAACAATAATGATAATAACCAACAACCGATCTTAACATCCACTCCACGACCCTCACTCCAGATCTGCCGATAGCATCTCCCAAAACCCCTCCTCCTCTTCTGCCCTCCCCCATCCTCTCCTTCTTCTTCCCTCCCCCCTCCCCCCTCCCCCCTTTCCTAAAAAAAAAAGGTCTCTCTCCCAGCAAAGACAAGAGAAACATCGAACAAACAACGATCTCCGAGCTAGTACGACGTGGGCTACGACTCTCTATCTCTGCCTCTAGTCGTGCGCTGCAGTTTGCTCAATACCCTAAAAACGGCGAGGGTTATTTACCCCCTTCCCCCCCTCTCTCCCTCCCCCCTCTCTCTCTGTCTCTGCCTCTGTCTCTCTTTCTTTCTCTTTCTCTCTCTCTCTTTTCCTCTACTTGGTGAGGGGAGGGGAGGGGCAGGGGAAGGGGAAGGGGAAGGGGAAGGGGAAGGGGTAGGGGAAGGGGAAGGGGAAGGGGAAGGGGGAAGGGGAAGGGGAAGGGGAAGGGGAAGGGGAGGGGGAAGGGGAAGGGGAAGGGGAAGGGAAAGAGGAAGGGGAAGGGGAAGGGAAAGAGGAAGGGGAAGGGGAAGGGGAAGGGGATGGGGATGGGGGAGGGGTCTGTCGTTGTTGTTATTCTTATCATCGTTTTTGGTATTAATTTTTATGGTGTTTTTATTGTTGTTATTTAAGGGGTGGGGGATGGGGACAGGGGAGGTAGGGGGGGAAGCTCTGTTGTACGTGTTTTCATCATTGCTGTTGCTGTTATTTTCATTGTGCTGTCGTTATCTTTATTATCATCATTACTATTAATAGAATGAAAATATCTCTCATTCACCTTCCTTCCTCTCTTTAAAAGATGAAAAAAAACATACATATACAAACCAGATCTTTCCCTCCTTACCTACCTTCCCCCCTTCCTCCCTTATCCTCAATTCCTCCTCTTGCCCTCTCTCCATCTCCATCTTTACTCCGTCTCTCCCTCTCCCCTATCCCGGCGTACAGGAAATCGAAGGGAGAGCACTTGTACCTCTACCCGGCTGGCGAAGGGAGGCTGCATCCCGCTGTGCCCGAGACGGACTGCGATGATAAGGTCGCTGCTGTTATTTTTTCTTCTTCTTTCTAATTACTTTTTTTTTTCTTCTTCTTTTTTTATTTTTTTTATTATATTTTTCCTTCATCTGTTTTTTTCTTCTTCTTCTTGTTCTTCTTCTTTTGTCTTCTTTTTCTTCGTTTTTTTTTCTTAGTTTCTTTTGGTTTCTTTTCTCTTTCTATTTTTCACTTTTTTCCTTTGTCTTTCTTCTCCCTTTTTGCTTTGTTTATTTTTCCTTTTATCTCTTTCTTTCTCTCTCTCCTTTTGTATCTCTGTATCCATTTCTTTTTCTTTCCTTTTTTGGTGGATTCTTTCACCTTCACTTTCGGTTTCTCGCTTTCTCTCACTTCCTCTCTTTTATCTGTCTTCTTGCAATCTCGTTTTTCGTTTTATCCTTTGCTTCTTTATTTCTTTTTTTATTATCATTATCCGTTTCCCTCAATATATCGTTTCATCTTTCCTTCGCTTTCTTTCTCTCTCTCTCTCCCTGCCTCTCTCTCTTTATCATCATCATATTTATCATCATCATATTCACAATCGTTGGTATCAGTGACAAAAAAATATAACAAGAAACTGAAAGAAAGACAGAAAAAATGAGAAGGAAGAAGAAGAAGCAGTGACAAAAATATAATAAGAAACTGAAAGAAAGGCAGAAAAAAATGAAGAAGAAGAAGAAGAAGAAGAAGCAGAAGTAAAAAAATAAAAAGAAAACCTCGCTATATTGACCTTAACCCCCGCTGTTTCGGATGACTGACTCCAAAAAGGGCGGTGCAGTCGTGCTTATTGCCGTGTGAGGCGTTCGCTGCACCCTGGTCTTACTTGGGTGGGTGGGGGGAAGCGAAAGGGTGGAGGTGGGGGGGTGGGGGGAAGGGCGAAAGGGTGCTGGTGGGGGGAGGGGGGATGGAGGGGGGGCGAAAGGGTGGAGGTAGGTTTGAAGGGGGAGGGGGAAGGATGGAGGTGGGTTTGAAGGGGGAGGGGGGGGGCGAAAGGGTGGAGGTGGGGGGCGAAAAGGTGGAAGTAGATTTGAAGGGGGAGGGGGAAGGATGGAGGTGGGGGGGGGCGAAAGGATGGAGGTGGGTTTGAAGGGGGAGGAGGAAGGAAAGGGGAAGAAGGGGCCAGGGAGATGTGGGGGGGGGATAGGTGAGGGGATGTAGCCTTGGGGGAGGAGGAAGAGGAAGAAGAGGGGGATGTGGGTGTAGGAGATGGGGGGGGGGCGAGGAGGGGGGAAGGGAAGAAATGGGAATGGAGAGGTGGGTGTGGGGGAGGAGTGAGGGTGGTATGGGTTTGAGGAGGGGAGAGAGGGGGTAAGGGGGGAGGAAAGGAGCATTCTGGTCGCTAGTTGTCTATCCGCTTTCTCTCTAATCTCCTTGCTTTCATTTCCTTCCTTCTTTCTTCTCTTCATTTTCTTCTCTTCCCATTTTCAGATGTCTACTCTCCCTTTCTCCCTCTAACCCTCCTTTTTCTTTCGTTCTCTCTCTCTCTTACCCTACCCCTCCCCCCTCCCTTTTTTCTTTCCTACCCCACCTCACCCCTCTATCACCCCCATCCCCCTCTCACCCCTCCCTCCCCTTCCCCCATTTCTTTTTTTTCACCCACTTTTTCCATCCGGTCACACAATGTCTCCCCTCCCCCCACTTTCTATCTATCCCTCTTCTTCCCCTATATCTCTCTCCAATCCCCTTCCCCCCCTCTCTCTCCTTCCCCCATCCCCTATTTCTCCCATCTACCTCTTCCCCCACCCCTCCTTTCCCTCTCTCTCCCTCCCTCCCCTTCACCCCCCCCCCTCGCTCATATTTCAGTTCCGTCTTGATTTGATTTTCCCATTTTCCCGAATCGTCGTCATTCGGTTTTTGTCGGTCTCTCTCGGTCGCGAGGCCTTCACACGTTCATTATTCTACGAGTCGTCTCTCATTTTCGTTATCTTTTTATTTTTCATAGCCATCTTCTATAATCTACATCTACATCTCTGATGCTATATCTGTATCTGTAAATCTATCTTTATAGTAATTTTTTACTTTTTATTTTTTTATTATTTTATTTTACTTCTTACCGGGTCTTAATTTTCATATATATTTGTCACAAAAAAATCCCACTGATTTGACTAGGATTTCCTTCGATGGTTTTGAATTGTCCAATAAAATGTTACTTGTAAGACTATGAATCAAAATCTTTTGGAAAATGGGATGAACCTTTTTTGTGGGGGGAGGGGGGAGGGGGGGAGAAAGGAAGGCGCTCAAAGGGATGTTGGATGGAGGGAGGGAGAAAGAGGGAAAGATAGAAAGAGAAAGATAAAGAGAGAGAGAGAGAGAGAGAGAGAGAGAGAGAGAGAGAGAGAGAGAGAGAGAGAGAGAGAGAGAGAGAGAGAGATAAATAGATAGATAGATAGATAGATAGATAGAGAGATAGATAGATAGATAGAGAGATAGATAGATAGATAGAGAGAGAGAGATAAGAAAAGAGCGGCGAAGACACGCAAGGAGGGAGGAAGATAGAAAGCTAGCATATACCGAGATAGAGGATAGACACAGAGACACATAAAGTGATAAATAAATACATAGATAAAGGGTGAAAGAGACAAGAAAGAGTCACTTTCGAACAAACCATCTTTTATCCCACTAAGTTCTCCCTACCCCCCTACCCCCCTTTCAAAAAAAGAAAAAAAAATAAGAAGAAAAAGTTCAAACCAGGAAATCCTTCAATTTCTTACTCTTGCGCCTTCTTTCCCTATACCTAATTTATCACCGCGTCGTTTTTTCCCCTCTTCCGTGTCTAGTTCCCCTCAGTGATGTATATGGCTCGTATGGAGTTTCTCATTAGAAGTCCACACTGCTTTGGCTAAGTCATTCCCCGTGTCAACTAACTTGCTATACTTATCTACATTTCTAGGAATTTTTAGTCTGGTATCACAGGGGTCTTTTTTTCTCTCTCTCTTTCTCTTTTTCTCTCTCCCTTCATTTTTTTTTCCTACACTTCTTTTTTCTCCTTCCTTCTCTTCTTCTTTTTCTTATTCTTCTCTCATTCTCTTTCCCTCTCCTGATCTCTTTTTTCTCCCATCCATACCCTTTCTCCCTCTCTACTCCTCCTTCCTTTCTCGCCCTCTTCACCCTTTCGTCTTCCTTCCTTCCTCCTTCTCTTTTTCTCTCTTTTCTTTCTTCCTTCTACCTCCTTTCCTTTTCCTTCCTCCTTCTCATTCTCTCCTTCTTCTTCCCCCCTTCC
>NW_028234424.1:32987040-32989540 GCF_977035675.1 Penaeus japonicus
ATATTACGATAAACACATAAACACGAGAAGCCAAGACAGCAATAAAACATCTCCCTAAAAGATATGCAAGCGGAAAGAACGTGAACTTGAGGCGGAGTCAGCAAGGCAGAAAGGGAAATTCTCTCTGCTTGACTGCTGCTGATGAGAGAGAGGGAAAAACAGCTGTAAACACTTCATACAGAGTATAGTGTGTATATATATGTGTGTATATATATATATATATATATATATATATATATATATATATATATATATATATATATATATATATATATATATATATATATATTATATATATATTTTTTTTCCTTCTTTTCTTTTTCTTTTTTTTCTTTTCTTTTTTTTCTTTTTTTTCCTCTTCTCTCAAAACATACCATGACCCTTATCATCTATACCTCTCTTATCACCATTCTTTCCTTATCTTTCCCTTCTCGCATCATCCTTCTAGACCCTTCCTCTCTCCTCGTGGCTCCCGTTGATCGAGCAGCCATGTTCCCCAAGACTTAATTCATCCTTTAAGCTCAAATACAACTTTTATTCCTTTATTCTTTTTCCTGCGACTCAAGAACCGCCTTAGGAGAGAGTCCTTGTGGCCTCTGCGGGTTCTGGGATAACTACATCGTCTCTAAGGTTTATTCTGGGAGATTCGACAGGCAACCGTGCTGCCATTTCTGCTTCTCTGTGGGGGCCTTTCTTTGACTTCTTCTTTGACTTCTTTTTCGTTCTTGTTATTTTTTTTTCTACTTCTTTCTTAGCCTTCCTCTTTTTTTTGGCTTATAGTCTGCCTGTCTTTATGTATGTCTGTCTGTCTCTCTCTCTCTCTCTCCGTCTCTACATTTCCTCTAATCTTTCTCTTTATCTTCTGGTTCCCTCTCTCTTCTTTTCCTCTAATCTTCTAATATCTAATTTCCTCTAATATTTCTCTTCTCTTTTTCCTTCTCCTCTTTCTCTTCTCTCCTCTCTCTCTCTCTTCCTCTCTTTTCCCCTTCTCTCTCTCTTTGCCTCCCCTTCCCCCCCTCTCTCTCTCTCTCTCTCTCTCTCTCTCTCTCTCTCTCTCTCTCTCTCTCTCTCTCTCTCTCTCTCTCTCTCTCTTCTCTTTCTCCTCTCCTTCTTTTCTCGTCCGCCCACCTATCCCCTCGTCTAGCCACAGGCGTCCTGGGTACAGCCTTCCGCTTTATATATTTGACTTATTCAAATTCCCTTTTTGAGTCTAGAGAACTTTTTTCGTACATATAATTAGATAAGAGACAAACTGGGAGTCATATCACATATACACAACATATCATTCACATATACACGCCACGAATACACATAGATGGGTAGACATAGAGACATAAATAAATCGATTGGTATATTCAAGAATAGGCACTTACATACACACACATAAATACACAACCGCCCTCCCCAACCCCTAACCCCCCAACACCCATACACACACACACGCAAACGCACGCCAACACGCAGGTTTCCACGGCATGCACGCAACAGCAACATTTCCAGGATCAATTGAAAACATATTCATATCTAGCCACCATGACGTTCAGCGATCCCCAATTCCCTATTTCTGGAGTCTACCCATGCGGGGAGACAAAAAGGAAATTGGAAATGGAGAGAGAGAGAGAGAGTGAGAGAGAGGGGGGGGGGAGGGAGATGGAGATGGAGACAGAGGGAGAGGGGGAGAGGGGGAGAAGGGGAAAGGGAGAGGAAGAGGGAGGGAGAAAGAGAGAGAGAGAGAGAGAGAGAGAGAGAGAGAGAGAGAGAGAGAGAGAGAGAGAGAGAGAGAGAGAGAGAGAGAGAGAGAGAGAGAGAGAGAGAGAGAGAGAGGAAGAGAGGAAGAGAGGAAGAGAGGAAGAGAGAAAGAGAAAGAGAAAGAGAAAGAGAAAGAGAAAGAGAAAGAGAAAGAGAAAGAGAGAGAGAGAGAGAAAGAGAAGACGAAACGAGAAAGAAAAAGAGATTTGGGTTCATATAAAACAACGATAGATTAATAGATTAATAAACAGACGGATAAAAGATAAACAAAGAGACAGATAGAGAGCAAGATATTCCTATAATCAGATGTACAGATCTACAGATAAATAAACATTCAGATAGCTATACAGATAGAAATATAGTGTTCAGATGGCCGCTTTAAATTCATAAAAAAAACATTTATTTTTCCTCCAAATGGTTTTACCAACAATACATCAATGGACTCTGGATGGACTCTCGCCCTCTCCCCCTTTTCATTTCCCTTATAGATGGCCACCCCCTCCCCTCCCCCCTCCTATCTACCTCTTTTTTTTTTCATCTGCTTTCCCTCTTTATTTCACTCTTTTATTTCATTCTTATTACATATTCCCTTCCTTCTTATGTATTTCTTATGTGCTTTTTATGTTTGTTTGTTTTTCTTCTGTGTTCTTTCTGTTCGTTTTTCCTCTTCTCTCTCCTTCCGTGTCCTTTCCTTCTATTCTGTTCCTTCTCATTTTTCGTTATTTGTTCATCATTTGTTCTTAGATTTTAT
>NW_028234424.1:32997040-32999540 GCF_977035675.1 Penaeus japonicus
CCTCTTCCCTGCGTGGCCAATCGATAGTGCGTTTGAGTGTCAGCGGGTGAGTGTTTAAGAGTCAAGGGAAGGTCTAGTGGTCTAGGGAAGGGGGGGATGGAATGGGGGAGGGGGAGATGGAATGGGGAAGGGGGAGAGGGAGGCGAAGGGATGGAGGGATGTGGGGGAGGGGGAAGGGATGGAGGGGTGGGGGTGAGGAGGGAGGGAGAGTGAGTGGGAGGGAGAGGGAGAATGGGTGAGAGGGAGAGGGAAAATGAGTGAGAGGGAGAGGGAGAGGGAGAGGGAGAGGGAGAGGGAGAGGGAGAGAGAGAGAGGGAGAGGGAGAGGGAGAGAGAGAGAGAGAGAGAGAGAGAGAGAGAGAGAGAGAGAGAGAGAGAGAGAGAGAGAGAGAGAGAGAGAGAGAGAGAGAGAGAGAGAGAGAGAGAGAGAGAGAGAGAGAGAGAGATAGACAAATGTATCTAAAAGGAATCAAACATGATTTGATTTGCATTTTTATTTTTTTTCAGTTATTCTTTCCTTTCACATGGCGACTTTTACCAATCTATTAATGTATTTATCTATCTATCCATCTATCTATTCATCTATCTGCGTCCATCTTTCCACCAGATAGGGTGTGATGTTTGAGATAAAGACAAGTATGGGATTAACATACTGTAAACGATATGATATGTGGAATAACAGTAGTGAATGAAAGAGAGAGAGAGAGAGAGAGAGAGAGAGAGAGAGAGAGAGAGAGAGAGAGAGAGAGAGAGAGAGAGAGAGAGAGAGAGAGAGAGAGAGAGAGAGAGAGAGAGGAGAGGGGAGGAGAGAGAGAGAGAGGAAGGAGAGAGAGAGAGAGAGAGAGAGAGAGAGAGAGAGAGAGAGAGAGAGAGAGAGAGAGAGAGGGAGAGAGAGAGAGACAAATAGACAGAGAGGGAGAGAGAGCGAGAGAGATACAGAGAGATAGATAGAGATAGATAGAGATAGATAGATAGATAGATAGATAGATAGAGAGAGAGAGAGAGACAGAGAGAGAGAGAGAGAGGGAGAGAGAGAGATACAGAGAGATAGATAGAGATACAGAGAGATAGATATATATAGATATATATATAGATATAGATATATATATAGAGAGAGAGACAGAGAGAGAGAGAGAGAGAGAGAGAGAAAGAGAGAGAGAGAAACTCAAGATGGAAAACGGGCGCTGTATCTCAGAAGAAAAGTTACAAGAGAAAGCTGAAGGCAAATCGATAAATCCCAGACAGGTTGCCGAAGTTGCTGATAAAGAAAAACATAAGACACATAACACACGTTGTTAGAGGTGATTGACGACCTTACGGTACCTGACAAGTCGCTATCAAGGTGCAGCTTTTGTTCTCGGCTTTCAAACTCATTTTTTTCCTAAGGAAGAAAGGGGTAGGAGGGAGGGGGGATGGGGGGGTAGGGGGGAGGAAGGCGTAGGTTGCTTCCTCTCCTGTCAGAAGATGCAATATTGATAAAGCTAATGAAATGAAGAATGATGAGTGAGTGAGTGAGGAGAGAGAGAGAGAGAGAGAGAGAGAGAGAGAGAGAGAGAGAGAGAGAGAGAGAGAGAGAGAGAGAGAGAGAGAGAGAGAGAGAGAGAGAGAGAGAGAGAGAGAGAGAGAGAGAGAGAGAAAAATAGAAAAGAAAGAATAGAGAGAGAGTGAGAGCGAGAGAGACAGAAAGAGAGAAAGAGAGAACGAAAGAGAGAGACAGAGAGAGTGAGAAAGAAAGAGAGAGAGAGAGAGAGAGAGTCAGAAAGAGAGAGAGAGAGAAGGAGAAAGAGAGAGAAGGAGAGAGACAGAAAGAGAGAAAGAGAGAAAGAGAGAACGAAAGAGAGAGGCAGAGATAGTGAGAAAGAGAGAGAGAGAGAGAACGAAAGAGAGCGAGAGCGAGGGAGAGCGAGAGTATCGATGGAAGCTTTACACGCTTTGTTGCTTAAATCAGTCAAGCGACGTCGAGCTAAAAGGTAGCCAATTTTTCATCATGATCCTCCAATGTTTTTTATGAAGAAAAAAAAACGAGAAAAAGAAAGAAAACAAGAAAATATGTGGAGATAACGAGTGTGAAGGAAAGAGAGAGAAAAAAAAAGATTGAAAAAAAGAAACGAACATGGAGATGCGTACAATACTTGACATAAAATCAATCATCTGTTATCACGACCCCTTCTTATCAACATCATCATTATCATCATTATCACCACATCGATTGCCATCACTCTCTCTCGGGAAGACCTCATCACTTTCACCTCCTACAGTGTACCTACGTCGACAATTTTATTTCATTCTTATTTTTATTTTTATATATATTTTTTTCTATTTTTTTGGTATATATATCTTTTTTTATCTTTTTTTTTTACAGAACGATGACGGGGAAATCTTTTGTCATTATCTTTTTTCAGACGACCACCCAATTCCATTCACTGTCAAGTGTGGGTGACAAGCCAGGGGGGCGGGAGGAGGAGGAGGAGGAGGAGGAGGAGGAGGAGGAGGAGGAGGTG
>NW_028234424.1:33014540-33017040 GCF_977035675.1 Penaeus japonicus
AGACAGGAAAGAACCTCCCCTCCCCCATCCTATCCATTGTAAACAGAGGGGGAGGGAACAGAAAATCGGGGGGGGGGGAGAAAGAAAGGGATGTGGGGGAGGAGGGGAGGGGAGGGGAGGGGGGGAGAACGGGGACGACGGACCAATGGGGTAACGCCTACTACCCCATCGCCGCCGCCTTAAGTCCCCGGGGGAGTTGACGCGGGAGGGGCGTTTTCCTCATTAGGAATTCTCTGGCAGAAGCATGTTGTCGACAGGTTTTTAAATGCACGTCAGCGAGAAGCGCCGCGCCGTCGCTTCAGCCCCTTTGCCGCGGCGTGGATTTGTTGTCGGTGGTCGGGCTTTCGGGCGTCGGGGATGGACGGAGCGAGCGGAGCGGAGGGGGAGGGGGGGGGAGTGGGGGAGAGGCGGAGACGGGTGGGGGGAAGTGGGGGAGAGGCGGAGATGGGAGGGGGGAAGTTGGGGGAGGTGAGGGGAAGGGGGAAGTGGAAGGAGGTGATGGGAGGGGAGAAGTGGAAGGAGGTGATGGGAGGGGGGAATGGGAGGAAGAAGGGAAGTAGGGGAAAGGCGAAGGAGGGACAGAGAGTAAGTGTTGGTGGAGGGGTGAAGTACTTGGGGGGGGCGGGTGAGCTGAGAGGAAAGGAGGGAGGAGATGGGGAGAAGTGGAGGAGAAAGGGGGGGAAGGTGGAGGGGAGATGGGGAGGTGATGGATGAAGGTATGAGTAGGGGGTTGGGTAGGGGGTGTGGTGGCTATGTGGAAGAGTTATTGCTTTTTAAGGGAGGGAAGAGGAGGGGGGGGTTGTGTTTTAATGAAAGTAATTATTTAGTAGTGAGGGTTATTTCCTCTTATTGTTGTTGTCATCGGAATTGCTGATATTGTTATTGTTATCATTATTATATTTATCATCCCTTACTATCATTTTTATTAGCCTTATCATCACTATCCTTATCATTATCATCATCGTTATTATAATCATTATCGCTATTGTTATTAGTATTAGTATTATTGCTACTATAGTTGTCATCACCATCACCATCACCATCATCCTTATCATCATCCGTTTTCCTCATCACCATAACCAATAAATCACTCATATATAATTTTCTTTCTTTCTTTCTTTTTTAATAATTTCGAAATGATCGCTAATTACTTGTTCATTTGCTTGTTTGTATGTTTTAATTTTTCGTACCAATAATTATTCTTATTTGGAACAACGCGCTGCTGTCTTTGTTTGTTCCTGTGTTGCTAAATAAAAACACTAACAAAAACATTAACTCTTTGTTTGTTGCACTTAGAAACCTTCATTTCGAATTGTTTTTATTTTATTTATCTATTTATTTTATTATTGCATATTCCATTTTCATGTTTTGTGCATTCACGTATTATTATTTTTTTCACTTTACCATTTATATCTATCTTTATTTTGGTACGTTGTAAAACGTTTTAGGAATTTAATCCGAGTCTTATTAAGGGATAAACAGAGATGGATATAATTCAATATTCTTTTTTTATATAAATCCCATGTGCTCTTTCTCTTAAAATGAAAGTAAAAATGAAAATAATAACCATTTCCACTGACGTTATCTCTTAAAATCTTTCAAACCATTGAATAACAACGATGTGGATAATGTCTTTGGTTGAGTGAGAAAGACATTTTTTTGTTGGTGTCAGCGCACTTCCGGCGAACACGGATAACAAATTATTATCGTCTAAAAGAAAGAAAGAAAAAGAAAAAAAAAACATGTAAGCCCACACGCACACTTTCACACTTACGCACCAATTATTATGAGTTTATGCATGCACGCACAAACACGCATACACACTCTCACACTCACACACACACACACACACACACACACACACACACACATACACACAAACAAACACAAACAAACAATAAAAGAAACAAAACCTCACACAGTACAAGAACAGAAGACAAACACAATCACATAAATGCCCACACAAACAAACAAAAGAAAAACACTCCATTACCCCCTACCCACCCAAAACAAACACACACACATACAAACGCATTTTTTTCTATAATAGTTACCCCTCAAGGATAACACATTCCTGTCTTGCCTGTACTCTTGTAGACCTCTTGTAGTTATTTATGGCGAATGTTGATGATGATGATGATGATGATGATGATGATGATGATGATGATGATGATGATGATGATGATGATGATGATGATGATGATGATGATGATGATGATGATGATGATGATGATGATGATGATGATGATGATGATGATGATGATGATGATGATGATGATGATGATGATGATGATGATGATGATGATGATGATGATGATGATGATGATGATGATGATGATGATGATGATGATGATGATGATGATGATGATGATGATGATGATGATGATGATGATGATGATGATGATGATGATGATGATGATGATGATGATGATGATGATGATGATGATGATGATGATGATGATGATGATGATGATGATGATGATGATGATGATGATGATGA
>NW_028234424.1:33032040-33037040 GCF_977035675.1 Penaeus japonicus
TAACATATAGAAAATAGACAGTAAGAAAGAGAGAAAAATGGAAAAGAAAATCCTCAAAAAGAATATCCAAAAAGAAGAATATATGAAAAAAAAAAGAAATACGAATCTGAAAACAAGAAAAATATCAAACGCGTTTCACAATCTAATCAACAAAGACATAACCGAAAACAAAAAACAAACAAAACAAAAACAAAAATATAATAAAACGAATGAATGAATGAAAGAAAACAAAACGAATAAAAAGTGAAACGAAAAAAAGAAAAAAACTTAATTCGGAACTGTCGAAGGCCTTTGGAAGACAACTTGGAAACCGAGACCGGAAACTTTTCTTGCTTAAGAAAGGAGCCACATGAAGGTTGTCTTTGTTTCGTCTCATTTCTTTCTTGTTTATGTGTTGTTTTTGTTGTTATTTCAGTTGCTTATTTTGCGTATATGTTTATTTGTGTTTGGGAGTGTGTGTGTGTTTGGGAGTGTGTGTGTTTGGGAGTGTGTGTGTGTGTGTGTGTGTGTGTGTGTGTGTGTGTGTGTGTGTGTGTGTGTGTGTGTGTGTGTGTGTGTGTGTGTGTGTGAGAGAGAGAGAGAGAGAGAGAGAGAGATAGAGAGAGAGAGAGAGAGAGAGAGAGAGAGAGAGAGAGAGAGAGAGAGAGAGAGAGAGAGAGAGAGAGAGAGTCAAAGAAAAATACAGATATAAAATTAGGATAATACGAGTAAGTAGATCTTTATAAGTAACATTTCCAACGACAATATCTAAAAAGAGTAGACATAAATGTTATTAACACTTTTATAGCTAAGAAGAGGAAGAAAAAACAAAGGAAATCAGAAGTCCAAAAGAACATCGGAAAGCGTGTGGGAAGACTCTTTGATGACGTCATGGATTAGATCGCAGAGAGAAAGGTGGGCGGGGGAGGGAAGGAGGAAGAGAGGGAAGGAGAGAGGAAGGGAGGAAGGGAGGGATGTAGGGATATAGAGAGATGAAGAGATAGATAGCGATAGAGAGAGAGAGAGAGAGAGAGAGAGAGAGAGAGAGAGAGAGAGAGAGAGAGAGAGAGAGAGAGAGAGAGAGAAGATAGCGAGGGAAAGTAAGAAAGAGAAATAAATAAACAAAAATACAAAGATAAAGAGGAAAGTAAGAGAGAAAGAAAAGGAGAGAACAAGATAGAGAGAGAAAGTAAGAAAGAAAGAGAAAAAATAGAAAGAGAAAGTAAGAAAGAAAGAGAAAAAATAAATAAAAAGAGAAAGAGAAAGAGAGAGAGAGGAAGAGAGAAGAAAGCTCTGACACACAAAGGTCAGAAGTCGCTCGAAGGAAACCGTGTTTAATTAGGAAACAGCTATCCATCTTTTTTAATTCTTTCTTTTTTTTCTTTCACAGTGTATTTACCTGTTGTCTTTTAAACTGTGTTGTGTACATTAGGATATTCACTTAAGCTTCGGTCGAGGAGCTGGAGTAAATATTTTCAAATATTCATCACTTCATGTGCATAGGATTCGATTTTTTTTTTCTTCTTTTCATTTTGGGGAGGTAGGAGGGGGGGAGGGGGGAGGGGAGGCACATGGTTGGATTCATTGCGTATAGGGTTGCCGATTAATGTTTTTTTTTTCTTTTTTTTGTTATTTTGTAAGTGACTCGGTTGACCTTGTGTGATATATTTAAACCAAACAGGATGTGCTGTTGTTGTGTATACATTATACGTATATATGTATGTATTTATATATGCGTATGTGTGCGTGTGTGTGTGTGTGTGTGTGTGTGTGTGTGTGTGTGTGTGTGTGTGTGTGTGTGTGTGTGTGTGTGTGTGTGTGTGTGTGTGTGTGTGTGTGTGTGTGTGTGTGTGGGTGGGTGGTGTGGTGTGTTGTGCGTGTGTTGTTATACATATATAGATAGATAGTTAGATTGATAGATAGATAGATAGATAGATAAACAGATAGATAGATAGATAGATAAGTAGATAGATAGATAGATAGATAGATAGATAGATAGATAGATAGATAGATAAATAAATAGATAAATAGATAAATAAATAGATAAATAGATAAATACATACATACATATATATATATATATATATATATATATATATATATATATATATAACATGAACATTACTACTTCTACTACTAAAAAAAGAAAAGAAAAAAAAACACGAGACATAGCACCACCACCCCCTCCCCTAAAAAATAAAAGAAGAAAAAGGAGAAAAACTTTAAACAAATGAACTCTATCTGTCTTCCCCCCACCCCCTCCCTTCCTCCCTACCAAAAAAAAAAAATGAAAGTAAAAAAAACGATACATAAAAAAATATACAAAAAAAATAAAACCTCTGGAAACCAAGAGCGAAAACAACGACATGACATTTCCCGCCTTTTGTAACGGATTCTCCACCAACGGTCGATCCCCAAGTTCAAATTTAACACCTTCCCGCCGACGAAGAAAGTTATTCGCGTCTTAAAGGCTCCTTAAAAGGCAAGATAACCAACTCGGAACGTCTCGATGCCTTTCGTCTCTCCGTCTCGAAGCGTCTTGGGCCGAGATTCGGAATGTTTATGGGAGCTAAATCGGGAAAGGGAATTGATCAGCTTTTCTTTTTGTCTTGCTTAGTTTTATGTGAGCTTTTTTATATCTTTTTTGTGTGTATGTGTATTTCGTTTTATTCCTTTTGAGACTGAGTGTATTTCTTAAATGATCATTATTGCTGTTTCATTATCATTATCTGTTGTTTTATTTTCTTGTTTTTTTTTCTCTCTCGTTTTATCCCTTTTGATTCATTAGTGATAATGTCATTGCGATACTTTTCTTTCTTGTTCGATTATATTTTCTTTTATCCTCTCATGCTCTGTTTCTTTTTTCTTTTTTAATTCACCATCCTCTTTTCATTCTCCTGTTTTTGCATCTCATCAGCTCTGTTTATTTTTTTATTTTTTTATCCAGCGTGTCTAATCATTATTTCTTTCCCCCCTTTCCCATTTCTGTCTTTCTCCATTTTGCTTATCTCAGGAGGTCACCTTCCCTACGTCTAACCTTTCTTCTTTTATTCTACTCTAAGGTATAGATGCCTCCCCTCTCCTCCTTTCCCTCGCCTTCTTCGCTTCTCTCATATGTAGTGTAGATCCTCTCCCCTCTCTCTCCTCTCCCTTTTCCTCACCTTCCCCACCACAGCCTGAGTTTTTTTGTGCTTGTATATGGTAGAGGAAATGCAGTGTGGGGGGGGGCCGTTTGTATATGTGGGAGTGTGGTAGTAGTTGTGGGCATGGGTAATGCTGACGCCCCCTCCGGGGCAAGAGCACCGGCCGGTTGAGGGTACCCACAACGCTTGACTGGACACGTTATGGGGTCCGGGTCCGGGGACCATCACACACGGGACGACTTGTACATGAGGGAATCGGCAGCGGGCTGCGAGAGAGAGTAGGAGGCTAGGGCCTGTATCTTTATTTTGGTCATGAGCGACCGCATCGAGTCCGGCCCAAACAGAGCGCGAAAAAACCGATGGGGGGGTGTGTATGTATGGTTAGGCAACGCGCAGGTGTTGGCCGGCCCCGAGCAGACCGGCGGCGGGGAAACTAACCTGAGGGGGGCAACTCCCCACACTTCACCATCAACTGTGCGCCCCACCCTTCCTTTCCCATTACATCCCCCTCCTCTCCCCCCTTATATTCCCCTCTTTACCCCCTTCCTTTAACCCCTCTCCTCTTCCCCCTCTTTACCCCACCCTTTCCTCTTTATCCCCATCCTCTTCCCCCCTGCCCCTCCACCTCCTCTTCTCCCCCTCCATCTCCTTTCCTTCCCCCTCCCTCCCCCTCCCCCTCCCGCTCCCCCTCTTCCCTCAACCAACAGTTGGCATTCGTTTGTTTGGTAGTGTTAAGCAGCAATAAGATAGCGACGATGGGCGTCTCCCACACAGGGCTGACCGGGTCCTGAATCGGTGTGGCTTTTTACCGTGTGTTTGTTAATCGTGGGTGGCATTAGTCGGGCCGCGGGGAAGCCGGGCCGCGGGGGCAGTGAGTTAGGAAAGGGGTCGCAGGCCAGCAGCGGGAAGAGGGGATGGCGGGGGTGGGGCGGGTGGGGGGGGGGGGGGGGGGGGGGGGGGGGGGGGTGGGGGGGGGGGGGGGGGGGGGGGGGGGGGGGGGGGGGGGGGGGGGGGGGGGGGGGGGGGGGGGGGGGGGGGGGGGGTGGGGGGTGGTGGGGGGGGGGGGGGGGGGGGGGGGGGGGGGTGGGGGGGGGGGTGGGGGGGGTGGGGGGGGGTGTTGGGGGGGGGGTGTGGGGGGGGGGGGTTGAGGGGGGTGGCGGGTAGGGGGGGGGGGGGGGGGGGGGGGGGGTGGGGGGGGGGGAGGGGGGCGGAGGAGGTGTGGTGGAGGAGTGGGGAGAGAGGGGGAGAAGGGGGAGGGGGGGTGGGGGGTCTAGGGATGGGGGTGGGGGGGACGATGGGGGGGGGGGGGGGGGGGGGGGGGGGGGTGGGGGGGGGGGGGGGGGGGGGGGGGGGGGGGCGGGGGGGGGGGGGGGGGGGGGGGGGGGTGGGGGGGGGGGGGGCGGAGGGGGGAGGAGGGGGTGGGGGGCAGGAGGGGGGGGGGGGGGGGGGGGGGGGGGGGGGGGGGGGGGGGGGGGGGGGGGGGGGGGGGGGGGGGGGGGGGGGGGGGGGGGGGTGGGGGGTGGGGGGGGGGGTGGGGGGGGGTGGGGGTGGGGGGGGGGGGGTGGGGTGTGGGGGGGGGGGGGGCGGGGGGGGTGGGTGTGGGGGGGGAGCGGGGGGGGGGGGGGGGGGCGGGGGGGGGGGGGGGGGGGGTTGGGGGGGGGGGGGGGGGGGACTTGGGGTTGGGGTGGGTGGGGGGGGGGGGGGGTTGTGTGTTGATTTTTTTGTTTTTGTTTTTTCTTGGGGTTTTTTTTTTGGGGTTTTTTTTTTTTTGTTTTTTTCTTTTTTTTTTTTTTTTTTTTTTTTTTTTTTTTTTTTTTTTTTATTTTTTTTTTTTTTTTTTTTTTTATTATATTTCAAATACCCTCTCTCCCCCAACCC
>NW_028234424.1:33044540-33047040 GCF_977035675.1 Penaeus japonicus
GTTCGCGCACACGATGAACGATGATGGTTCCAGTTTGTTCCTTACTATTATACAGGCGTGTCATCTGTGAGGTGAGTGTGTTCTCTGTGTCTGTCTGTTTGTCTGTCTGTCTGTCTGTCTGTCTGTCTGTCTGTCTGTCTGTCTGTCTGTCTGTCTGTCTGTCAGCTCGCATTGTTTTGAATTACTTTTGATGCTGTTGTAATTATTGTGTTTTTGTTGTAGCTGTTGTAATTATTGTGTTTTTGTTGTAGCTGTTGTAATTATTGTGTTTTTGTTGTTGTTGCTGTTGCAGTTATTAATAATGTTGATGCTATTTTTGAAGTTGCATTTGTTTTTGTTATTGGTGGTGATATTTGTACGTGTTTTCCTTCGTTTACGCAAGCTGGGTAAGTAACACTTCCCTACATATCTGCATTATGTATCTTTAATCTACCGGTCTATTTACTGTGTGTATCTGAATGTGCGTGTGTTCGTGCATGTACCTCTGCTTGCTTGTGCTTTTATCTACACTTACGGAACGGTATATCTCGCCCAATACTTCACTGTTCCTTTGTACAATCGACCAGTGCACATACCTGAAAAACAGAAAATAGATATGTTAATGATATGTTGATTATATACATAAGTTCTACTATAAATGCATATGTTATCATATTACTGATTGGTAGCGACATGTGAGTTATTTAGGTGAGGATGATTATGATAGCAATAGTAGTAGTAGTAGTAGTAATAATAGTTATTATTGTTGTTGTAGAAGTAGGAGATAGTAATGATAGTAATGAAGATGATAATGATAACAATTATGATCCTACTCATCCTCATAATCACCATTATTATCATCCTTATCGATATCATAATCATTATTAATGTCTTTATTATTATTATCTTTATTAATATTATCACGACAACATTGATAATTATCCCGATGATAAGGACTCAATCAATAGCAACAGTGATAAGCGACAAAAACAAAAACGATTTCAGGAACAGAATAAGATCATGGATTTTCTAATACGCTAAACTCCGCGTAAATACACAAACAAAAAGCAACAAAGCAAAAAAGAATGCCAACAGCAAAAGGCCGGATTTTGGCATGGCGGAGGGCATATGGCAACATCTCTGCCCCCCTCCCCTTCCCCCTCTGCCCCCCTTCCCCGCATGTTAAGCCCCGCCCCATCATGGTCGCCGCCGTCTCGAAGCTCCGCCCACTTTCACTGGCGCGAGGATGGAGAAGGGGGGAAGAGGGAGAGGGGGGAGGAGATTTA
This sequence comes from Penaeus japonicus, assembly GCF_977035675.1. NCBI lineage: Eukaryota > Metazoa > Arthropoda > Malacostraca > Decapoda > Penaeidae > Penaeus > Penaeus japonicus. Next base: position 33,045,806 of record NW_028234424.1, read on the forward strand.
AGTTAATTCTACAGATAACGAGATTCAATAAATGCAAACATTACAGCAGCGAAGGGGGATAAAAAGAGAGAAAATAACAAAACAAAAATCATGTTTATCAGTTCATCTCGTGTGCTTTATTCGTTTATTTATCTATTTATCTACGAAGGAGGAAGGGGGAAGGAGTAGAGGAAAGAACAAAAGGAGGAGGAAGAGGAAGAGAACGAGGAGGAGGAGAAGGAAGAAAAGGAGGAGGGAGAGGAGGAGGAAGAGGAGGAGGAGGAGGAGGAGCAACCAGGGAAATGGGTGGTATCTCTCTTGGCGGCGAAACATGGCTGATGTGATGATATATGCATTGGTGTAAATATTTTCTACCGAGTTTTTTTTTTTTTTTTTCTTTTTTTTTGTGTTCTCCTTTTTTCCCCCTCGCTCTCCCTTCTTTGGTAAAATATGCGGAACAAATATACCGTTAGTTGTGTCAGGTTATCAGGATGAAAGCGAACGAGTCTTTTCGCTCTTGTTATCTCTGTGTCTGTTTCTGTCTGTTTCTGTTTCTGACTCTGTCTCTTTCTCTGTCTATCTCCCTCCTCTCCCTCTCCCTCTCCCTCTCCCTCTCCCTCTCTCTCTCTCTCTCTCTCTCTCTCTCCCTCTCCCCCACCCTCTCCCTCTCCCCCACCCTCTCCCTCTCCCTCTCCCTCTCCCTCTCCCTCTCCCTCCCCCTCCCCTCTGTCAGTTTTAGCAGCCCCGAAAACAGCTTTTTGCTATGTAAATAATGTACACTTTTTCTCTCGTCTTTCACTTTTTCGTGCATATCTCATTACGCTAGGAGGCTAAGAGATTTTTTTTTGGTTTGAAATGTCTTTTTTGTATTTTATTTTTTATTTTTATTTTTATTTTTTTTTTGGGGGGGTGGAGCAAATTTATTTTTGTTTTCTCTCACTTCCCAGCATCCCTGCGTAACTTAATCACATGTCAAGCAACTCGATCCGGTCTTACCGTATGTGTGTGTGTGTGTGTGTGTGTGTGTGTGTGTGTGTGTGTGTGTGTGTGTGTGTGTGTGTGTGTGTGTGTGTGTGTGTGTGAGAGTGAGTGAGTGAGTGAGTGAGTGAGTGAGACACGCCCACGCCACTCCGCTATCTCAAGCCTACTCCGCCCACCCACGCCTACTCCGCTCACACACGCCTATTCCGCCCTCCCAAGCCCACCCCTGCTAACCTACACCTACTCCGCCCTCCCACGCCCACCCACGCCCACCT
>NW_028234424.1:33057040-33059540 GCF_977035675.1 Penaeus japonicus
TACCCGCCGAAAGACAAGCATAAATCGTCCGAACGCAGCCCTCAAACGAGCAACATAGATACAACATAGAGATAGCAACGGAGCCACCTGTAATCGAGGCCAAGAGGCTATATAAAATGAAAAAGGTCGACCATATTGCCTCGATGGAGAGCAAAGAGTCCGGCACTGAGAGCGGCCATCTGGTGGTCACCTACGACACTTCCCGCCAACATTTGAAATGGTGATAAAGGTAATGAGAATAATACTAGTTGAATGGTAATAGTGTTTGAAGCAGTGGTAATGGTGATATTACAAATACTGCTAGTCTATTACTGATAAAAGTAAGGAAAACAATGATAATGATGATAATAATAATAATAATAATAATAATAAACAATAGTGACGTCACCGCCTCTTGTTACTGCCAACCTTTGAATTGCGCGGCGCGGCGGTGTCGGCAGCGCCCGCAGGAATGGCTTCCGCGGTGACAACGGACTTAAAACAAACTTGAAAAAGTGTTTTTGAAACAAATACGTTTCCGACTCTGATCACAAGCCAATTTTCATATGGGAAACTGAGTGAAAGTGAGTGAGTGAGCAGTTGTGTCCGTATGCGTGTGCATGTGCGCGCCCGCGTGTGTGTGTATGTGCGTATGAATCTTCTGTTCCTGAGTAATACAACGTACTATTCTCTCCCTTTTTCCTCTTTCCTTCACCATGGCAACCACCCATCGATCAAGATATTCACCCCGATTCCCAATCCTTTTCCCCGAGTCCAATCCGACGACCAAAGATCCCTGCCAATCGCAATATGGCAGAGCAATGAAAATATCTCCGTGGTTCTCCCTTGCATTTTAGTTTGGAAACCCGTCAAGGGAGACGCAAGTACTGTCCTCTTTTTTACTTGTTTGGCTGTTGTTCCGTCTGGAGAGACAAGGCCTTTTTAGCTGTTTATAAACGTGTAAAAAGTCCTTCCTCCTTTGATGTACACTTTTCATTTCCTTCTAAATAAATTCACGATGAATCTCCATCGTGAAATAGAAAGCGTTATAAAGGCAACATTGCAATCCAAAAACATCCACGTGTCAGTGCGATATGAGACGGAGGATCGGTTACAACAACAACAACAACAACAACAACAACGGTCGAGCGATAGTGATGATGGCGGACCGCGGCTAAAGTGGCTTTTTGTTTTCTCTTTTTAATCCTGCTGATAGTTTCGCTCTGGAAACGATAGATGTGTTATGACGGCTTGGACGGTTTAGCTCAGATAAGAAAGAGAAAAACGTCAATACGTTGGTTTTCTTGGCTGTGTATTTCAGTTTCTCTTTCTCTCTCTCTCTCTCTCTTTTTCTCTTTCTCTTTCTCTTTCTCTTTCTCTTTCTCTTTCTCTCTCTCTCTCTCTCTTTCTGTTTCTCTCTCTCTCTCTTTTCTAATTCTTACCGAGTGTATGCCGTACACTTATTATGAAACGGAATTTCTTATATGTATAGTGTAATCACTACAATAGAAACACACAGACACACACACACACACACACACACACACACACATACACACACAAACACACAATACACACACAAACATACGCAAACACACATACACAATCAAACAAACATACAAAAACGCACAGAAATCAATATGTACAATTCCCAGACATCTGTATTTCAAGCTTTAGTATTAACCCTCTCATCTCGCTTTGTTCTTAAGAAAAAAAATAAAAAAAAATACTGGAATGGCCAGAAAACCTTCGAAAAAAATTACTACAGCGTCTTACCTTGCCTGCGCCTTGAAACTCTAGTGGGAATTAGTACAATACAGCAAGAAAGGGGAGGCAATATATATTTAAGATATAATTGGATCATGGTTGGAAGGAGGGGAGATGAGAGGGAGGGAGAGGGTAGGTAGGAGGGGAAGGGAGGGGAGATTTAAGGGAAAGGAGAGAAGAGAGGGGGGGAGAGGGAGAGAAGAGAGGGGAGAGAGGGGAGAGGGGAACGTCGAGTCAGAAGCAGTTCGTCGCTATTCAATTATCTGTAATTGGCGGCCCTTTTGTAAGTTTGTCTCTCCCCAACTACTATTGAAGTTAGGTTCACTTCACATCAGCTACGATATGACGAGGCTTGAGTGAAATAAAGTGGGAGGGAGCTAAGGGAAAGAACGGAGGGAGTTTTAACGGTGGAGGGAAGGAGGGAAGGAGGGAGGGAGGGAAGGAAGGAGGGGCAAGACGGAGGGACGGCTAGACTCCTTCGTCATCTAAGTCAACAGGAGCTTTTATTGGTCACTTTCCCTTCCCCTCGTGTTGGAAATATAGTCCTTACCGCCCCTGTCCCGAAGGCTCACGATGGCTTTTTCCCGTGTCTTCTCTTATTTTTCGAGTTGTTGCCAAAATGTTTCATCCTAAATTGTTCCTCACTCCTGGATTCTGTAACTTTTGAAATTTTAATTTGGTCTGGTATCAGCTGTATGTCGCTGATGGACCCTTGGCCAGTGTGCCTCCCTCGAAGGGAATTCAGTATCTTTTC
>NW_028234424.1:33062040-33067040 GCF_977035675.1 Penaeus japonicus
TGTCATTCGAATACGTCAGGACGAAAGAATATAAATTCATCTTCATGAGCCTTTGTGACTTATTTATAAAAAATATTAAAATAAAAAAGAAAAGAGAGAGAGAAAAAAAAAACTCTTGACTCAGTAGGTAATTTCTTTTCATCGGTAAAAAAGAGACGGGGTAAAAACATGAAGTGGCAACTGTAAAAAAAATAATGAAGGAGCATCTCCCTTCCTCCTATACCCCCCCTCCCATCCCCGATCCAGCCCCCGCGCCCCTCCCCCTCACTCCCTTCTCCCCCTCCTCCTCTCTCATCAAGTGCTGACAGTTTCCTGACACTGGTTGCATCTTCTTCGTATTTATCGGAAATACATCTTCTTCTTTTTCTTCTTTGTTTTTTTCTTATCCATCTTCTATGTCTATCTTTCGACTTTTCTTTTCGTCATTTTCTCTGTTTCTCATTTCGTCTCACTAATGATATATATATTTTTTTATCATTATCATTTTTATTTCGCTTGTGATCATATATCTTTCTTTTTTTTCTTTATTGTATTTTGTCTGCTCTCTCTCTTTCTTTCTCTCGCTTTCTCCTCATGATTATTTCTATTATTGTAATCATTGTCATTATCATTATTATTATTATTATCATTATCATTATCATAATCATCATCTGCATCATCATAATTTTCACAATTACCATTTCCTCTATTTGTCCCCCTTCTTTCTTTCCCTTTCCCTCACCCTCTCTTTCTTCCTCTCTTCCCTCTCTCATCTCTCTTTATCACTCCCACAATTACCCCTCACCTTTCTCTACCCCCCCCACCCTCTTTTCCCTACCTGTACTCCCCCTTACCCCCCTCCCTAATCCCCTTCCCCTCCCCCCCTTCCCCTCATTTAATCTCATCTCTCCTCGTCACATTTCCCGCTACTTATTTTCCGCATTTTTGTACACCGGGGATTAGGGTTATTCCAATCCCTATCTTTCAGAGTTACTCCAATCAGCTTAGGGATTCATTACATTTAACACCTGGAGTGAAGCTTTTGCCTTTTAATTCCATCTGTCTTATTATGATGCGTTTGGAAGTAGGTACGTTTTTTTTCTGTGATAATTGAATAGGAGTATCTATTTGAGTTTTTTTTTCTTTTTTTTTTTTTCTTAATGTGAGAGGAAGGTGGGAGGGGTGTTTGTTTGTGTACTTATGTTTATGTCTGTCTAGCTATTCCTCTGTCCTTTTTGTTTATCTATCTATCTATCTATCTATCTATCTATCTATCTGTCTATATATATATATATATATATATACATATATATTTATTCATATTCGTCTATTTGTACGCGCAAGCGCACGTGTGTGTGTGTGTGTGTGTGTGTGTGTGTGTGTGTGTGTGTGTGTGTGTGTGTGTGTGTGTGTGTGTGTGTGTGTGTGTGCGTGTGTGTGTGTGTGTGTGTGTGTGTGTGTGTGTGTGTGTGTGTGTGTGTGTGTGTGTGTGTGTGTGTGTGTGTGTGTGTGTGTGTGTGTGTGTGTTTCTTTTCACGTGTGCCTGGTATGTGTACGTACACGTAAATATCTAATGCGTGTGTGCATAGATGATAAACAGCTCTTTGGTCGAATCGAACAATACCATCAGTAATCACAAAGATGTAAAATCAATATAATCTGATAGATGTAGAATATCCAGGGAGCGTGTAGGCGGCAACATCGAGAACAGGTGCCAGTTAGTAAATAAAATAACAATCAAGATGGCAAGAAAATAAATTATCAAATAATTTTTCTTTTCTTTTGTGATAACATACAAAGGTTTTTGCGAGTGCTTGCATTTTTTTCCTTTGATAAAAAACACAGGAAGGATAACAAAAATAAATAAAAAAGAAAAAGATATCTATTATTACTTTCATTATCAACAATCATCATTACTATCATTATTGTCACTATGATGACGATGATGACGACGTTTCATCTTTTCAGTTAATTACGTATCATCATTGTTATCCTTAGTTGTACTTTTATTACAATTACGAGTAACAGTAGCAGAATTGGATAATATAAATAATATGATAAATGGTAATAATGATAATAATAATAATGATCATAATAATACAAAAAAAATCAGTAATAAAAATGGTGATAATAATATGAATAATAACAATAACAACAACAACAACGACAAAGGCCAACAACAACAATAACAATAATAATTACAATACCTACAAAAAAAAGCACAAAATGACACGTGTTCAAGTCGCCTCCAAGCAAACCCATTGGCCGACACAAGGAAAGTTCTTAAAACAAGCAAAGTTGCGGCGGTTATTTTAACAGCCGCTGCCATAACGGTTACTTCCCAGGTTGTTCGTTGGCGGGGGTGACAAATAGCTGGAGTAAATTGGACCGCAAGGCTTGAAGGGGGCTTGCTTGCTTTCGTTCCTTACCTTCTTCCTTCGGCCAATTGCGGGGGTTGGGTGGGGGGTGAGGGGGTTGGGTGGGGGAGAGGGAGAGGGGTTGGGTGGGGGGAGAGGGAGAGGGGGTTGGTTGGAGGGAGAGGGAGAGGGAGAGGGGTTGGGTGGGGGGAAAGGTAGAGGGGGGTTGGGTGGGGGGAGAGGGAGAGGGGGTTGAGTGGGGGGAGAGGGAGAGGAGGTTGGGTGGAGGGAGAGGGAGAGGGAGAGGGGGTTGGGTGGGGGGAGAGGGAGAGGGGGTTGGGTGGGGGGACAGGGGAAAGGGGGTGGGGATAGGGATGGGATGAGATGGTACTGGTTTGGGGTATTGGGGAGGAGGAAGGGGAGGGAGAGGGAGAGGGGGTGTTTGAAAGTGTCCATTATGGATGTGTCAGTTGTCAGAAGTGTCATGTGGGATTGTAGGTGTGGGTGGAGGTGAATGGGGGTGGGGTTGAGGGGCACTGGGTATCCATAGGTGTTCGATGGTGTTATGGGGGATTGTGGGTGTGGTTCCGGTGGTTGGAAGGGTGTGTCAGCTGTCAGAGGTGTCATTGTGGGATTGTAGGTGTGGGTAGAGGAGAATGGAGGGGGCGGGGGGGGGAGAGGGGGATACGGGTAGCTCCGACGAAAAATAGGCATTCTATGTCCATACAATTATCCGCTTAGCTTCGTTCTTGCCTATTCATTTAGTAACCATTCCCCATAACCGGAAGATGAAGTGACACGTGTCGCTTTAACTGTGTCAGATTTTTCCGCTTTAAACGTGTCACTTTTTCCCACTATAAATGCGTCACCTTTCCCCACTTTAAACATTTCACATTTCCTGCTTCAAAAGCATCACTCTATTCCCCTTTATTCAACACAGTACAGTACACGAAGGTACCAAAAGGTCACAGCCACAGATCAGAAGAGGTCACAGGTCGCAGGCCACAGGTCACAGGTCACAGGTCACACACGTCCAGAGAGGAATCAACCATAAAAAAAACGGGAAAAAAGGTCATTGTAATTCCAGATATGCAGAGAGAGACGAAGAACAGATGACATCGCTCTGGTCTCCATATTTAACGACACGAAGCATAGAGCAAAAGCGTTACGTTGGGTAGAACAAGGAGATATTATCAAATAATCAAAAGCTTGGGTATTGAGAGGATATATGGTGAATGGTTCTTTTGCTCCGGAAATTGCGGTTCTTTTTAGAATTGGTATTTAGAGCTGTCTATATTTGATTATCTATCTAATTATCTATCTATATTTGATTACCTATCTATATATCTATCTATATCTATCTATCTATCTATATATATATGTGTGTGTGTGTGTATATATATATATATATATATATATATATATATATATATATATATATATATATATATATATATAGAGAGAGAGAGAGAGAGAGAGAGAGAGAGAGAGAGAGAGAGAGATAAAGAGCAAGAGCGATAGAGAGACGAACGAATCCATCAAAATGAATCGCCTATGCTTGACCACAGCCCTAAGTCGAGAGAGACAGAGCGAGAGGCGAAAATCGACCGGCTGCAACCTAATTTCCATCGAGCCCCGCGCCTCGCCACCAAAATCGATCGTGCCGAAGCGCAAGGAGGACGCGGACGGCAGCCTCTTCCACCTGAGCAGCTCCTTCCAAGGAACCAAGACGGCGACACTGACGTCATCGCCGCAAACGTGTCCTTCTCCATCATCAAAAGAAGGAGCGAAATCCTGACGTCGCCGACAAGACAAGAAAGAGGGCGTCCTCCTCCTCTTACTCCCCCTCCTCTTACCCCTCTTCCCCTCCCCCTCTCCCCCCTTTTGACGTATTGTTCTCTCAGGAGCCGAGGAGAAAGAAATAAAATATGACGCCCTTGGCCCGTCAATATGGGTCTTGGATTTCTATATATTGTTTGGCTGCACCCCCCTCCCCCCCTCTCCCCCTCCCCCCACCCCTCCCACCCCACCGGGAGTTCAGACGGCGTCGCCTGCGGTGCCAACGCCGCGCGATGGCACTGAGGGTGGCACGAAGATGGAAGGGCCGCCACCTTTGCATTTATCCTACGTCCTGTTTCATCCTGTCCGGAATCTCCTTCATCCTGGATCCGTGTCGCCTTTCTGCGTCATATTGCCACGCGAGAGTGAGGGATGAGGGGAGGGGAGGGGGGAGAGGAAAGGAATTAGGAGAGGGGAAGGGGCGAAGGGGAAGGGGAAGGGGGGAGAGGAAAGGAATTAGGAGAGGGGAAGGGGCGAAGGGGAAGGGGAAGGGGGGATTGGAGGGCATGAAGAAGATGAGAAGAGGGATGAGGGGAGGGAGGGGGAGAGAGGAAAGAGAGGAAAGGAATTAGGAGAGGGGAAGGGGCGAAGGGGAAGGGGGGAGATCGGAGGGCATGAAGAAGATGAGAAGAGGGAGAAGGAAGAGGGTTGAGAGGAAAAAGTGAGAGGAGAACAAATGGGGGAGAAACACCCCGAAGGATGACAGGAAGTGGGATAAAGCGAGATGAAGGAGGAGCTACGACTTAGGAAAGGAAGATAGAAATGTAAATAAAAAAAAATTATATGTAATGATGAAAATGTATAAAATGAAAAATATGCAAAAAT
>NW_028234424.1:33074540-33089540 GCF_977035675.1 Penaeus japonicus
CATCTTGCTTGGATCCGATTCAAAAATTTCCTCCAACCGCCAAACAACAAGAGTCTCGTTTGAATCGGCCGCAGGCGAAGAGCTGACCTTCTTTCTCGTCATAGGATTATTGTTAGGGACAAATTTTAGTCGTACTATTTTGCATATATATATATATATATATATATATATATATATATATATATATATATATATATATATATATAAATGTATGTATGTATATATGTACATATTCTTTTCTTTCACTTTTGTCTTTGTATCTTTTAATTCTTCTCTCTCATTCTATTTCCTCTCTCTCTCTCTCTCTCTCTCTCTCTCTCTCTCTCTCTCTCTCTCTCTCTCTCTCTCTCTCTCTCTCTCTCTCTCTCTCTCTCATATACACACATTCTCTCTCACTTTCTCTTACTAACTCTCCCTCTTCCTCTCCCTCCCTCTCTATCTCACATTTTCTACCTCTCTCCCTCTCCCTCTCCCTCTCCCTCTCTATCTCTCCTTCACTACCTCTCTCTCTACCTCTCTCCCTCTCCTTTCCCCCTTCACCCCCCCCCCCTCCTCTCCTACCCGTTTCCTCTCCTCTCTCTTAAAGCCCGAAAGAAAATTAGGAATATAGAGATTTGGCGGGAAAGTGGTGTTTACATTTCGGCCACGTACATTATATTTTCTCGCCACGAGGGTGCGCCAGGGACCTCTCTCGCTCGCGTTCTCTTTTTTTTCTCTCTCTCTCTCCCTCCCTCACCAGCAACTTTATTCCAGTATAAGTTTATTGAGCTTTTCCCCAGGGCCCCGTAGTTTCCCCGCTCCCGCCTGTTGCCCGGCTTTCTTAATATAACCTTCGCTTGGGCTCGGCTTTTTGTTTGTGTGCGCCAAGGCATTACGGGACACGTGCAAGAACTGTGGTTGTGTGTTTTTGTGTTTTGTTTTTCATAGTTGGGTATTTAAGGTTGCTGTTGACAGGTAGGGATTAGTCATGTGAGGTATTAAGCACGCGTGCATGCATATGTCTAAATATTTGGTACACACACATAAACACACACACATACATACACAAACACAAACACAAACACACACACACACACAAACACACACACACACAAACACACACATACACACACACACGCAAACACACACATACACACACACACACACACACTCACACACAAACACACACACACACACATCCTAGTCCCGACACCTATTCACGAAAATCCAACTAGACACCCATCCATGCACGCACACACACACACACACAGCAGGCAAGCACTGACAAAGGCAGATCCCGTGCCTGTCCAGCGCGCCTTAAAGCAACGTCAATCACGCCAGGCAAGGACACGACACTCGGAATGGCACTGGTGGGCCGCAGATGGTGCCACGACGCCTTTGTATATAGGGTTATGGTCTTCACTCTGTCTCTAATGCGCCCTAGTGTTTGCGCTGAATATAAGATGCCTCGAGATTTCCAGGAATGTTCATTGCATTTCTGGAAAAAGAGAGAGAGAGAGAAAGTTTCACTCGGCGGTCCGCCCTCTCCTGTGCGTGTGCTTGTTTGTCTGAGGTCGACTCTCTCGCTCTTTTTTCTTCTTTGTTTCTCTCTCTCTCTCTCTCTCTATCTCTCTATCTATCTCTCTCTCTCTCTCCTCTCTCTCTCTCTCTCTCTCTCTCTCTCTCTCTCTCTCTCCCTCTCTCTCTCTATCTATCTGTATCTCTCTCTCTCTCTCTCCCTCCTTCTGCCTCTCCCCTCTCCTGTCCTCTTACTCTCCCTCCCCTCCCCTTCTAGTTGATATATAAAACAATATGTAAATAAAAAGACAACAGATGAATGTACAGACTGATGGATGAACTAGTTATCTATATGGATAACCAGCTAAACAACCAAACAAACAAATTTCCTGACCTATATAATGATATAAGAACAACAGCAACAACAAAAGTAAGAAATTATAACAATAATGATAGCAATAGAAATAACAATAATGATAATAATAACGAAAGAATAATAACAACGATGATAATCACAATGATGGTATTATAACAATGACGACAATAATACGAACGAATCTAACAATAGATAAACAATCCTACCAATAATATCAACAACAACAACAACAACAATGAACGAAATATATAAAATATCAAAAGCGAAAAAAAAATAAAATGGCGAAATCCAGCGAAACAACGAACCAATTAGACCGATCAATGTCTACAGCCAGCGCTTGAGATGAGGTGGAAATTAATACCTCAAGACTGAAAATTACCTCAAGCCGATATTTGCATTCGGATTTTTTTTTTTTTTTTTTTTTTTTTTTTTTTTTTTTTTTTTTTTGAGGGAGGGGGGTTAGGGGGAGGGGGAGGGGAAGGGGGGAGAGTGGGGGAAGGGAGAGGGGTAGGGTAGGTGGGGGGAAGGAGAGAGGAGGTGGGGGGGTAGGGGGAGGGAGAGTGTAGGTGGGGGGGAAGGGGGAGGGGGAGGGTAAGTGGGGGGAAGGAGAGAGGGAGGGAGAGGGGAGGGTAGGTGGGTGGGAAGGGAGAGGGGGAGGGTAGGTGGGGGGGAGGGAGAGGGGGAGGGTAGGTGGGTGGGAAGGGAGAGGGGGAGGGTAGGTGGGGGCGAAGGGAGAAGGGGAGAGTAGTTGGGGGGAAGGGAGAGGGAGAGGGAGAGTAGGTGGGGGGAAGGGAGAGGCGGAGGGTAGGTGGAGGGGAAAGAGAGAGAGGGAGGGTAGGGGGGGGGAGGGAGAGGGAGAGAGAGAGAGACTGAGAAAGCGAGAGACCGAGAAAACGAGAGACTCAGACAGCGCGAAGGAAAACAAATACAGTCAAAAAGAGGAAAATACTTTAACAAACAAACAAACAAACAGACAAACAGACAGACGGAGAGACAGAGACAGAGCGTAAAAGAGAAGAAAGCTGATGGCAGATGCAATTTACGCCACTTCAACTACGATCGAAAATCCATCAAAACTTGGTAAAATTCTGCGCTTGAAGGGGTCTTCTTCCTCTTTACGATCGCCCTCCTCCCCCCTCCCTTCATCCCCCCTACACTCTACACCCCCCTCCCTTCATCTCCCCTACTCCCCTATACCCCCCTCCCCTTTTCCCTGTACCCTTTGACCCCAACTAACCCCACCTCTCCTCCTCCTCCTCCTCCTCCTCCTTTTTTTTTTCTTCTTCTTCTTCTTCTTCTTCTTCTCCTTCTCCTCCTCCAACACCACCACCTCTTCCTTCTCCTTCATCCCTTACTAATCCTCCTGGTCTTCATCTCTATTTTATTTATCTATTTATCTATCTAATCATTGTTTCCTCACACTCCATTCTTTTTCTTTCCGTCATCGCTTGCCCTCTGCATTCCCCTCTTATCCTGTTTTCCCTCCTCCTTTTTCCCTACTCCATCCCCCTTACCCCCACCCCCCACCCCCACTCCCCCACAAGTCCCTAATGAGGCGACGGTGCTGCCATCTGGGGGCGCCGCGCTGAAAAATGATTGTTCAACCTCTCCTCCTCCCCCCCACCCTACCCTTTCCTCCAATCCCCCCTTCCCTATTACCTCTACTCCTCCCTTCATCTAATCTCCCTTCTCCTCCCTTTCCTTGCCTACTCCCCTTAACCCCCCCCCTCCCCAAGCCCCCTCCCCCCCTCATTGACGCGTTCTCTAAAATGGCTTGTTTGAAAGTCCTGCCGCGTGTATGATCATAAGAAAGGAGCGAAGGAGTGCAGAAAATGAATTGAAGGAGGAGGTAAGGAGGAGGAGGAGGAGGTAGGAGGAGGTAGGAGGTAGGAGGAGGAGGAGGAGGAGGAGGAGGAGGAGGAGGAGGAGGTAGGAGGAGGAGGAAGAGGAGGAGGAGGAGGTAGGAGGAGGAGGAGGAGGAGGAGGAGGAGGAGGAGGTAGGAGGAGGAGGAGGAGGAGGAGGTAGGAGGAGGAGGAGGAGGAGGAGGAGGTAGGAAGAGGAGGAGGAGGAGGTAGGAAGAGGAGGTAGGAGGAGGAGGTATGAGAAAGATGAGGAGGAGGAGGAAAAGGAGTAGGAGGAGGAGGGGAATCTTTAAGGGAAGGGAGGATAGAAGGAAGCGGAGGACGGGAGGGAGGGGGGGTGGAGGGTGGGAGGGAGGGAGGAGGGACCGGGTGGGAGGAGGAGGATGGAATAAGGAAGAACTTGTCGCGTCAGCAGAAATGTGTGACAGCTAATTCAACGGGGGTTTTGATTAATCTTTGCGTGTCATTTTTTTGGTCTGATACAATTTTCCCCTTCTTTCCTTCCGCCTGGCGCACACACACACACACACACAGACACATATGCATGCACGCTTGGTTGGATACATACAAAATGAATACGCACAGACTCGTTCAGATTCATGCGCCCATGGGTGCATGACACATATAAACACGTACACGTACACGCACACGTACACACACACACACACACACACATACACTCACACACACACACACACACACACACACACACACACGTCCCCTCCCTCATCCCCCGCCACACACAGAGAGCATCACTGAAAAAAAACACCAAACTATATTGACAAAAATCAGCATATCCAGCCTTTCTCCTCCGGGCCATCCTCTACTCTCCCCCCTCTCCCCTCCTCTCCCCCCCTCACCCCCCCTACTCCTCTACCCCTTAGACCCACGTATAGACGGCCCAAGAAAATGCAAATCATCGGTAGATCATTAATGGCAGTTATTTGTACTTCTCCAATTTCCAGCTGGTATTGACATCTAGCCCACGCACGGACGCGAGGGGGAGGAGGGAACTGAGGGAGGGAAGGGAGGGGAGAGAGGGGGAAGGCAGGGAGGGAGGGAGGGAGGGGGGAAGGCAGGGAGAGGGGGGAAGGCAGGGAGGGAGGGAGGGAGATGGGAAAGGCGATGAGGGAGGGAAAAAATGGGGGGGGGGGAAGGAGGGATAGAGGGAAGGAAATGATGAAAGGGAAGGAGGAGAGTAAAAGGAGAAAAGGGAGAAAGGACATTGACAAAGGAGAAAGAAATTGGAAAGGAGGGAATCGGAGGGAGGGAAAGGGAAGGAAGATAAAAGGGAAAGGGGGAGTAAGGCAAAGCGATAGACAAGTGCAAATAAAGTCATGGTTACACACAGAATGAGAAAGTGAGAAAGAGAGAAACAAGTGAAGAGAAACGAAGAGAAGAAAAGATAAGCGCAGAAACTCAAACCAGATAAAAGCCAGAGAAAGACAGACAGACAGGCAGACAGAGAGAGAGGGGCAAACAGAGAGACAGACAGGCAGACAGACAGAGGCATACAAAGAGAGGATAGCAACAGAAAGAGACAACAGACCCCCCCCCCTCCCCACACTCCCCCATCTGAACCACCACCTCTCAAACCCGTTCACTCCCATGCATTAAGTGTTATTGACCGCTCTGTTACCCATGATCACGAGTTATGGGTGCAAAGACCAACTCGGGCCATAACTTATCTGCCGGGGATGAGAGAAGGCGAGGGAGAAGATGAGAAAATATCCCCCTAAGTGGAGGAGGCGGATGAGGGAGGGTAGGGTGGGGTGGAATGGGGGAGGGGGGAGGGGGAGGGGGAGGGGGAGAGGGAGAGAAGGGAGAGAGAGAGAGAGAGAGAGAGAATGCGTGTGTGTGTGTGAGTTATTTAAAAAAAATAGAAAGATGGACGTCGTATATGTCATTTTATACATCGTCGCTGGTTATCAAACAAGTCAGAAGATGAATGACTTATGCAAATCACCCACTTCGGGACTCCTCCCCCCCTCCCCCGACCCCCCTTCAAAATTAAAGAAAAAAAATAGAACTACCAGACAGATAAAACATAGAGATGCGGAGAGAGACAAAGATAGGGAGGAGGAGGGGAGGAGTAGGTGGAGGAGGAAACGAGAAAAGGAAAGAAAGAGAGAGAGAGAGAGAGAGAGAGAGAGAGAGAGAGAGAGAGAGAGAGAGAGAGAGAGAGAGAGAGAGAGAGAGAGAGAGAGAGAGAGAGAGAGAGAGAGAGAGAGAGAGAGAGACAGAGAGAGAGAGAGAGAGAGACAGAGAGAGACAGAAAGGAAGAGAGAGAGAGAGAGAGAGAGAGAGAGAGAGAGAGAGAGAGAGAGAGAGAGAGAGAGAGAGAGAGAGAGAGAGAGAGAGAGAGAGAGAGAGAGAGAGAGAGAGAGAGAGAGAGACAGAGAGAGAAGGAGGGAAAGAGGGATGGTTAGAGGGGCGGACTGACGGAGGGGGATAGGAGGAGAGATGTGGAGGGAGGGAGGAAGGGAGGGAGAGGAAAGATGCTTAAGATTAATCACCTTCTCAAGACATAGGAACGTAGGGAAGACAGGTCCATTATTTCTGATCACTCGTAATTGAAAGATTTATGATATACATCGAAAGAAAAGGAGAGAGAAAGTGAGAGAGAGAGAGAGAGAGAGAGAGAGAGAGAGAGAGAGAGAGAGAGAGAGAGAGAGAGAGAGAGAGAGAGAGAGAGAGAGAGAGAGAGAAGAGAGAAGAAGAGAGAGAGAGAAGAGAGAAAGAGAGAGAGAGAGAGAGAGAGAAGGAGAGAGAGAGAGAGAGAGAGAGAGAGAGAGAGAGAGAGAGAGAGAGAGAGAGAGAGAGAGAGAGAGAGAGAGAGAGAGAGAGAGAGAAAGAGAAAGAAAGAGAGAGAGAGAGGAAGAGAGAAAGAAAGAGAGAGAGGGGTGTGGTCAGACCAGTAAATAGACAGCCAGAAAGACAGACAGACTAAATGACAAGGAAGAAGCGAATCACGCAGACAGACAACCCACTCAAGTAATCCCATCCATTACACCCTCTTCCAGCCCCCTACCCCTACCCAACCCCCCTCCCCCGTCACCATCCCCCACCCCCTTCCTCTCCAGGCATCTGCTGTAACTGCTATTTCTTCAGACGGGCATTTACCTGCGGTGAATTTTGTAGTTTCTTAATTAATTGACTGCGGTACACGTTAAGGATTTTTTCCTTCCTCTTTTTTTCTGGGGGAGGGGGAGGAAAAGGAGGATGGGAAGGAGGAGGAGGAGGAGGAGGAGGAGGAGGAGGAGGAGGAGGAGGAGGAGGAGGAGGAGGAGGAGGAGGAGGAGGAGGAGGAGGAGGAGGAGGAGGAAAAGGAGAAGGACGAGGAGCAGGAAGAGGAAGAGAAGGAGGAGGAGAAGAAGCAGGAGGAGGAGTTAGAGGAGGAGAAGGAGGAGGAGGAAGAAGAGGAGAAGGAGGGAAGGTTCCAGATTTGGGTTAGTTAACTAATTGGACTGGTTATCATGGTGCCTGGGTGCATTTTGGCGGCGGGATACGAAGAGGAGTACGAAGGGGAAGAGGAAGAGGAAGAAGGGGTGAGAGGAAGAGGAATATGTGAATAGGAAGAAGAGGAAGATGAGGGGAAGAGTAAGAAGAAGGAAGAGGAGAAAGGAAGGGAAGAGAGGAAAGACGAAGAGGCGTGATTTGTGGAAGAGACATGAAGGGAATAGGAAAAGGAAGAGGAAGAGGAGGAGGAGCAAGGAACGAAAAAATGGAAGGGGGAAAGGAGGAGGAGTAAGAGGAGGGGGAGGAGTGGCACGAGAGGAGGAGGGGTGTGGGAAAGGAATAAGAGAAAGACAGAGAGAGAGAGTGAAGGAGGGAGAGAGAGAGTGGTGTATGGAGATAAATAAACAATGAAGAACAAAAAGAATGGAAGAAAAAAAAGGCAAAAGAGAGAAGAAACGTGGAATGAAAAGAAAATATGATAATGCGAATATAAGATGAAGAAACAGAGAAAAAAGAGGGTCACTAAAACAAACAAACAAACACACTGTAGGATGAATAATAAATGGAAAAGCTAAAGAAAACAAAGGAAGAATAAATGGAGAGAAAAAGAATACGAAAAAAAAGGAAAGGAAGTGCGAGACAAAATGAAAGCCAAACAAAGAAAAGACAAATACAAAAAGTCAATTAAGCATGCAAAAGATAACAAGGAAATGAAAAAAAAGTAAAAAAAAGATAAAATGGAGATTAATAAAAATAAAGCAAGCAAGCAGGCAAGCAAGAAAAAAAAGCAACAGAAGATCCACGACCTCCCTTTAAAAATCTTGTCTCAGAATGAATAACATGAGAGAACTTCGATTTGTGCTTTATGTCGGTATCGTTAACAATTCACGAGTCTACTTTAAGCAAGACAATACCCAAACCTGCCTCGTCAAATATCTACTTTAAGCTCATGTACTGGCACTGTGTATTGGCTCGACTGAGAAGCTTATGGGAGGAGAAGAAGTAGGAAGGATAAAGAGGAAGAGGAAGAGTAGGAAGGACGAAGAGGAAGAGGAAGAGTAGGAAGGACGAAGAGGAAGAGGAAGAGGAGGAAGGACGAAGAGGAAGAGGAAGAGGAGGAAGGACGAAGAAGAAGAGGAAGAATAGGAAGGATGAAGAAGAAGAGGAAGAAGTAGGAAGGACGAAGAGGAAGAGGAAGAGGAGGAAGGACGAAGAGGAAGAGGAAGAGTAGGAAGGAAGGCAGGGTTAGGAAAGGTACTTGGGAAGGGGGTTAGAAGGGGAGGCGATGGGAGGCGAAGGAGAAATGGAAGCAAAGAAGAAGGGATGGAAGGGAAAGAAGGAAAGAGTGAAAGGGTGCGAACACAGTGCTAAGTCCAGGCATCTCAACGTCTCTTTGGTCGAAACGCTCGTGTTGGGCTGTTGAAAAAACAGTCCTGGTGACCCCTTTCGCGCAAGGAACCCCCTCTCCCCTCTCCACCTCTCCCCTCTCCTACCCGGGCCAACCAGATTCGGTATGCACGGTCTGTAATGAGGTAGTCGTTGTTTAAACATCTTCTGCAAGGTAGAATTTTTTTTCGCAGTTTACCTTGGCGGAAGTGTATCGTAATCCACCCGGGCCGTTACGGGCGACAAGCTCGTGTTATCATGTAGGTAACTTGAGCCTTCTTGGAGGGCTTGCTTTGCTTCCTCCCTGGGCGGCTCCCCCGTTTGTGTGGCACTCTCGGGGAAGTTTTGAGAACGGGGAAGTTGGCTGAAAATAGACAGAAGGGGGAGGGAGCGAGAGAGAGAGAGAGAGAGAGAGAGAGAGAGAGAGAGAGAGAGAGAGAGAGAGAGAGAGAGAGAGAGAGAGAGAGAGAGAGAGAGAGAGAGAGAGAGAGAGAGAGAGAGAGAGAGAAAGCAAAACAGTATAAGCAACAAACAATCCAGCTTAAACGGAAGAAACAAACAGAAGACCCCCCACCCCCCACCCCCACACCCCCTCGACCCGAAACACACACATGCCTTTTTTTTTTTGGAGATGAACCACCTTCTCTTTACGTAGCGTGTCATCCACCGAACATTCATCCGCCCAAGATCTCGCAACGCTCCAGCATCCACCGACAGGCCCGAGATACCTCCACGAAGCGAGCCGAAACGAGCCACCGTGGGGGAAGTAAGTAAGTAAGTTGCAGAGTAAGTAAAGTAAGTACTCCCGCTAAGCCTTGAGTACAACTGCTTACTTTGAGTACAGTCATTTGGGCAGAGACGGGAGCTACGAGCGAGAAAGTTTACTTTTATTTGCCTTTCGCTCTCTACTGAAGCGGCCATGATCAGCGAGGTAGGAGGAGGCAGTCAAATGTATGTATTTACATTCAACGTTAATTCGGGGCGGGTTGGCGGCGGCGGCGGCTGTGGGGATATGGGAGGGGGGAGAAGGGGCTGGGAAAAGGGGTTGGGAATGGGATCGGAAAGGGGGATCGGGATGGGGGGAAGTGGGGAGGGTGATGGGGCAAGGAGGGGGAGGGGATGGAGGGAGGAAGGAGTCGACTTGCTTGAAGCACCGACTCGTATTCGATATAAAAGCGTGAATGTTACTTGGAAAGGTTGGTTTGATGGGCGAGGGAGATGTAGAGAAATAAGAAGAGGGATATAAGAAATATGAGGAGATATCATGAATAGTTGTAGGAAGAAGGAGTTACACACTTATAACGAGATTAAATAGTTATAGTTCATGCTAAGTTGAAAGACAAATGCAATCAAGGAAAATGAAATAAATTCAGATGGTAGGAACGGACAGAAACGCAAGGAAACTGAATAATAAGGATGACAAACAAACAGAAACTGAAAAGAGTATCACATATTAAAAAGTAGATAACAAAACCGTAATAAAAGGAAAGAAAGAATGAAAGAGGTGAGCCAAGCGAGGAAAGAAAATCAATTAAGGTACTCGTTTCCACAGTGCGGTCGCGAGAGATTAACTATTTATATTCCGTAACTGCTTAAGAATATGAGCTGGCCAGATTAGGCTAAGTATTATGCATGTGTGTTATTTCCTCTGGTAACTTTTTTTCTTTGCCTTTTTTTTTGGGGGGGGGATGTATATCTTGCATTTGGCTCGATATTCGAAATGAAAGAACAAGTGTAAAGGGGGTATGGAGAGATAGGTAGGGAGGGATGGAATGGTGAAGGAAGGGAGAGAGGAAGGGGCGAACGAAGGAAAAAAAAGGAGGGAGGGAAGAAGCAAGGGAGGGAGGGTGGGAAGAGAGGAAAGGAAAATGTAAGGAAGAAGACGCAAAAGCAAATAGAACTCCCACCTTCGCCCCCACCCCACCCCCACCTAAAATTAAGAACGAAAGTACACAACACACACTCCCACACAAACACACACACACACACACACACACACACATCCTCCCGCTTATCCATCTGTCTATATCCTCTTTCCTCAACTACTCGCTCCTTCTTTTATCTCTCTCTTCAACTACATATTAGCATTTCAACTCCGCCTTCTCTCTCACGCCAGTGTGCGAGTGCCTCCTCTCCCCGCCCCGCTCCTCCTTCAAGCTCTAACACTCTTCCCATCTATCTTCTTTCCTCCTCTTCCTCCTTTTTTGTCTTCCTTCTTTTATTATTATCATTTCTATCCTTCCTACCTCTCCTTCTTTCCCTCCTCCTCCTCCTCCTCCTTCTAGTTCTTACTTCTTTCCTTCCTCCCTCTTTTCCCCCTTTCCCTCCCTCTTTTCCCCCTCTCCCTCCCTCCGTTCCTCCCCCCTCCCTCTCTTTTCATTTTGCTCCTCCTCCTCCTCCCTCCTCTCTCCTTCCTCTCCCTCTTCCTCCTCCTCCTCCTCCTCCTCCTTCCTCTCTCTACTTCGCTCCCTCGCCCCTCCTCTCTCTCTCCTACCCTCCCTCTGCCTCCTCCCTCTACCCTTCCCCTTCACTTCCTACCCCCCCCCCCTCCTCCGCTTGTCGAAATGACCCTATAACTCACGACTGAAAATCAATCTCGTCGCGATCTGACTGCGGCATTATGATAACAGTTATCTGTTATCTCGCGAGGTGATGCTCGCCCCTGTAATAGAGGGGGGATGGGAGATGGAGAGGAGGGGCGTGAGATGGGAGAGTGAGAAGAGGAGGAGGGAGAAGGGGATGGGGGATGGAGAGGAGGGGCATGAGATGAGAGAATGAGAAGAGGAGGAGGGGGAAGGGGATGTGGGATGGAGAGGGGGAGAAAGGAGGGGGTATGGGAGTGGGGTGGGAGGGGGAGAAGGGAGTGGGTGGGATGTGAGATGGGAGGGGGAGAAGGGGGTGGGTGGAAGGGGAAGGGGATGGGAAGGATGTAAGATGGGAGAAGGAGAAGAGGAGGGGTGTATGAGTAGAGTGGGGTGGGAAGATAGGTAGAGAGGGGGGGAGGGTATGGGTAAATGGGAAAGGGGTTATGGGGTGGAGGAAGGGAGGGGGAGTGTGGATTAAAGGAATGGATGAATATGAAGATAAGTACGAGGATTGAGAAGGATGAACAAAATGATAACGGAATTATTGCGTATAGGATCAGTAGATTAAGAACAATACCAAAAAGAATAATCCCATAAACAGAAAGAGAAGAAGAACGAAATAACAAGAACCCTTCCCCCCCTTAAAAAAAGACGATGTAGAAAAAATAAAGTCACCTGATATACCCACAAGAAGGGAAAAAACCCATCAACATAACTTAAAAATAACGTTAAAAAATATTAAACAAAACTTGAAAACAACAACAACGAAAAAAAAAAACAGGAAAGAAAACCCCAAAAAGTGTCGCCGAAAATAAATTCGGATCGCGTCTCTTCGAAGATTCTTGACCTGGAATCACCCAGACAAGGTCACAAGGTCAGCTCTTTGACCTACCTGCTCGACTCTCGCTGTCGGCCGGTTTCACTTGAATCGGGCGGTTCATCTGGAAGAAAAAAGGGGAAAAATGTAAGTTATAGATGGAATATGCTCAATTACTAATAAAACATGAATAAAAACTATACAATTGAATACTTTGTAAGAAATGTTAATCTTAATAATCTTGGTCACATACTTTTATATCTATCTTTTAGAAGAAAATCATATTACAAATTTCTATTGTACTTTCTCACAAAGGAGAGTATACAATATAACGTACCTATGAGTATGTATGTATGTAAAAAAAACAAAAAAACATTGCGGGTATTTATAAAAAGAAAGAAAAAAAAACTAGATAGACCAATCCCGGTTCTTTTAATGGACCTTAATGTACTGAGTTTAATTGTCATTTCCTTTAAGAAGAAGAAGTAGGAAGAATGAAGAAAAGTAATAGAAGAATAGAAGAGAAGAAAAGTAGAATAAAAAAAGAAAAAAAAGTAGAAAAAGAAGAAGAAAAAAAGTAGAATAAAAGAAGAATGAAAACGAAAGAAGGAAAAAAAGGAAAGAAAGAAAGAAAAGAAAGAAGAAAAAGAAATGAAAGAAGAAGAAACGAAAAATGAGACAAAAAGAAGAAATGCCGGATAAGTTATACCAGAACGCAAAGAGTTGAGGCAAAAGTGGTGTTAATGAGCTCATACAAGTCGCGAAGATTAGGCTGAAGGCGCCGTGTAAACGCTAAGACGTTTGCAGTTATCTTGAATCACTTGCTTCGTCTTTGAACCTCAGATTCACTCTCTGTCCGCGTTTCGCTTCGCTTGATGTATTTTCGTTTGGAATTATTATTAATCTTTCTGGTGTGTGTGTTTTTTTTTTATTATTATTCGTTTGTCTTTTGCACTTTAGATTCCGAATGGCACTGAGCAAAAAATAGAAAAATAAAATATTTGGATTTAGTTATACCTCTCTATCTATCTGTTTCTCTTTCGCTCCCACACTTCCTCCTTATTCAAATTCCCTTTCTTCATTAACAGCTGCAGGGGAACTGTCTGCAACTTTATTTGTACACAAAGTATCGACGATATTGCAAACTTCATCCCTGAACTTCAATTCGTCTTCCAAACCTACTTCGAGCCCTTCCAGAAAGTGAAGTCCTTAACCATACCTCGACCTCAAAGCGCAAGGGGCCTCTCGCTCTCTCTCACCTCTTTTCTTCGGTTCTCTCCTCTCTCTATCTCTATCTCTGCTTATATCTATCTCTCTCACCTCTCATTTTTTTTCTCTCTCCTACCTCTCCAATCCTTTCTCTCACCTCTCTTCTTTCTCTCTCTCTCTCTCTCTCCCACCCCTCCTATCCTCTCTCTCTCTCACCTCTCTTCTTTCTCTCTCTTCCTCCTCTTCTCTTCCCTCCCTCTCTCCTACTCTCTCTCTCTCTCTCTCTCTCTCTCTCTCTCTCTCTCTCTCTCTTTCCCACCTCACCCTCCCTCTCGGAAAAAAAGACATATCAATCCAAACTTTAAACTCCCAAAGTACTCCCGAAGTCTCAGATCTTGAATTCATCCCCGAGCGGAATTTTAAACGCCCATAGCCAGTACTTCAAGCAGCCATTATTCGCGGAACTTTGACATCCCTCAGGAACTTCGAGAACCTACGAAGCGTCCATGAAGGATTACATTAGGACTGCTGGACCGACAACCATCAGAACTTGCTGGTTGTGAACTAGACACGGGGTATTCAACTTTAAACTTACCTCAGCTCTGCAACCAAACTTTATAAAGTTACAATGTGCTCAGCGAGCACCCAATACCACCGTTCCGAAAGTTAGTTGAAGCATCCCTAACTATGGTTTTACAGCATGGGGAACACGCAGGCTCCGCTGTCGGCTCCCCGAGTCTCTCTCTGACACACTAACATTCAACCACATGTATACATACACGGATCCCTATCCCACATGTGCACATACACGCGAATACTGACGTATATAGGAACATACGCATTCATTCACTCACACACACTCTCATACTACCTCTGGTGTATATACCCTTTTTTCTTCTTTATACACACATACACAAATAAAAGACGTCTGCAACGGTCAAGTAGAAGCACAGAGACACACACATAAAGAAGAAGAAAAAGAAGATAAAAAAAAAAAGATCCGTGCCTACACAAATATTTGCACAAGTAAGGGCTATTGTGCCCCGCCTACTTTCCATGCAGTTAAAATCCAGTCTGCGAACACCTGGAAATTACACCCCATACTCCTAATACCCTTAAAATAACGAGGCTATTCGATAGTTAACGATGGACTAGGATTAAACCAGGCAGTCAGTGGTATGATACGGCTCTCTCTTTCTCTCTCTCTCTCTCTCTCTCTCTCTCTCTCTCTCTCTCTCTCTCTCTCTCTCTCTCTCTCTCTCTCTCTCTCTCTCTCTCTCTCTCTCTCTCTCTCTCTCTCTCTCTCTCTCTCCCTCCCTCACCCTCACCCTCACCCTCACCCTCACCCTCACCCTCACCCTCTCCCTCTCCCTCTCCCTCTCCCTCTCCCTCTCTCTCTCTCTTTCTCTTTCTCTTTCCCTTTCCCTCTCCCTCTCCCTCTCCCTCTCTCCCTCTCCCTCTCCCCCTTTCCCTCTCCCCCTCTCCCTCTCCCTCTCCCTCTCCCTCTCCCTCTCCCACTCCCTCTCCTTCTCCCTCTCCACCTCTCCCTCTCTCTATTCTTTCCCTCTCTCTATCCTCTCCCTCTCCCACTCTCCCTCTCCCTACCTCCCTCCCTCGCCCTCTCTTCGTGTCTCTCTCTCTCTCTCTCTCTCTTTCCATGCAATGACCAAGCTGCAGATCGCTTAGTCTCGCCTAGCCATAGGGCCAGATACACTATCGGTTATACTCGCCGGGTCCCTTGGAGTGCAGTATATCTTGAGTTCCCGAGAATGCTATTCAATTTATCCGGTGGCCAGTTTGCTATTCAT
>NW_028234424.1:33094540-33099540 GCF_977035675.1 Penaeus japonicus
TGGTGGGGGTGGGTGGGGTGGGGGTAATGGTGGGAAGGAAGGGGTAATGGGGGGAAAGGGGGGAGGATAGGGGGAAGGGGGGATGATAGGGGGATGTGGGGATGATAGGGGAAAGGGAGAGTGATAGGTTGAAGGGAGGATGATAGGAGGAAGGGGGAAGGATAGGGGGAAGGGGGGTGATAAGGGGAAGGGAGAGTGATAGGGGGAAGGGGGGGATGATAGGGAGAAGGGGGGGTGATAGGAGGAAGTGGGGATGAATAGGGAGAAGGGGGGTGAAATGGTTGAAGGGGGGATGATAGGAGGAAGGGGGGTGAATAGGTTGAAGGGGGGATGATAGGGGGAAGGGATAGAGAGAAAAGGGGTAAAGGATAATAAGAGAAGGAAAGTGATAGGAGGGGAAAAGGTGGGGAGGATCTGTTATGATAGAGGGAAAGAGGTCGAAGGATAAGGGGGAGGGTTGGGGCGGGGAAGAAGAGGAGGGGGAAGTAGAAGGAAAAGGGGAGATGAATATGAAAGGGGGGAGGGTACGACGCGGTGGTGGGATGGGAGGGGAAGGGGAGAGGGGAACAGGGGGGTATTGTGACATCACTTCACCTTGATCCTCGGCGTCATAATTACACCTGGTTAAGCTGTCTTGGCTCTGTCCTTAATAACTCGCACGGATCCTACACGTGTGAGGGGGACGAGGGCGGGGTAGGGGGTAGGGGGGATTCTATGGGAGGGGAGAAGAGGGGAGAGGAGGGGAGAGAGGGATGAGGAGAAAATAGATGGGAAAGGGAGGGATTAAAGCGTAGATGAGTGTGTGAGTGTGTGTGTGTGTGTGTGTGTGTTTCTTTGTGCGTGTGCGTGTGTGTGTGTGTGTGTGTGTGTGTGTGTGTGTGTGTGTGTGTGTGTGTGTGTGTGTGTGTGTGTGTGTGTGTGTGTGTGTGTGTGAGAATATATGTGCTTACGTTCGATGACCAGAGTGGAAGTGCTCGAAAAGGATGTGAAGGAAGCCAGAGACAAGAGCAACAAGGGATGTGAAGGAAACCAGAGGACAAGAGCGACAAGGGATGTGAAGGAGGCCAGAGACAAGAGGCACAAAGGATGTGAAGAAAGCCAGAGACAAGAGCGGCAAGGGATGTGAAGGAAACCAGAGACAAGAACAACAAGGGATGTGAAGAAAGCCAGAGGACAAGAGCGACAAGGGATGTGAAGGAAACCAGAGACAAGAGCGACAAGGGATGTGAAGGAAACCAGAGACAAGAGCAACAAGGGATGTGAAGGAAACCAGAGGACAAGAGCGACAAGGGATGCGAAGGAAGACAGAAACAAGAGCGACAAGGGATGTGAAGGAAACCAGAGACAAGAACAACAAGGGATGTGAAGGAAACTAGAGGACAAGAGCAGCAAGGGATGTGAAGGAAACCAGAGGACAAGAGCGACAAGGTATGTGAAACAAGCCAGAGACAAGAGCAACAAGGGATGTGAAGGAAACCAGAGGACAAGAGGCACAAAGGATGTGAAGGAAACCAGAAACAAGAGCGACAAGGTATGTGAAGGAAAGAGAATACACTTCGCTCCGTCGATTCCAACACACGAAAACAACATAGACGCAAAGCCCTGTGTATGTGTATATCCGCTTTGCCATTGCATAACGCTGCGAGTCAGATTCGTAGGACTGGGCCTTAATAATCATGCAGCGCGGATTGCAATCATCATCCAATCAACATCCGCGTGCCATCTAATCGGCGTAGATTACAATTGTCGATTTTATCTGACCTTAATTCAAAAGATAGTCACCCTGTCTTAACCCTCTCCCGCTGCCATTTTCCTGATTGTGTTCCTATGCTCACCCTAAAAGTGTCACCCTTCCTATTAGTGTGTGTCGGTGTAATGGTGCAGGATGATATTAGCATATATTAAGGGAAAATGTGAATACAATTGCATCTTTGATTTGCAGAGTTTGTATTATCTTGATTGTATTATTAATTAGATATGGAGTCTGGTAGTCTGGTTGTCAGAGAGAGAGAGAGAGAGAGAGAGAGAGAGGGAGAGAGAGAGAGAGAGAGAGAGAGAGAGAGAGAGAGAGAGAGAGAGAGAAAGAGAGAAAGAGAGAAAGAGAGAGAGAGAGAGAGAGAGAGATAGGGGAGGGGGGGTAGAGAGAGATGCAAAGGGAAATAAAAACAGGTATAACAGAGAGGAAACTAAAAAAAGTAAAAATAAAAAAGTGGTGTAAAAAATATATACATGAACCAGGAAATCCATAGTGACATTTAGATTATTAGAAAAAAATAGTAATCGGAAACTCAGCGAGAATGAGAGGCGACATATCCTATCAAGTCTCCCCCCCCCTCTCTCTCCCTACCCGCCCCCCCCCCCTCTCATGGATGGAAATGAGGGATGAGTGGATAGGTAGTGGGTAGGGGGGTAGGGGGATTTTGGGGGTTGAAAGGTCCAGGATGAGGGGAGTTAGGGGGTGGGGGGGGGGTAAAGGGACGGAGGGTTAGGGGAGAGGGGGGGAGAGGGAGGGAGGGAGGTGGAGCTCAGGTTGGGATTAACATTTCCACCGTAATGCTTCCCGCTAGACTATGATGTATTCTGACAGCTACAGCCACCAGTACTGGCCATTGATCAAAGAGATGCAATTTTTCAACAAGAATGACAAAAAAAAATAAAATAAAAAAAATGAAATAAAAAATAAAAGCCTATTTGAATGCGCCGTACCTAACGGAAAGGTTACCAATTTGTATATTTCCCCTCCCCATTTCCCTACCCCCCCATTTTTTTTCTGTCCAGTATATCGAAATGCAGTTCAAGCTCGAGGAACCTTTGAGACTCGATCGGTTGTATTTATTCCGGCTGCCGGTCGACCTGCTGCTGCTGCCTGCTGACTAACTGACTGACTGACTGACTGCTTGCACATCCACTGCATACGGACGCACCCTCTTGATCAACCATTCATCGGGAATCAGTCATGCAAACCTGTCATGTCATGCGCATAAGTCCCAAGGATATCTATGAGTGTGTGTGTATATATATATAGAGATAGAGAGAATTAGCTGTGTGATTACGGCGTTTGCTTGCGGAGGTTTTGCATAATTGCGTGTAAGAACACTCCTGGAGGCAGGGATAGACACAATGGCAGGAACATACTAACGACCTCTCCTAACTTCCCACACGCACACCCACGCACGCAAACGCACGCACGCATGGACGTACACACACACAAAAAAAAAAAAAAAAAAAAAAAATGCAACACACAGAAACCCGCCCACACAAACGCCTCTTCCCACCCATATGCACCCGCCCATACGGCCGCCCGCCTCCTTATTCGACCAACTGATGCCCGCCCGCGCGCTCACCGTGGGGCTTCTGGGCTGTGAATAGGCCGGATGAATAAAACATGAACAATTTAGAGAAGTGTTGTATGCGGTCGGAGTAGGTGACACGCGATGGGCTATGGGCTGGGGGGGGGGGATGGGAGAGGAGAGTGAGAGTGGGGTGGGAGTGGGTGAGTAGGGAGTATGGGCGGGGGTGAGTAGGGAGTATGGGCGGGGGTGAGTAGGGAGTATGGGCGGGGGTGGAAGAGTATGGGCGGGGGTGGAAGAGTATGGATGGGGGGGGGAGGAAGAATATTGATGGGGGAGGAAGAGTATGGATGGGGTGGGATGGGGAGGGGTATGAGTGATGGGGGGGGGTAGGAGGGGGTAAGTATGGTTGTTGTTTAGAAGAGGATGAGGTGTGTGTGTATAAGGGATAAGGTAAGTAGCTACGTCCCTGGGTGTCTCTGCAGGTTGATATGGTTAAATGCTTTGTCAAAATCATACTACATGTGCAACAAGACAAATCAAATACGCAAGTTAGGAAACACCCAAAACAAAATAAAAATGATAATGAGAAACAAAGTATCGAAGGAAAATTGCATTACCGATCAAAGAAGAAGAAGAAGAAAAAATAAATAAAACACACACTTGAGAAAGAATTATAGTACGACAGGTAGAAAGCCTTTTAAGAAAGAGAAAAGGCCCCAAAGACGGCACACTAACTTTGCAAAACAATGAAGTAAACAAACTGAAGAAAAAAACGTGCAACTCGAGTACGTGAACCGGAAATAATGTACAGAAACTCGGGAGAGATTTACGGACCCAGGAACAGGGGGGAGGGGGGAGGGATGGGGATGAAGTAAAAGGAGGATTGGTGGGG
Organism: Penaeus japonicus; assembly: GCF_977035675.1. NCBI lineage: Eukaryota > Metazoa > Arthropoda > Malacostraca > Decapoda > Penaeidae > Penaeus > Penaeus japonicus. The sequence continues at coordinate 33,098,726 of NW_028234424.1, forward strand.
GGGGGGAGAGGGTTGTGAGTTGTGTTGGCACTATGTGGCACTACTATTGACGGGGGCAGCAAGTCCTGGCACTTTCTTATACACACACCACAGAAAGTGTATTTCGAAAGGGAGCGCCTCGGGGCGGAGGGGAAAATAAAAATGATGATAGTGGAGAGGAGAAAGAGGAAGAAAAGAACGGGGGATAAACAGTTACAGTAAAATGATTAGGAAAATAGAATGACGAGGAGAAAAAAAAAGAAATAAATAGAGGGAAAAGATATCGACGAAGCATAGACGCAAATGGAGAAAAAGAGAGATAGGAAAAATAAGAGAGAGAGAGAGAGAAAACAAAATAACATGAAGGACAGGATAAATTCGGAAAGAAGTAGGAGCAAGAGTAAGAATAAGAGTAGGAGTAAGAGTAGGAGCAAGAAGCAAGTAGCCAGGGTCTTAACAAGGACACACTCGGGAGGCACGAGAAGATGAGGACATGTAGGAGGTCGAGAATGAGAGATGATGATAACGACGATAAGGAGGAGAAGCAAGGGGAGGAGAACAAAGAGGAAATGCGTGAGAAGAAGGAGAAGAAGGAGGAGAAGTAGGAGGAGGAGGAGGAGGTGTTGCAAGACGAAGAGAGGAATAAAGAGGAGAAAGAGGAGCAAGAAGGAAGAGGAAGAGGAGAATAGAGAGGAGAAGGAAGAGCAAGAAAGTTGGAAGAGGAAGAGGAGAATAGAGAGGAGAAGGAGGAGCGAGAACGAAGAGCGAGGAGGCGTTGGAAGAGGAAGACGAGATTAGAGAGGAGAAGGATGGAAGAGGAAGAGGAGAATAGAGAG
>NW_028234424.1:33114540-33119540 GCF_977035675.1 Penaeus japonicus
CGAGAGAGAGAGAGAGAGAGAGCGAGTGAAAGAAAGGGCTCTAGGCCTGTGGCGAAGCAGTCTCAGGGGACCAACCAATCCCATTTGTGTTGAATTTAAGTAGAGTTTTAGCGGGTATAACATGAAGAAGTCATTACAAAACCTCTCAAGACGATTCCATAAAAAAGGACTATACTTAAATGGGTTTCCTGAGTCTTGTCTTGTGTCCCAAAGTGAGTTTTCTTCTTATTCTTTTTCTTCTGTTAGATCAATTTTACTTTTTTTTTTTCTTCATCAGTATCAATTACTAATGATGTCAAACTTATTTTCTCATCTTTTCTTAATCAGATGATTAATTGATTCTCTAAGAGGAATGGGGTTAGTGTATCGCTATTTGAATCCTGAATTCATGCAATTAATTCACCCTTGATAAATATTTTGAAGGATTTGCATGATGCAGGAATGTGTTATGAATCAGACTAAACATCCTGCGAACACAAAGCAACAGGATGCCACATGGCACTCCAGGGGCAAGTGAATTATGTAGACTATATATTGAAGTAATCTAAAAACATTATGAATAAATAAAGGGATAACTAAAGTGTATATTACATTAAATTCTGATGTTTCTGTCCCAATGGAAGGACGTATTACACTCTCCTGTTAACGTTTCGACCCTTTATTCATCTTTTTATGTGTATTTTTTATATCTATTAATCTTTTTATCTATTCCCATATCTACTTATCTATCTGTCCCTTTCCCTCCCTATCTAATCCCTCCCTCTCCCTCTTCTTTTCCTTCAATCTCTTCTTCTCCTCCCTCACTTCTTCTCCCTCCTCACTCTCCTCCTTTTCCCTCTCTCCGTATAACCCTCACCCCTTCTCCCCCTTCCTCTTTCTTCCCCTCCTTCCTACCTACCCTACCACCCTCCCTCCCACCCTCTCTCACTCCTTCTCCCTCCTCCGTCCTCTCCCATCCCCCACCCCTTCTCTCTCAAAACGAGCATTAAGTTACCTACTTCATTCAACAGAAATTCTTACGCATTGCCTTCATGACGGTTCTCATGGCATGCTCTCTTGAACTTCATGACTACTGATCTCAGAATGAACATCTCCTCCCCCCCCCTCTTCCCCTCTCCCCCCTTCTCCGTCCCTGCCTCCGTCTCCTCCTCCCTTCACTCCTCCTCCCATTACCTTGCAACCGGGCTTTGATTTCCAGAATTTCTTGCATTCTTGCTCAGTTTAATTTCTTTCTATGTTGATTGATTATATATTGCAATAACATCGTGTGCTAAAATAAATTGAGAATGAGAAAGATGCATAATATAAAGGGAGGATAAAGGGAGTGGAGAAGCAAAGTAAGAAAAGAAGGCAAATAAAGTTAAGATAAGGGGGAAAAAAAGAAGAAGAAGAAGAAAAAAAAATATATATATACAGGAATACCAGTAAACAAAGAAACAAGAAGGAAAGAAAGAAACATAAAAAAAAAGAAAAAAAACAAAAAGAGGGGGGAAAGAGAGTGAAAGCGGAAGATGGATAGGAGGAGAGTATAAAAAAAAAAAAAAAAAAAAAAAAAAATATCAGCTTCATCTAAATTCCGGTGAAATATTCATAAATAACCCGACTCTAATGAAGAAAGCCAACAGTATTTGCATCTCCTGCGGATGGGACACTTAAGGGGGGAAATTACTGTTTACTCTCCATCATTTTTGCATTGGGACACCAATCTTCCGCCTGGCAGGGGGGCTGGATGGGGAAAAGAAGATGGAGATGGAGAGGAAGAAGGAGCAAGAGAGGGAGAAGGAAAGAAAGAGAGAGAAGGAGAGGGAGAAGGGGGTGGCTAGGGAAAGAGAGTGGAAGAGGGAGAGGGAGAAGAAGAATTAGGAGAGGGGAACGATGGAGAATGGGAGAGGGAGAAGGAGTGGGGGGAAGAGAGAACGAGCGAAAGAGAGAGTGAGAATAATAAAAATAAGAAGAAAGAGGAGGAGAGAGAAAGGAGGAAAGAGAGAGAGAAAGTAGAGAGAGGAGAGAGGAAGGAGAGGGAGAGAGAGGGGAGAGGAGATGAGAAGAGAGAGAGAGAGAGAGAGAGAGAGAGAGAGAGAGAGAGAGAGAGTGGGGGGTGGGGGGGGAAGCAGGGCAATAAGGAGAGAAAATAAGGAGAGATATGGAACAAAAAGCCAGAAAATAATTATGGTGATAATATACATGGGGAAGAAGAAGAAGAAAACAAAAAAAAAAAACGACACAGAGAAGAAAGGAAGAAAGAAAAACAAACAAAAAACAAGCAGAAGAAGAATAAAGAAACAAAATACGAAGAAAAAACAAAAAACTAGAGCTTATATGATCATCTCTGGGCGTGAGAGGAAGACAAACAGCGAACGACTGTCGCGTCATACGTTCCAGAGATTCTTCAGCATCTTGAACTGTTGTCTTCTCAAACAAGACTTCAAGATTGGTGCATTCTTGAACAGGTCAGTTAATGGGGGGAAGAAAGTGTCCCGAGGAGGCTGAAACTGCTGAAAGGAAAGTCCTGAAAGGTGGGAGCAGTAGGGAAGAATATAGCTTGCGGGGCAAGGGAGGGTGTATGAGGAAAATGTATAATGAGAAAGAAAGTGGAGGTAATGAAGGAATTGAGAAGAAGGAGAAGAGGAAAGAAAAGAAAAGGAACAGGCGGGGGGTTATAAGAAAAAAAAAACATATGTGTGTAAGGAAAATGTCTAACAAAGAAGTAAAAATAAAAAATAAAAGGAAAATGAAGAAGAAGAAGAAAAAAGAAAAGAAAACAGGGATGGAGGAATGTACAAAGTAAATGTAAAATGTGTAAGATGAAAAAAATTAACTTCGGGGGAAAATATATGAGGAAAATATGGAATAGAGAAGAAAGAGAGATAGAAGAAGAAGAAAGGGAAATGAAAGGGAGAGACGATTGGAAAAAATGGAATTAAAGAGAACCTATGATTTTAAAGGTGAATTTGATGAATGATATGAATTGTGAATGAAGTAAAAAATAATAATTTACGACGGAGAAATTAATAAAAGCAGAGAAGGAGAATAACGAGAAAAATAATGAATAGGGCACATGAATAGATATCCAAATATGGAAAAAGAAGTAACAAAAATAGAAGCTAAATAAGGAAAATAAGAACTAAGAAAGCACGGCAAGAAAAATAATAAAAGGCAAGAAAATTTTAAAATCGGCAATGAAGGAAAAATAAGAGACTAGATCATGTATAAATAACTCTAAAGGGAAAATAATAATTCAAAAAATAATCTATAAAAAAAAACAAGCAAAAGAAGTAACCAAACAACAGTATAAAACAGCAAAAAAGAAAAAAAAAAGAAAGAGAAAAATAATACACGAACGAAGAAGAAAAAAAACAAAACAAAAACAAAAAAACAAAAACAAACCCCCATAAGCCAATAAAAGAAAAATCCAAACGAAAAGAACCGACCTCCCGAAGAGGGCAAGAAGAAAACAGTCCGCCGAGTTCCCGGGGCATCCCTACATATAATCTCAAAGCCTTCCTTTTGATCACTCGCTTCCTTTCTTATTGGTCAAACTGCTGACTCGCGACAACCAGCCGGGCTCTGAGACGAAGATGATGATGGAGATTTGGCAGATGGCCCGAGACACGCCAGCTGGGGTATGGACGACCCCAACGCGAGGGGGGGAGGAGGGAGGGTGGAGAGGGGGTGGAGGAGGGGGCAGGGGGGAGATGAGGGATGTGAGGGAGAGAGGAGGAGGGAATGGGAGGAGGGATGGGAGGGACAGATGGAGGGAGGGTGGGAAGGGAGGTGGAAGAGAATGGAAGGGGTAAGATGGGAGGGAGAGAGTGAAAAGAGGGGAGAAGGAAGAGAGGAAGGGTAGGTGCAGAGAGAGAGAAAGAGAGAGAGAGAGAGAGAGAGAGAGAGAGAGAGAGAGAGAGAGAGAGAGATAAAGATAGGGAAAGAGAGATAGAGAGAGATATATAAAGATGGTGAAAGATAAAGAGAGAGAAACAAAGAAGCTAGAAATATATAGAAGGTAGCTATAGAGATCACGTGTCCGCAGTAGGTCAAAGGTCACGCTTAAAAGTTGAGAACGAAGTCGAAAGTGGAGGCCGAGCTTTGTGTCATCGCCGGAGGTCAGAGTTGAAGGTCAGACAGAGTTGGAGATCAACGCCACAATACCCGACCAAGAAAACAACCTCTCGTTTCCCCTTCTTTTCTCCTTTCCTCTTCTCTATTCTTCTTCCTCTCTTCCTTTTCTCTTTTCCTCTCCTCTCCTCAATTCTTCTTCCTTTCTTCCTCTCTCTTCTCCTCGCCTCAATTCTTCTTCCTTTCTCCCTCTCTCTTCACCTATCTCCTTTCTCTCTTCTTCACCTCTTTCCTCTCCTCAATTCTTCCTCTCTTCCCCTCTATTCTTCATATCTTCCCTTCTCTTTTACTCTCCTCTATTCTTCTTCCTCTTTTCCCCTTCTCTTCTACTCTCCTCCATTATTCTTCATCATTTCCCGTCTCTTCTTCTTCTCTTCCCCTCTCTTTTCCTATCTTCTTCCTCTCTTCCCCTTTTCCCTCCTCTCCCTCCTCTTCCATTTTCTCCCCCTACCCTTTCCCTCCCATTTCCCTTATGTCCTTATACGATTTTTTCTCCCTCTCCTTCATAATCCAAACACCTGTTTTATTCTTATTTCTCTCTTTCTTCTCTCTTTCCCACCTTCTCTTCTCCGTCCCATCTCTTCCTCTTCTCCTCTTCCCTCCTTTTTTATTGTACTCCCCTCCTTCTCCGCTCCCCTCTTCCTCTTCATCCTTCCTCAGTCTCCTCCCCCTCCTCCTTCCCCCCCTCCCCTCTCTGCTCTTCCTACTCCTCTCCCCCCTCCTCCTCCTCCTCCTCCTATCCCCTCACCCTCCCACTCTATCATTTATATTTGCTCTCCTTTTTAAGTATTAATGATTAAGTTTATCAACGTCATGGTTTCATTGTTGGTATCATCTAATTGGCTTAATCACGTTGGAGAGGGGAGGGGAGGGAAGGGGAGGGG
>NW_028234424.1:33127040-33134540 GCF_977035675.1 Penaeus japonicus
TTCCATCCCTCAGGCTGTAACCATACGTATCCAGCTATTCCCTGGCAGTGTTTATGTTGAGATCGACACTTCATTTCAGAAGAGAAGGAAAAAATGTCTGAGTCTTTTTCTTTCTCTATTTCTCGGTCTCTGATTCTGTCTTTGTTTGGATTTATTTAGTTTCCCTTTTCCTTCTCTCGTCTCTCTCTCTCTCTCTCTCTCTCTGTCTCACTCTCTTTATGCCTCTGCCCTTATCCCCATCTCTCCCTCCCTCCCTCCCTCCCCTCTCTCTTCCCCCTCCCCCTTGTCTTTAGAATGAACGAGGGAATCAAGGTAAAAGGGAACATGACCAAGAGGAGAAAGAAGAAAAGAAAAGAAAAGAAAAGAAAAGAAAAAACAAAAAACAACAACGAAAGAATTCGAGGAAGAAAAGGGGATGAAAAAGAAAAAGAAAAAGAAAAAAGAATACGTCGAAGAAAACGGAACTAATAAGAAAAAATGAGAAATACGAAAGCCATGTTCCTGACAGAGGTCAAAGCCCAACTTTTCCGTCCGCAGCCGCGCTTACGTCACTAACGTCAGGCGACCATTAGGGGGAACAGCAAGTCTGAGCCCTGCCTCCACCTTTAGAGTTTCGCCTCCGAAGTGTCGCGGACTTATTGAGGAACCACCAAAGGAAAGGGAACACCAATAAAGCACCTAGACATCAAAGGACCATCACTCAGGCACCAAGACACGCATCGAACCCCGAGCCGAGCCAGAGTACCTGCGAGGTCTGATGACGAAGGGGGCGGCGGAGGTGTCGGGAGAACGTCAGAGAAGGAGCGGCAAGGGGAGGGGGGAAGGGGGGGGGGTAGGGATGATGGGGCGGAGAAAGAGAGAGAGAGAGAGAGAGAGAGTGGATAGTTATGATGGAAAGCGAGAGGGGGAAAGGGGGTGAAAAGGAAAGAGTGGATGTACGTGATGGAAAGGGAATGAGAGGGAAAGGGAAATGGAGAGAGGGAGGGAGGAGAGAGAGAGAGAGAGATAGATAGATAGATAGATAGAGAGAGAGAGAGAGAGAGAGAGAGAGAGAGAGAGAGAGAGAGAGAGAGAGAGAGAGAGAGAGAGAGAGAGAGAGAGACGCTAGGGAGGAGAAGAAAGAAGAGAAGAAAAGAGAGAGAGAAAGAAAGAGAAAGAGAAAGAGAAAGAGAAAGAGAGAGAGAGAGAGAGAAAGAGAAGAGACGCTAGGGAGGAGGAGAAAGAAGAGAAGAAAAGAGAGAGAGCGACTAAGACATTCATCAGCGACTAGGGACTGAGGGGAGGCCGCCACACCTGCATGATCAACACTCACACAAACATCCTCCTTCCCTGAGGGGCCTGAGGGGAAGGGGTGAGAAGGAGGGGAAAAATAGAGAAGAAAAGAAATTAAGGGATTGAAGTGGAGGGAATGCGAGTTAAGAACAAATAAAACACGGGCGACCGGAGAATGAGCGAATAATGTGTGTGTGTGTGTGTGTGTGTGTGTGTGTGTGTTTGTGCGTGTGTATGTGTGTGTTTGAGTATGTATGTATGCGCATGTTCATTCGTGTATGTTTTTTTGTTTTTATTTTATTTTTATGGGGAGGGGGGGGGGGTATGCGCGCTGACTATGTGTGTATGCAAATAGAAAAAGAGAAAAGTCCATTTGTCCTTCAGCCAAAAGCAATCTCGGGTATGTGACAGCTCTGCAATATCTGTGACAGAGAGCAGTATATAAACAAGACAGATAGAAAGATGATGTCCGCCCCACAACGCATCTTAATAAATACTCGCACACAACTACACACCATGCATTCCCTTCCCTTCTGTCTCCTTATGAATAACTAAATCCGCAATGATGCCTTAACTTAAAAGACCCCCCCCCACCCCGCCTACCACCCATTCTCTCCTCACCTACGCATCACCCTTACCCCTCTCTAGTCCCCCCCTAACCTATTACAACCCTTTCTTCATCACCTCCACGCCTACTAAAGCCTCTCCCTATTACCCCTCACCCTTTACCCAATTACATATTATCCCCCATCCCGTTATGCCTCCCTCACTACCCATCTTCATCCTATTCCCCCTTACCCATTCCCCCCCATCCCCCCATATCCCCCCAGGCCTACGAAGATGCAGCCTCCTACCCACTAAAGACTCGCCTTGTAATCCGTGATATACGATATGCCAGAGAGTAAGCGTAAATATGGATTTGAAAGAGAGAGAGAGAGAGAGAGAGAGAGAGAGAGAGAGAGAGAGAGAGAGAGAGAGAGAGAGAGAGAGAGAGAGAGAGAGAGAGAGAGAGAGAGAGAGAGAGAGAGAGAGAGAGAGAGTGAGAGAGAGAGAGAGAGAGAGAGAGAGAGAGAGAAGAGAGAGAGAGAGAGAGAAGAGGAGGAGAGAGAGAGAAGAGGAGAGAGAGAGAGAGAGAGAGAGAAGAGGAGAGAGAGAGAGAGAGAGAGAGAGAGAGAGAGAGAGAGAGAGAGAGAGAGAGAGAGAGAGAGAGAGAGAGAGAGAGAGAGAGAGAGAGAAGCTAAGTGAGTGAGTGAGAGAGAGAGAGAGAGGTAATATTTCATCATTTTTCCCTGGAAAATTGGACATGAAAGGCAATATCACGCTTCAAGACGTCGTCGTAATTAAGATTTTGGCCACCAGGGGGCTTGGGGACTCCCCATTTACGTGTGTCCTTGATTTAAAAAACTGGAAAACTGGAAAATTATCCCCAAGGAACTGGACCTCTTTCTTTTATCGAGCTTTTAATCTTCGTGTTATCAAAAAGATTAAAGAGCTGGAGATCCTTTTGAAAATCTACTCTTCTGTCGCTGGATGCTATAAACAGCTGAAAGAGAGAGGAAAAAAGAGAGAAAGAGAGGGGGGAGAAAGGATATAGAGAGGGAGTGAGAGAGAGAAAAAGTGAGAGAGAGAGAGAGAGAGAGAGAGAGAGAGAGAGAGAGAGAGAGAGAGAGAGAGAGAGAGAGAGAGAGAGAGAGAGAGAGAGAGAGAGAGAGAGAGAGAGAGAGAGAGAGAGACGGAGAGAGAGAGATTAAGAGAGATAGATAGATAGATAGAGAGAGAGAGAGAGAGAGAAACATAAACATGAACAGAAAGAGAGCGATCAACACCATACAAGAAAATTGAGAGAAAAATGATCGAATGAAATACATAAAAAACAAGAAGGACAATTCGAGAGACGAACCGAAAAATCTTTATGACTTCAGTAAATTACAGTAAATGGTCGACGCGGCTGACAGAAAGAGAAAGATGGAGAAGTATATACAAACTCGCGAAAAGATGGAGAAATAGAAGAATGAAGAGAAGTAGACGTAGACGTAGACGCGAAGGTAGAAATGGTAATAATGGTAGTAAAAGTAGTAGCCGTAGATGTAGAAATTGTAGTAAATGCAGAGGTAAAAATAGTAGTATTATTAAGTAAATATAAGCTTAATAGTAATAGAATGAGAAAGAAAAAAAGTAAAACAAACAAGCAAACAAACCAAAAAAGAGAGAAAATACGAAAAGGAAGAAGGGAAAAAAATGAAAACCAGAAGAAAAAAGAAGAAAAAACAAGAAAGATGGACCTAAAAATCTTTACGACTTCAGTAAACTACTATAAATTTCATGAGAGTCACGGCAATTTCGTCTCTTAATTAAGGCGAGAGAAACATTTCTTTAGAGCAATCGTGATCACTTCCTTCACAAGTATCTTTTTTTCCCCTTTATTTTTCTTATTTTATTCTTATCATAATAATATACACTTTCTGACAAGATATTGGATGAAAAAGGTGGGAAGGAGGGAGTGAGGGGAGGGGGAGAGGGAGAGGGAGAGGGAGAGGGAGAGGGAGAGAGAGAGAGAGAGAGAGAGAGAGAGAGAGAGAGAGAGAGAGAGAGAGAGAGAGAGAGAGAGAGAGAGAGAGAGAGAGAGAGAGAGAGAGAGAGAAAGAGAGAAAGAGAGAGAAAAATAGAGATAGAGAGAAAGAAAGATAGAGAGAGAGAGAAGTAGAGAAATGAAAACAGAAAGAAACCTAAACAGAAAGAAAGAAAAGAAAGAAAGAAAGAGAGAAAGCGCGCGCACCAATAACTCCCCCGAATAAGATAGATTACAAGATATTGCAACCGGGAAGAGAGCGGATCAATGAAGACTCGTCAGGCGGTCACTGGAAGGTAATGAAGCTTCACGTCGCAAGTGTCGGATCTCGGAGGCTTCGATTCGACGATCCCGGGGGAGGAGGAGGAGGAGGAGGAGGAGGAGGAGGAGGGAGGCGGAGGAGGGAGGAGGAGGGAGGAGATGGGAGGGTGATGAGGGAGGAGGCGGAGGTGGGAGGAGAAGGAGGAGGGAGGAGGAGATGGGGGGTGATGAGGAGGAGGAGGGAGGAGGAGGGAGGAGGAGGTGGAGGGGTGATGAGGAGGGTGAGGAGTGAGGAGGAGGAGGAGGAGGAGGAGGAGGAGGTGGAGGGTGGAGGTGGAGGGAGGAGGAGGTGGGGGGTGATGAGGGTGAGGAGGAAGGAGGAGGAGGTGTAGGAGGGAGGAGGAGGTTGGAGGACGGAGGAGGATATGGGGGGTGAGGAGGTTGGGGGGAGGGAGGAGGAAAGAGAGGAGGGTAAAAGAAGGAAGCGAGGGTGGAGGAGGGAGGAAAGCAAGGAGGTTATGGGGGAGGATGGGAGGAGATAGGAGGTAAGGGAGAGTGGGAGGATGAGGAGTAGATGGAAGGAGGGAGGAAACAAGGAGGGCATGGGGTGGAAGATAGAAACGGAAGAGGTAAAGGAGGAGGAAGAAGAAGAAGAAGAAAAGATGAAAGAGGAAAAGGAAGAGTAACAAGAATAAACGAAATGGAAGAAGAGAGAGAGAGAAAAAAAGACAAAATAAAAGAAATTTAGAATAAAAAGCAGAGAAAATAAGACATTCCCACAAATGTCTTAAGACGATTTCCGACCGCCGTCAACTAATTTTAAGAAGCGGTCACCAATGTTTCTAAGATGATTTATGAACCTTCTAACTTCTCAGGCAGTAAGGAAGGGGTTAGGGCGGGGGGGGGGGGGGAAGAGGAGTAGGAAGAGGGAGGAGGAAGAGGAGGAGGAGGGGCGAGGGTGGAGATAGGAAAGAAGAAGAGGAGGGGTAGAAGAGGAAATTAAAAAGCGGAGGAAGAAAAGAGGGCAGATAGAAAATTGCGAAAGAGTGGATTGGGAAGAGGGAAAGGGAGAGGGAAAGAAGGGAGAAAGGAGAGGTAGGAAGGAAGGGGAGGAGCAAGAAAAAGAAGAAACTGGAGGAAAGAACGAAAGAAGAAAAGGGAAGAAAGAGGGAAATGTAGAAGGAGTTGAAAGCGAAAAGGAAGAGAGGAAGAAGGTAAAGGGGAAAAGACCTAAGCGCCGGGGGGTGGGGGTGAGGGGGGACGCGAAATTACGTCTGATGATCAGCCACTTAGGATCTTCATCATAAAGTCTACTTGAAGGGTCAATTACCTTATCTTTCCCTGAAGCGAGTGTATTAGAATTTAGAGCGAGGAAGGCTCAGTGGAAGCGACTTCAATAAAAAAAAAAAAAAAAAAAAGGGGAGGGGGGGTTGATCAGAACATTATCCGACTGCTGTGGAACTCGGCTTGTAAATACGAGGGCGTTATTAATATTTATTGGAGAATCTGTATCAAGCATGTATTTACCATCGTTCATAAAGGTTGAGTATTTCAAATAAAGATAACTAGCTCGTCACACTCGCTCGGTCAATGGAATAAATTTCCTCTTTTTTTCCCCCCCCAAAGCTAATGTCTAAATTTTATAGATGCAATATTCAAATATCTCTTTTTTTCCCGCGCCGCCACGACCTCAATGACGTCATCACATTCAGGCTGGTCGCTTACACTCCGGAACTTGTTCGTATTACAGCAACGCGCACGCATCGGTGTGACATCCTTCCCAGGGGACAGATGCAGGGAGATTAATGGAGAAAGAGATTGGAGAAAGAGAGAGATGAGAATGAGAGAAAAGGGAGAGAAAGGAGGGATGAATTAGATGTATAGAAGAAGAGGATAGGGAGATAGGACGGAGCGAGAATGAGTTGAAGGAGATGAAGAAATACACACACGCACATACAGAGAGAGAGAGATGGGGGAGGGGGGGGTGCTAGAGAATCCGCGATGATGAAGCAGAAGGAGATCCTGTCATAACCCCTTAACGTCAGGCCTCTTCTCCTCTCCCTCTCTATCCCCTCCCCTTCCCCTTCCTCCCTCCCTCCTCTTCCCCTATCCCTCCCTCCCTCCCCTCCTCTTCCCCTCTCCCTCCCTCCCTCCCCTCCTCTTCCCCTATCCCTCTCCCTCCCTCCCCTCCTCTTCCCCTCTCCTTCCCTCCCTCCCCTCCCCGCCCCTCCCCCTCCCCCGCCGGCGTTATTGTCCCTGTCAACCTGCCTCATCGTCTTTCGTTCCCCTCGTTCGTTCCGGCACCCCTCGAGAGGTCATATATATGTCTCACGAGTTCGTACTCTGAGGGGAGGCAAGTTTTCTTAGGTCTCTTGTGAAGGTCACTTGTGTCCTCGTCATTTCATTACGCTGTAATCATCGTGGAAACATTTTTTTAAAACTAGAGCCTGAGGGAAGTAAGTCGCCGAAAGATATCATAGACATTTTGGGAGGATATACAAACATCCATATTGAAACGAGAATATACCGACACACCCACACCCACACCCACATGTGTATATTGCCTAATAAATAAATATATCTATGTATATATACATATATACATACATATACACAATACATTCATATATACATGCAAATAAATATGTATCTGTATCTAAATACATACACACACACACACACACACACACACACACACACATATATATACATATATATATATATATATATATATATATATATATATATATAATATAATATATATATATATATATATATATATATATATATATATTATATATATATATATATATATATATATATTTGGGCATGTGCATGTGTTGTAATACTTTCTAAATAAGACCTTGTTGCTGTTACCACTCTTGCTAAAGCTATCTCGCGAACCTACACAAATCCTGGGATCGCTTTTGTGTGATTATTACTGTAGTTGTTTGTCGAAGCTGAGACAAGTTTGGCCCAAATCTTGACGTTGTATCTAAAGTGATCTTGCTTAGTTTCACGAAGTCAGTCTGAGAACTTGAAGACGAAGAAGAATAGCGAGAAGAAAGAATTATGACACATTTCTTTTTTTTTGGACACCTTCATTCAAACACGTTTCCTTCGCACAATAATTAAATTTCCCGGAAAGTTATCGCGCTTCCAAGAGTGGGGGAAAAAAGGGTGAAAGAAAGCAAGAAATTAAGAGGACAAAAAAAAAAAGGAAGAATTGTTTAGCTTCGGAGCTTAATATTGCTTGCTTTTAAGTCTTCGCGGGGCTCATATTTCTCCGAGTCGTTAATTTGTGCTTTCATTAATTGAAGGTCATATATTACGGAAAGGAAAATAGGAAGCCAGAGAAAATATCACCTTGAATTGACCGCTTCTCCGCCATCCATTAA
>NW_028234424.1:33144540-33147040 GCF_977035675.1 Penaeus japonicus
CCTTTAATGACCCTTCATACCGCTCTCCCTCCCCCTTCGCCCTCCTCTCTCCCTCCTACCATCCTACCCTCCCTCTATACCACCCTACCTCTCCCCCCTCCATACCCCCTCCCTCTCCCCCTAACCCCCTCCTCTCTCCCTCCTACCATCCTACCCTCCCTCCGTACCACCCTCCCTCTCCCCCCTCCATACCCACCTAACCCCTTTCATACCCCCCTCCATACCCCTTCCCTCCCTCCATACCCCCTCCTACCATCCTACCCTCCCTCCGTACCACCCTCCCTCTCCCCCCTCCATACCCACCTAACCCCTTCCATACCCCCTCCCTCTCCCCCTAACCCCCTCCATACCCCCTCCCTCCTAACCCCCTCCACACCCTCCCACCCCGAATCCTACAAGCGAGCGTCGTCATCTATCAAGCCACCGATACTGCAGTGTCTTCGAGTAATTAATGACCTCTTGTCTGCGGTATCGAGATCTCTTACAGCCAGTTTCTCTAAGGAGGAAGTTCCCATTAGCTACATCGGCAAATTGATCCTATCACTTGATCTAAGAGATAGGAGGGCGGGAATAAACCTAGCATGTTGGAATTAATGATGTGGGAGGAGGAGGGAGATGGAAGAAGGAGGGAGGGAGGAAGAAGGAGGAGGGAGGGCGGATTAGAGAGAAGGAGGAACGAGAAGGGGGTTAAGAAGAAGGAGGATGGGGATATAAACCCCTTGATAAATAGGATTAAGGATAAGGAATTAATAAATGTTGGAAGTGAGGATGTGGGAGGAAGGAGGAGGGAGGAGGGAGCAAGGAGGAGGGAGAACGGATTAGAAAGAAGGAGGATAGAGGGAAGAAAGTAGAAGGAGGATGGAAATAATCTCTGCCATGTTGGAGTCAGTGATATAGGAAGAGGGAGATGGAGTGATGATGGAGAGAAGATGGAAATAGAAGGAGGGAAAACAAAACATGAACTTAGAGAGGATGGAGGGAGAGGAATGACATGAAGAAAGAAGGAAGAAGAAAAGAGAACATGAGAAGAGAGAAGAATGATAGAAGAAGGGAGGAGAGGAAGGATGGATGAGGTGGAAGGAAAAGAAAACAAGATAAGACGAAACAGCTTAAACTAAAGGTTGAAAAATAAGAGATGATGAAAAATAATAGTTAAGAAATGAATAAAGAAAAGAAAATAAGGAGAAAAGAAACATGAAGAAGAAGAAAGAGATGATGATGATAATGATAATGATGATGATGATGATGATGATGATGATGATGATGATGATCATGATGAAAGAAAGAACCACAAGAGAAAAATAAATATTCATATATATTCATAAAAAAGTTAGAACAAGACAAATAGAGGAAAAGGGGAAGAGAAAGAGAATACTGATAAAGAATAAGGTAAAAAGACGAAAAAAAAACCCTGATGGGTCCCTAAAACAAACAAACAAACAAACAAACAAGGGAGAATGTAGCAGATTAGACAAGGGGAAATATAAAGAATACAAGAACAAGAAATGGGAGGGGAGAAGAGGAAGGAAGGAAAATAAAGGAAAGATACATAGATAACATATCTATCTATCTATTTATTTCTATCAATATCAATATATCTCCATATATATAAATTGAAAACAAATTGACGAAGCTCAAGTAACAAATACAAAGATAAAGGAACAAAGAGAAGCAATAAAAACAGAGAAAAAAAGAAAAAAAAAACGAAGAAAAAACACCGAAAACAAACACAGAACCACAGAAACAAACACACACATACACAAACACTTGTGATGACACTCTTTTCCTTCCCCCTAGACTCTCTCCCTATCTCCTTCTTTTTCCCCCAAACCCTTCCCTGCCTCCATCCCGTTTTCCCCTAAAGGTACTGTCAATGTTTAAACAGCTCCCAAACAAACAAGAGCGAATAGCAATTGGAAATGCCCCGTTTAAGGACCCTTATGGCCAGAGAGCCGATTCTACCACACGACTATTACAACCCTTGCCTTCTTCCTTTTTTTTCGGTTGGCTTGTATTTTTTATATATTTTTTTTTTCTTTCTCTCTCTGGGAGGGGTACTTTGAGTACATTTATCTCACCAATTTGGTTCTAAGGATAACGGAATTGGTGATGGAGAAGAAGAAAACGAAGAAGAGGAAGATGAAGAAGCAGAAAAGGAAGAAATAGAAGACGATGACGTAGATGATGAAGAAAAGGAAGAAGAGAAAAAGATGAAAAAAGAAGTGCATAACGAAAAAAAAGGTGAAGAAAAAATAACAATATGCAAGAAATGCAATAATAAAACGACAATAATAACGATAACAAACATAAAAAACAACAAAAATTAAGATATACCAATAGCAAAAACAGTACTATTACCAGTATTACTAATGCTAATACCCCTATTCCTCTACTGTAACTGCAAGTGTCACTACTACAAGCAAGTAAAATTACTACCTCTAATAATAACATCTGAAAAAATAACCTGGGAGTGAAAAACGTTCATAATAACCGTTATGTT
>NW_028234424.1:33152040-33157040 GCF_977035675.1 Penaeus japonicus
GAAATGACTATAAAGAGGAAACGGAGAGAATGAAAGAGGAAAAAGAAGAATAAATTTACGAAGGCGAGATTGATGACGTCGGGAATAAACATTTACTTTTTTTTTCTTTTTTTCTTTTTCCTCTCAGAGCCGAGAAGAGATGTTCCTGCTGGACGAACGATAAAGGAACATGTAGACTAATTTTGATTATACTTCATTTTCAATACTGCATTTGTTTTCCGTAGACAATGAATGCACAGAAGTCAATTTTAAGAAATGATGTACGAAGGGACACAGACATTGTTGCCTGTCTCCCGTTTCAGCTTGCATTGTTGAAATAACACACTGCTTTCATCCCAGTCTCATACAATATACTCTAAAACGCGAAAGGTTCTGAATAACGATACGTGGATTACCTTTACAAACCTGAATGATAGCAATGGGGACAAAACCTCATACACACACTTCCTATAATTCTCTAAAGAAAAACAGGGAAAGTGAGAGGAAGACAGAGGGAGAGACAGAGAGAGAGAGAGAGAAAGAGGAAAAAAAAAAAAAAATAGATTATCAATATCCACGAAAAGCTACCTCCCCTCTCCTCTCCCCTCTCGTTCCTCTGAGTAACTGTTGTCTGTTTGGCATAAACAAACCATCAAAGCAAATGATTAGAATTGCAATGAAAATGCACCCCTCTTTCTTCCTCTTTCCTCTTCTCTCCTCCCCTGCTCTTGCTCCTCTTCATTCCCTTCCTCCTCCTCTTCCTCCTCCTATCGTTTCCACTCCCCCTCCCCACCCTACCAGACCTCCAGCAAACACCCCTGTTGCAGACTCCCTCCCTCCCTCTCTCAACCCAGCCTTCAGGGGCAGCAGACTAGTAACAAATGACTTGGTATCTCGGCCGGTGTACTAGAGATGTTTTCTTCGGGAGTTGATATATGGCGCCATGTAAGGGATGGGGGACGGATCTTAACTCAGACAAAGGATATATATATATATATATATATATATATATATATATATATATATATATATATACATACATATGTATGAATAAATATGTATACATATACATGTGTGTTTGTTGTGGTTATCTATTCATCTGTATATCTATCTATATTGATAGATAGATAACCTGATAGACGGATGGAGAGATAGATAGATAGATAGGTAGACAAATAAATAGATAGATAAGAAGATTGACAGATAGGTAGGTAAATAGACAAATGAATAGATAGATAGACAGATATATAGATAGACACACACACACACACACACGTATATGTGTCTACGTACGTACATGCATAAGGGCATACACAAGCAAACAAACAGATAAGTGATTTAGAAAGGGAAACACAGAGAGAGAGAGAGAGACGCCGAGGAAGGGAAGGTGAGGGAGAGGCGACAGAAGGAGCGGAGGGGCAGCCTGGCGAAGGGTGAGGAAGGAGGGTTGAGGGGGAGGGGGAGAAGGGGGTAGGGGAGGGAGGGGAGGGGAGGGAAGGGGAGGGGGAGAAGCGAATATACTAGGGGCGGCGTTGGCGCGTGTGGTCGTGTGTGCGGTGATACAGATGCAATAGATGAGGAGGCGCCGACACCTCTGTGCTGACCAGCGGCGTCCCCTTCCCGACGCAGCTGCACCGGAGGGCGGGAGGGAGGGAGGGAGGGACGGGGCGGAGGGCGCCGCCGGAAGGTGGAATGGGACGGATGACGAAGGACGGGAATTAATAAACATATATAACCTTACATATGTATATATATATATGTGTGTGTGTGTGTGTGTAAAAATATAAATATAAATACAAAAATAAAAAAAAAAAAAAATATATATATATTATATATATATATATTTATATATATATATATTTATATATATATATATTATATATATATATGTATATATGTATATATATATAATATATATATTTATATATATAGATATAGATAGATAGATAGATAGATAGATAGAGAGAGAGAGAGAGAGAGAGAAAGAGAAATAGAAAGAGAAAGAGAAAGAGAAAGAGAAAGAGAGAGAGACAGAGATAGAGAGAGAGAAAGAGCGAGAAAGAAAGAGAAAGAGCGAAACAAAGAATGACCCCAAAAATATATAAAGACAGACAGATCAGCATAGTCAGTACTATGCATGCTGCACCGTTAAATTCCATGCATATTGCCTTTTTGATAATAGAGATTCATTTTTGCCTGTCAGAGTCCAAACTATTCCTGACAGTCTTCAATTCGCCAGTTTTACTTCCTCTCTATTTTTTTTATTACGATTATTATTAATAGTAGTATCATTTTTATTGTTATCATTATTGTTGTAGTTGTTGTTAGAATCAGTGTTTTCATTATCACTTTTATTTATTGTTATTATCATTATCAGTATGAGTATTATTATCATTATTACTAAAAGTATCATAAATATCTTAAATTTCATATCTGATATTGATAAACATTTGACCACAATTATGAAAGAGCATATAAACTATGCAAAATAAGAGACAAGGGGAATAATGAAAGATGGTGAGATATAAAATTTAAAGTGAAAATTTAATGATAGCAATCAGAAGATAAAATTGAATGATAGCAATAATATGAAATTGAAAGAACAACAGCAATAAAGAATAAAAGCGACAGCATTAACAACTTGATAAATAGAAAATGATAATTGATAATACAATTATTGATACCAAAAAGAAATGCAGAAGTATATGAATATATTTTCTTTCCGAGCGATGGAAATTCAACTCCCTCTTCTCTTCCTCTTTTTATCATCCATTTTTTTCCTACTTTCCTCTTCTTTATTCCCCTCTCTCCTCTTCTTTTAGTCTTCCCTTTTCCTAAATCTAATCTTTCCTTCTTGCTCTCTGGTTTACTTTCTTTCCCTATTCCCTTTTCCTTCTCTGGTTTTCTTCCTCTTCTTTAATCTCCTTTCTCCCTCACTTCCTTTTTGCTTCTCTAGTTTTCCTGCTCTTCTCATTTATTCTCCTCTCTCCTTCTTCCCTTTCCCATTTTTGCCCCCCCCCCCCTCTTTCCCCCTTTCCCCTTATTCTCGATTTTTGTTTTTGTTTATTCTTTCTCTCCCTTTCCCCCATCTCTCACCCTTCATTACATAATCACCATTGACTATATACTCACTATAACCGATACTATTGTTACTATAACAGCTCTGCCATAGTGTATTTTTCTCCTCTCCTTTCCCCGCTTTCCCCCCGCTCCCTCCTCCTTTCCTCTTCCCCTTTCCCCCCCTTCCCTCCTCTTCCTTTCCTCTCCTCCCTTTTCCCCCCACTCCCCTCCTCCTTTTGTCTCTCCCCCTACCATTATCTCCCCTTCATTCTATCTCCCTTGACTGGTATTTGGTGTGTAAGCCATTTTTTAAAACCCTTTGCTTTTTTCATCATTTTTTACACGCTGTTTCATAGCTTTGAGAGCGTTTAGTGGTATATGTATGGATAAATGTTTGTGTGTGTATGTGTGTTTGTTTGTGTGTGTGTATTTGTTTGTGTGTGTGTGTGTGTGTGTATTTGCTTGTGTGTGTGTGTGTGTTTGTTTGTGTGTTTTGTGTTTGTTTATGTATATGTTTGTTTGTGCGTATGTTTATGTCTGTGTGTGTGTTTCTGTGTATGAGCGTGTATTTGCGTGTATGTGTCTGCGTGTGTGTATGTGGAAGAGACCGCTGCAGCACAGTCCTGACATATAAACTTTAATAATCGACGCATGTATCATCGCTATACTGTGTGTGTGTGTGTGTGTGTGTGTGTTTCAGTGAGAGAGAGAGAGAGAGAGAGAGAGAGAGAGAGAGAGAGAGAGAGAGAGAGAGAGAGAGAGAGAGAGAGAGAGAGAGAGAGAGAGAGAGAGAGAGAGAGAGACAGCCAGCCTATGTGAAAGTGAAATACTTTCTTGCTCTGTAATCTAGTTATGTTTCTGAAATTGGTTTCTCAGTGATATTAATATAGCCCTTTACAGTTTACGCTCAAGTAGTGTGTGTGCGTGTGTGTGGGGGGAGGGTGTAGGGGGAGGGGGGCCTGTGAGTGTATGGTCTAAGGAAATTTAGGGTGAATTAGTCCCTGGATAGTTGATGAATGGTTATTGATGAGGATGGCCATAAATAAACAGAGGCTGTTGTTACTTTGGGCAACGGTTGTTGGGACCCACTCATTCACACACACACACACACACAAACACACAGACACGCACACACACAAACACACAAACACACACACACACAGACACACACACACACACACACACACACACAACACACACACACACACACACACACAAACACACACACACACACACACACATCAACACACACAGAAATACATAAATCCACAAAGACACACACCCCCACCACATGCAAACAAGCAAATATCCACGCAGTCCCACTCAGGTCGGCCATATTTATCTCAGGTTATACACCAATGAACAGGATTTTTTCCTTGAACGTTCAACTGTTTCGAAAACTAAGTTACTGCAACGGCAAGCACGTTGGTGCACATTCCCGTGTCCAGTGGCAATAAATTACAGTGCTCAGGGCTACCGATCACTGTACTGCACGTACATGTACTATCTCTCTTGCACTCTCTCGTACTGTCTTTCTTTCTCTGTTCTCGTCTGTATTTCTGTATCTCTGTATCTCTCTCTTTCTCTGTTTTGTTCTCACTCTCGCTCTTTCTCTATTTCTCTCTCCCTATCTCTGTTTCTCTCTCTATATTTCTCATTCTCTGTCTCTCTCTTTCCCTCTCCCTCCATCTCTCCTCCCTCTCCTCCTCTCTCCCTCTCCCTCACCCTCTCCCCCCCTCTCCTCCTCTCCCTCTCCCTCACCCTCACCCTCACCCTCACCCTCTCCCTCTCCCTCTCCCTCTCCCTCACCCTCACCCTCTCCCTCACCCTCACCCTCTCCCTCTCGCCCTGTCTTTCTCACTCCGGCTCCCACTCTGAGCGTGACAAATGCCTCGCCTTTTATGCTAATGATACAAGGCAAATGTATCATTTCTTTACACTCGAGAAGCATATAAACTAAC
>NW_028234424.1:33174540-33179540 GCF_977035675.1 Penaeus japonicus
ACAAGAAAAAAACTGGTGAGTAGCAAAACGAATACGGACCCAACCCCCCCCCTCCCCCCTCCACTCAAAAAAGGGGTGAGTGCATCACGTATTAGAAGATAAGGGATGAGTGCAAGGGACACAGGGACAAGGGGGTAGGGAGGGGGAGGGGGGGAGTGTTGACGACTAGCTGTTCATTGAATTTACGGAGTGACGTGGGAAAAGCACATCTGAACTTTTTGTTTGTTTGTCCTGTTTTTATATTTCGTGCGTGTCGGTGTTTGTACCTGTACTTTGTGTCAATATGAATATAAATCGCAATGTTAAATGGAAGGTAAATATATGCGTGTATGATTATAAACATTAAGGCAAAAATATAAAAATTGATATTCATATAGGCCTATCTGTCAAATAGTTTGTCTTCCAATCAACGTACCAATCTATGTACCTACCGATACACATACACAAAAGATTATACTTGTAAACAGACGCAAACAAACACTTACCCATATGGACACGAATGCATGCACCTCTAAGTACACACATACACACACACACGCACACAAGCATACATACAAATAAACAAACATTAAAGCCTATACAGACACGCATAAACGATCATGAAAACACACACATAATCACACTCACACCCAAACAAGCGAATAACTACACAAACACACAGCAAGCACGGCAGCAAGCAAGATTAAGTACTTGCACTTTCTCCTCTTCAACAACCCATAAAACCAAGGCACGTTGCAATCACTTCCCTTCCATCACCATGTCCCCCCCCCTTTCTCTCTCTTTTTCCCTCTCTCTCTCTCTCTCTCATTCCGTTCAACCCCTGAATATGGGAAGAGTTTATGGGCCCCGAGAGTACGTTCCTGTCTCCCCCTTCCTTCTCATATACCCCCTTCTTTTTCCTCTCCCTCCCCACATTACTTTATAAGTCTCTAACATCATAATAACACCACATCTAACCCTTTCGTCGGTGTTTTTTTTTTTTTACATTGTCTTCTTCGTCCACCTCTGCCTAACATCCCAACCCGACGCATCTGGCTTCGATAATAGGAACAACGAACCTGCGTATATCTAACACTATTGCGGCGCTCTGTCGTCAAGCGAAATGGAGTCCGGGACTAAAGCATTGTCGTTATGCTACACCCGAAGCTTGTGCCTCCCTTTCGCATCCCTCTCCCACCCACTCTCTCTATCTGGCCAGCGCCATACTGTCTCTTGCCATCCCCTGTTAAGGCCTCCTCCGGGCAGTACACCTTTAAGAACTCTCACACTTTCAGCCTATACACAGTCGTCATGTGTTCCTTTGTAAACGCATATATTTAGCATCCTCAAGAGGGCCACCAAAGAGAGAGAGAGCGAGAGAGAGAGCGAGGTAGAGAGAAAGAGAGAGAGAGAATCATCAGCTCCACCATCCCGACTCACCAGATCATGGCTGCGACATCCTGGGTCTCCATGTTTGCGCTGCTGTAGTAAACTAATGTCCTGTTGTTGGCGCAGATTCAGGGTTTCCTTCGACCGCTAGCACTTTGTGACCTTCGCAAGCCACTAAACAAACCTGTCGCACCAATATTTGAAAAAGCTAATTGATCCACTTCCTATACGTTAAAAAAGATAGTGTCACCACAGCCAATCAGCAGCCGCGTTAGGAGTCCGCAGTCTCACTGACTGATGCCAATTGGTCGAGCAGCTGGGGCAGAGAGAGCTACACGATGATTGGCTGAGCAAGTTCCACGTAAGCAACAGGTGAGCTAAGATGGCGGCTGCTCCTTGAACCTGCCAGATGTGTTGTCATGGCTTTCATCCCCGAGTTATTTATCGACAAAACACATCTCGCAAGGTTAAAGGGACGATAGGAAGACGATAAATCATTCCAAAACACAGCCGCGGCGACGTTTCCCGGTCGGCAGGCGCCACAAAACACCTCTCGCGCGCATGTGAAAAAAAGGCCCGTGCCACCACCACCCGCCACCCACGCGGCGGCACACCTACACCTCATCTTGATCAATATACGAAAAGATATGTGGCTGGTAGTCATCCCAGCCGTCACCCTTTAATAAACAAAGCCACTGTACTACACCTTTACCGCCCTGGCTCCCCTTCCCCTCCTACGCTTGCTGCTATTCCCCAATTTTCCCACCCTCCTCCTCTACATTCTCCCCCTCTCTTCCCTCTCTCTCTCTCTCTCTCCAATCAGCAAAACCCCCTGAAGGCAAACTTACGGCCCCACCTTCAAGTTTATTAGAAGGCAAGTTGTTTACCTGCCTTGAATCATATATGAGGCCCCTTGATAGACACCCATTAACAGTTAGCGCGTGTTGGAGGCACGGCCATATGGAGCGTACAATTAGAGGCAGCGCCGTTGTCGATTTATAGATTTTCAGGCACGGGGGCAACACCTTCAACCAGCAAGCCGCCCGCAGAGGGTGTGTCTGGTCAACCTCGCAGCCACCCATGGATGCTAGTTGGACAGTGCGTGGGATATTTTTTTTAGAGTAGGGATAGCAATACCGTTAGCAAGATTCTGAGCGTGATGTTCTGTCTCCTCCGCCCCCCCCCTCTTCGGTAATGTTTATGGCTTGACGAACATTGAAGTCAACAAATGTCTATTAAGATCAACATGGCTTGACTCTGTCCCTATTACTGTCTCGTCCTTTACTGGTAGACTGTTCCTCATCTTGACATAGGCCTATACAATAGTAATTAAGCAAACTCAGCTTAGCACGCACATAAATACGTATATAGGCCTATATGTGCGACGTCGGACAGACATCTTAATAGTTTTTTCCCACGCACATTGAACTCCACTTGATTATTGAGAAAGGATGTTTTGTTTATCAATTTCTGCTTGAAACAATGACTTTTCCTTCTTTTCGTGTCGTGTTTTCTATCTTATTTTTCCAAAATTTCATGTTGCTACAAGCTTCATTTTTTTCAACAAAGATTTTTTTGCTTTCCTTCTAACAGTCTATCTCACAGTCTGTCTGTCTCTCTCTCTCTCTCTCTCTCTCTCTCTCTCTCTCTCTCTCTCTCTCTCTCTCTCTCTCTCTCTCTCTCTCTCTCTCTCTCTCTCTCTCTCTCTCTCTCTCTCTCTCTCTCTCTCCATAGTTATATAATAAAACTTCCCAAATTTTCCGTGTCATGCAACAGCCTCGCCACCCCTACGCCCTACCCCCACCTCCCATTCCCTTCCTAAATCTTCCCTTTGTGTCCTTCTCCCCCTCTCCCTCCTCTGCCTCCTCCTCCTCCCCCTTCAGGATGATTAAACCTCCTTCAGTCTCTGTTTCTTTCCTCTTGCTGATCAGCGCGTTTTTTAGCTTCTCTCTCTCTCTCTCTCTCTCTCTCTCTCTCTCTCTCTCTCTCTCTCTCTCTCTCTCTCTCTCTCTCTCTCTTTCCTTCATTTTGGTCCTTTACTACTTTCTCTTTTTAAATGTGTGTCATTTCCCTTTACTTTTCTGCCTTCTTCCCCATCATCACTTGTTTCCTCTTTTCATCCCCTCATTTTCCCCCTCATCTTCCTTCACATGCTGTCTTCCTTATTACCTTCCCTCTCCTTCCCTCCCCCATCTTTCCTCTTTCCCTCTCCTTCTTTCCTCATCTTCCTGCTTCCCTCCTTCTTTCCCGCCATCTTTCCCCCGCTCCTTCTTCTTCTCCCCTTTCTTTCCTTACCCCCTCCATTCTTCCCTCACCTTTACCCTTATCCCTTTCCCTTCCTTCTCATTCCCTCATTCCTCCCATCCTCCCTTCCTTCATTCCTCATCTCTCCCCCCCCCCCTTCCTTCTCATTCCCTCCTTCCTCATCTCTTCCCCCTCCCCTCCCCTTCCTTCTCATTCCCTCCTTCCTCATCTCTTCCTTCCCCCCCTACCCCTTCCTTCTCATTCCCTCCTCCCTCATCTCTTCCTTCCCTCCCTTCTCCTTTCCCTCCCGTTTCCCTGTCTCCCCCTCCCTCCTTCCTTCAGCTCCCGAAGGCATAATCCCCTGCTGTGATAATTTCTCCCTAGACGTAATATAGTGCAGGCCAGTCTGACAGGTAGGCTGGCGGAGGGAAGGCAAGGAAACAGACAACAGGTGTAACACGCAAAAGAGCTTGAGGGGGGGTTGGGGGGGGCTAGGCCAAAGGAAATATTTCGGAATAGTAATAAGAAGAGGGAGGAGGGGGGTGGGGGTATGGAGAAGAAGGGAGAACATTGGGGAAGATGGGAAGGAAATAGGGAAGGAGGGTAGAAGATGCGAAGGGACATCGGAGGAAGAGAAGGAAGAAGAGGAAGGAGGGGAAAACTAGAGGACATTCATATAAAGAAGAAGGAAGAAGAGAAAATTAATGAAGATGTAATAAGAAGCGGGAGAAGATAAATGCGCAGAAACATGAAGGGTGAAAAAGAACATAATTGTGGGTATAAAGGAGGAAGGAGAAGAGACAGAAAGAAAAAGGGAAAAGAAACCAGTAAATCAAGGAAGGGACAAGAAAGGACGCGTTCATCAGAAAGAGAAGAAGAACAATTAGGAAGAAAGTATTGTGAAACTAAGCAAACAAAATGAAGCAATCAGACAGAGCAAAGAGAGGAGAAACAAAACCTCAATCAGGAAACGAGGAAATGGGGGAATAAGGAAGATTAGGAGGAGGAGGAGGAGGTCAGTGGTGATGATGGCGAGGAAAAGGAGGATGAAGAGAAGGGGAAAGGAGGAAGAGGAGATTGGGAAGGAGGGAGGAGGAAGAAAAAGAAGAAGAGGTGGGATAGGTTGTAGAAAAAGAGGAGGATGGGAAATGAGGAGGAGGGAGAGGAGAGGAAAAGGAGGAAGAAGAATAGGGGGAACAGGAGAAGGAAAGGAGAGAAAAGGAGGAAGAGTAGGAGGGGTAGGACGAGTAGGAGGAAAATGAGGAGGGGAGGACGAGGAGGAGTGAGTCGCGGCAAACAGGAAAGGCTCAGTCAGGAGGAAAGGGGCCAAGGCACTATTCATCTTGCACCGCCTCGGGGGATTTCTACAGTGACTTTCATAAGCCACT
>NW_028234424.1:33184540-33199540 GCF_977035675.1 Penaeus japonicus
GTGCGATAACTGAGAGAGAGAGAGAAAGAGAGAGAGAGAGAGAGAGAGAGAGAGAGAGAGAGAGAGAGAGAGAGAGAGAGAGAGAGAGAGAGAGAGAGAGAGAGAGAGAGAGAGAGAGAGAGAGAGAGAGAGAGAGAGAGAGAGAGAGAGAGAGAGAGAGAGAGAGAGAGTCGATGATAAAGAAAAGGAAACGAGGTAAAAGAGACGCATATCAAAGGAAGTAATAAAAGTTATTATAGCCGTTCCTTTGTCGGATCATGAAATCCTTAAATAAGCGCCCTGTGACCTCTCTCTCTCTCTCTCGCTCTCTCTTTCTCTCTCTCTCTCTCTGTCTCTCTCTCTCTCTCTCTCTCTGTGTGTGTGTGTGTCTGCTTCTCTCTCTCTCTCTCTCTCTCTCTCTCTCTCTCTATCTATCTATCTATCTAACTATCTATCTATCTAACTATCTATCTATCTATCTATATCCCGCTCTCTCCGTACCTACCCTTCCCGCTCCCCATATTCTCTCTCCCATCTCTTTCTTCCCCCTTTTCCCCTCATCTCGGCAAGCGAGGGGGAAAATATGAGGTCGTTTGATTAAAGTCAGGTCAGGGGTGAGCGAGGGGTGAGGGAGGCGGAAAGGAGGTGGAGGGGAGAGAGGGATAGGGAGAGGGGGGTGTAAGGGGGGATGTGGAGGGCTTGGGTGGTTTAGAGAGAGAGAGAGAGAGAGAGAGAGAGAGAGAGAGAGAGAGAGAGAGAGAGAGAGAGAGAGAGAGAATATGGGTTCCTCGTTGTTTATTTGTTTGGTTGTTTATTCTCTTTCTTTTATGTGATTATAATTCACGTCTGTTGTGTTTTTTTTCAATGTATTTTTCCTATGTCATATTCACTATCATTTAGTATCATTTTCCCGATACATATTCACAACGACACATCGGTCACTATCCCTTTACAGACCGTAGCCTACATCACAAAATCACATTGGAGTGGTTATTGGAGTGAATAAACATTGTAGAAGGCATCATCCCCCCCCTCCCCCCCCTTTTTGTAGGACATACGAGCTATCATATTCACTGCATCACAGTAGCCTACGAGATCTGTTACATCCCCCCCGTCGGCGTGAAACAGCAAGCAAACTCGTGACATAACCTTGATAAAATAGATATGCCATTGACAAAATGTTGCTAAACGAAATATGTAGCTAAATTCACGCTACAGCGAATACGTAAAACGAAAACACGCTGGGATGAACACCAGTTTCCCATCCTATCAGTAAGTACAGAGAACAAACACTATTTCTCCTTTTTTTTATGTTGCCTTTTTTATATACATATATTTTTTTTCCCTCCCAACAAAAATATCACATATCAATTTTGAACGTCCACGCAAAATATCTGAATATATACATCTCACAGAATATCCAAAACTTTATTTCGGATTTTGATGTGATATTTCACCTGTATTGTTCTCTATGCATCCCCCCTTCCCTCCCCCCACTTTCCTCCCTCCCACCAACCCATCCCATCCCCCTTCTCTCCTCCCTCGCCCCCTTCCCCTCCTTCCTCGATGCCAGGTTTTCATCCTAAAAATTGTGGCCATCAGAAATCTACATAAATACAAAGATCTCTCCACGCCAAAAAAGGAAAGTTGTATTGCGTATCGGATTGTTAGCGGTGAAAAAATACAACGAAACATTGACAGACAAGAAAAAAAACATAAACATGCACACCCACACACCCACACACACACACACGCACACACACACATACACGCACGCACTCACGCACACACACACACACACACACACACTTACACACACATCTTCCATAGCTCTTTCCTTGAATTATAAATCTTATTTTTCATTTACAAATATGCATAATGATTCATTCATTTTTATTTGTTTTCCCCGATGTTTTATTTGCTGTTATAGTTTTCGGGCGGTTTGTTTACTCAACAGCACAAACACAAATAAGGATATAACTGGATCGCAAATAAGTAAACAGTAATTAAAAATCTTAAAGAGACGCGTATAATATCAGTTCTATATGTATGCATGTACGTATTTATGAATGCTTATATGTCAGTATGAATAAAGGTATATAAACGTATGTAGGATGTATACCTATACAGTATATATGTATCATAAGTGTGGAATCATAATTTCTTTTAGTCGCTTGGTATATTCTGATTATCCCATTACCAGCGATATCCTTTTATAAGATATCAATAAAATCATCTATTCCGATTTCGTTGTCCAATTTCTTACAGAATCATAATATCCGTCTTACCTTTCGTATTGAAATTCAAACGTCACACGCTACTGTTTCTAGTCTTTCTCATCACCGATCTATTCATTTTCATCACCATACATTCTCTGCAATATTGCTCATTCATCCCCTTGGCTTCAATATGAGAACAACTCGCGGCGCGGTGCACTGGTCTCTCTCCCAATCTTAACTTTATGATGGACGTAAAAATGAGGATGTTAAAAGGCTATATATAGGAGGTGAGTGAACATTGTCACAATAACCTTTCATGGTTATGTATATGTATATATGTGTGTGTGTGTGTGTGTGTGTGTGTGTGCGTTTCTTTTTTTCTCTCTCTCTCTTTTCTCTATATTTATTCGTCTGATCTTTTGTTTTTGTTTGCCTTTGTGGTTAAATATGCATGTATTTTCGTTTCCATATCGACTCTCATCTTTTTTTTTTCTCGCTCTATCACTTTCTTTGTCTCTGTCTCTCTCGTTCTCTCTCTCTCTCTCTCTCTCTCTCTCTCTCTCTCTCTCTCTCTCTCTCTCTCTCTCTCTCTCTCTCTCTCTCTCTCTCTCTCTCTCTCTCTCTCTTTCCCTCCCTCCGTCTCTCTCTCTCTCTCTCCTTCCCTCTCTCCGTCTCTCTCTCTCTCTCTCTTTCTCCGTCCCCCCTTCCGTCTCTTTCTCTCCTTCCCTCCCTCCGTCTCTCTCTCTCTCTCTCTCCTTCCCTCCCTTTGTCTCTTTCTCTCTCTACTTCCCTCTCTCCGGATCTCGACAACATAAACATATTCATGTCTCCGCAGAATATGCCATCAGCATCTTCAAACACCGGTATTTCGGCTTTGTTGATTTTAAAACGGCGTAGACACACTGCAAATACATGTCAATGCTTTTAGGTATAGAACAACAATAACATTGACGAGAAAGTGCACATAGTACGGTCGTTATGAGAACATGGGTACGTGAATGGTGGGGGAGAAGGGGAGGAGGGGCTGGGAGAGTGGGGGGGAGAAGAAGGAAAGTAAAACAAGGGAGATGAGGGAGAAATAGTAGGGGGAAAAGGTTGAGAGAAGGGGAGGAGGGGCTGGGAGAGGGGGAGGAGGAAGAAGAAGGAAAGTAAAAACAAGGGAGATGAGGGAGAAATAGTAGGGGTAAAGGTTAGGAGAACGGGAGGAGTACGAGAAGGGAAGAGATAAAAGGAGAATGAAAAGGGCGAAAGGTAGGGAGAAGGGAGGAGCGTGCGATTGAAAGGGAGAGAGAGAGAGGGAGAACAAAAAACAAGGGAGAGGTGGAGGACGGCAAAAGAAGGCAAAAGGTAGAGAGAGGGGTTGGAGGGAGGGAGGGAGGGTAGTATATGGACGGGGGGGAGGGGGTCTCTGTGAGCGATCTCCTCTCCCTGTCCCATTCTTTACGGGAACGTCCAGTCCATTGCTGAGAATTCATTATCATTTATGTTATGGGTCCCAATTTCGTCACATAACGATCAATACCTTTCGTTTATGATCAGGAGACTCGCTCTAGGCCCGTATCTTACTTGACAAGGCAGCACTTTTGGCCGTCCGTGGGTTATTGCTGAAACAAACGAAGTGACTAAGGGGGCTGAGAGTGGTGGGGGAGTGGGGGTGAGGGGGAATGGGGGTGAGGGAGGGGGATAGTGGAGAGGGTGGAGGTGGAAGCGAGGGTAGAAGTTGACGAAGGGGGCTGAGAGTGGTGGGGGAGTGGGGGAGTGGGGGTGAGGGGGTGAGGGAGGGGGATAGTGGAGAGGGTGGAGGTGGAAGCGAGGGTAGAAGTGGAAGAGGGTGGAGAGGGTGGTTGGGGGTGAGGGGAGATTGTTTGTCCCAGCGCGGCGTCGGGACAAATGGGTGTTTAAAAATGGCGAATATACGCAGCCCGAGTGGTTTCGCTCAAGTACTGTCGCTCTAATGAACACGGTGAGTGAGAGAAAAGAGAGCTGGAGAGGCGGGGAGAGGGGAAAGGGTGGGTTGGGGGTGGGGGTGGGGTACGGAAAGGATCGCAAGAGGCATAGAAAGAGATCTTTTGAAAACCAAGGGCAGGTTAGGAAAAGCGCTCCCTAACGAGGTTTAGAATCTGGACATTCGCTTCATCTCTCTCAATCTTTCTTTCTCTCTCTCTCTCTCTCTCTCTCTCTCTCTCTCTCTCTCTCTCTCTCTCTCTCTCTCTCTCTCTCTCTCTCTCTCTCTCTCTCTCTCTCTCTCTCTCTCTCCTTCTTTCTCTCTTTCTTCAAAACCAAATAGTTCTCGACTTTATCAAACTTTAAGAATTGCAAGTAATTTCTCATATCTTAAATTAACAGCTATTTCGCCAACCTTCAGACTATAAACACCTGCCGGAAATCGACATGTCCCCCCCCCTTCCAAAAACAAACAAACAAACAAACAAACAAAAAACACAAAAACAAAAAAATAAACTAGGGACATCAAATATAACTTCCTGCATACACACACATGCACATCGAAGTTAGAATATTAAACGCGAATGGAGTTTCGTTGTTGTTATTTTTTTTTCTCTCCTGAACATCGGTTTATTAATTTCCCTCATATATTCAAATATGACGCGGCACGCTTCCATAACGACTGCCAAGCAAATACAGCCAATGGACGACAAATACAACAGAAGGTCGTTAATGGCGGTATCATTTAGGGTAATTTTGTGAGGAGAGTGGCTTAGGAAGTAGAGAGATTCGTAGAAATAGAATCTCGCCGGAGGATAGATAGATAGATCTACGACAAGAACAACAAAAAAAAGGAAGAAAAAAAAAGGTTTGGGAGGGCAAGATGGTTGGAGATTTCCAAGAAATTTGTGAAGGGAGAGAAAACGAGGGAGGAGGGGAAGGACGGGGGCGGGGTGGGGGTGTACTAGGGGGTGGGTGAATAGAGGAGTTGAGGAGGGATGAGTAGAGGAAGAGAGGACGAGAGGGAGAGTGATGGAGACGAAGAGCGAGAGAGAGAGAGAGGGGGATGGAGAGGGAGGGAAAAGGAGAGAGCGAGTGAGTGAGAAAGAAAGAAAGAAAGAGAGAGAGAGAGAGAGAGAGAGAGAGAGAGAGAGAGAGAGAGAGAGAGAGAGAGAGAGAGAGAGAGAGAGAGAGAGAGAGAGAGAGAGAGAGAGAGAGAGAGAGAGAGAGAGAGAGAGAACGAAACTGAAAGAGATCGAGAAAGAGAGAAAGAAGAGAGAAAAGGAGAGAAAAGGAAAGAGAAGCATGTAGACAGACAGCTAGACAAACATAAAAAGAAAGAGGACTTGTATTTTGTTATAACACCCCAATGACAGGCGATGAGGCAGAGATAAGACACAACCAATAAAGAATAAGAGAATACGAGTCACATTGTGAGTGAGCAAGTGAGGGGAGACGCGCGCTATAAGATACATGAGGTGTTTCGTGATGATGACATGAGGCTAGTTGGAAGGTTGGGAGAGAGAGAGAGAGAGAGAGAGAGAGAGAGAGAGAGAGAGAGAGAGAGAGAGAGAGAGAGAGAGAGAGAGAGAGAGAGAGAGAGAGAGAGAGAGAGAGAGAGAGGAGGAGAGAGAGAGAGGAGAGAGAGAGAGAGGAGAGAGAGAGAAGGAGAGAGAGAGAAGGAGAGAGAGAGAGAGAGAGAGAGAGAGGGAGAGAGAGAGAGAGAGAGAGAGAGAGAGAGAGAGAGAGAGAGAGAGAGAGAGAGAGAGAGAGAGACAGAGAGAGAGAGACAGAGACAGACAGAGAGTACCAAAAGAGCCAAAGGAAAAAGTTTCCCCCATCTTCTCCTTCTCCTCCTCCCTCCCACCCTCCTTCTCTTCCTCCTTCCTCCTCTTTCTCTTCCTCCTCTTTCTCTTCCTCCTCCTTCCTCCTCCTCTCCCCCCTTACAAAAGGGCTACACCAACAAATCTCTCGGTCCTAAACTCCACTCTGTCGGGTCGGATCCCGTTGGAGGCTTTTGGAAGGACATCATTATAAAAAGGATTCGATCCTATGATACAGATGCTCATAAAATTAATCTCTCCCAGTAGCCCTAGTAGTTATAAAAGCAAGAGTTTTTCTTTCTTCTTATATACTGTTTTTTTTTTTCTTCTCTTGTCTTTGTTTGTATGCTTTACAGTTTTATTAGTTAATTCTATCAATAATAAATATTAATAATTTTAGATTTTTACACCAACGACGTCTTCCGCTATTAGCATCCTATTATCACATTCTTTCTTCTTCTTCTTTTCTTTCTTTTTCATTCCTCTTCTTAAGTTTCCCTTCACATTCAACTCTTTCATTAAGGTCGAAGAGGGTATCCACTTGAATAATCAAAATAGGCCGGATCGTCAGTCGGTACCGTAGTTATGTGTCGCTAAGGAATAAAAAGAAAGTCGAGAGATTTTATTTTTCTTTTCTTCTTTCTTTTCTTCTTCTTTCTCTCATTCTTTTCTGTGTTTTCTTTTGGTTTTGCTTTTGCTTTTCCTTATATTTGTCTTTTTTTCAGTGCCTTCTTTTTTCTTCTTTTCTGTTTTCGTTTTTTCTCTTTCAATCTTTCTTCTTCTTCGTCTTCTTGTTGTTCCTCTTCTTCTTCTTCTTCTTTTTCTTCTTCTTCTGTTTTTCTTCTGCCTCCTCCCTCTCCCCTTCCTCCTCCTGCTTCTCTTTCTCCTTCTTCTTCTTCTTCTTCTTCTTCTTCTTCTTCTTCTCCTCCTCCTCCTCTTCCTCCTCCTCCTCCTCCTCCTTCTCCTCCTCCTCCTTCGCCTCACCTCCCTCATCTCCCGCTTCTCTTCCCTCAACGAACCTAGAGAAGAGGAAGAAGGAGAGGAGAGAAGAGGAAGAGGCGCTGGAAAGGGGGGGGGGGAAGAGGAGGGAGATAGTATAGGAGTGGAGGAGAGAGAGAGGGGAAGAACATGGTGTAGAGAGAACGTCACAACGGGCGACATTAGCGTTGCCGTTGAATACCATTCTGACCCTTATAGGAGATCAATGTCGTAATTATGTTTGATGGGTCAAAATAGTGCTACGTCGAGTCCATGCGAGCCTGACTTAATTGGCCATTCATTTGAGACAAGCTTACTCAGGGATTTGGAAGTCTGATATGTATTATAAATCATCTACGAATTAAGAACAGAGAGTAGATTAGGCATGGGTTAAGGGTGACATCTGATGCCGTCAGACATTATATATTAACAGTAGAATCAAGTCTAGTTAGTTGACGTGTCGCGCTGAGAGATTTCAATAAATTATTGCAACTGGTGTGATTAAGTGGTGTTGTGGGGTCAGTCTTTTGTTTTCATTTGACACGGGGTTTCACGCTTTGATTTATTTCTTTGCTTTTATTATTCATTTATTTTTTTTTTTTTTCAATTTAGTGTAGTGCGCATGCGTACGCACACATGCATGCACATACGTACATCTTTCAATATGTCTATATATCTATCTATCTGTCTGGGTGTGTTATATATATATATATATATATTATATATATTTATATATATATTATAATATATATATATATATTATATATATATTATATATATATATATATATATATATATATATATATATATATATATATATATATATATATATATATATATATGTATAATCTTTCAATATGTCTTTTTATCTATCTATCTGTCTGTCTGGGTGTATATATATATATATATATATATATATATATATATATTATATATATTATATATATATATATATATATGTATATGTATATATGTACACACACACACACACACAACACACACACACACACACACACATACACACACACACACACACATATATATATATATATATATATATATATATATATATATATATATATATTTATATTTATATATATTTTTATTTATTTATATATATTTTTTCTTCTTTTCTTTTTTTTCTGGGCGAATGTATCATTTGCATTTAAATTGGTGCTGTTATACTCTTTCTCTAGTTATCATCCTTTTTACTTTCTTTCATTCCTTCTCTCTTTGCTCAGTCTTTCTTTCTTCATTTAGTTAGTTTTCTGTTCGTTTTATTACATTTTTTTTTATATTCCTAAACTGGTTAGTTGCACTGCCTAATTTCAATATTGATTTTCTCTATTGCAGTTTATGACGGTTTTACAATTCATTTTTATTTGTAGTTTTTCAGTGGTGTTTCACTTCTGTTTTTTTTTTTCTTAATCTTTCCGTATCTTTATTCTTGTGTTCCTGCTCTTGTTTTAACTCTTTTGTTTGTTTTTCCTAATTTCGTTCCATTCCATTCTTTCCTCTTTTTTTCTTTTTTTTTGTGACCTATTTCTACACTCTACGTCTTTTTTCGTTTTTGCTTTCCCCTTGTTTTATTCCTTCTCTTGCAATTCCCTCCTTTGTTCCCCCTTCTAGGTCCACTTTCGCTAATCGCCCGATTCTTAATTTCCTTTCCATCCTCTTTTGTATCTTTCGTACTTCCCCTTTTTCGTTTGAGATCTATATATTTTTTTCTTTTCCGTTTGTGACTCCATTCTCACTCTCCCCTTTTCTCTGTCTTGTATCATTCATTATCCCTTCTTCTTCTTTTTCTCTCTCCCTCATCTACCGTATCTTCCCCTCTTACCCTCTTCTAAAACCTTCTCCCCTTCTTTTCGAATCATTTCTTCTCTCCTTTCTTTCCCCCTTTTCATAAACGAAAAGGATGAAAAAAAAGACATTGATCATTCATCTTCTATATGGTTGAAACATGACCAGCCCGAATACGAATAGTAATAGAGGGAGTTATGATAAAAGATGAATAAAGGGAAGACTGATTAAAAAGGAAGTGGATATGAAGAAAATAAATAAAGAAAGAGGGAGAAACAAAAGACTCGGATTAAGACAGTAACCAAAAGAAAGAAGAGTAGAATGATTAGGATAAGAAAGGGGCGAAGAAGAGAAGAGAAAGAAGAGAAGGAGTAGAAGGATTAGAAAAGAGGAGACAACGAAGAAAAGGGATATAAGGATTAGAAAAAGAAGACAAATAAAATGAGGAGAGTGAGAAAAAGAAGAAGAAAAGGAGGAAGAGAAGTGACAAGAGGAACAAAGAAGAAGAATAGGAGATGGAGGAGTGATGCGAAGAGGGGAAGGGTGAGGGGGAGGGATGGAGGGAGGGAAGGAGGGAGGGCAGGAGAGGTCACGAGAAGCTCCTAAAATATAAACAATATGGATGACCCGAACAGCTGCCGCTAACCTGAGGTCATGACGCACTTGGTCCTGCCTTTATAGTCACGGTGCCTAGTTTATAGCATCCAGCTATAGTTTAGAATTATAGCCTTGGAGCTACAGTCCCTTTGGCACTAAAGTTTGAAGACTGTTTGTGTGCCTCTGTGCTTGTCTGGGCGTGCATTTGGGTGTGGGTGGATGTGTGGGTGGATGTGTGGGTCGATGGGCGTGTGGGTGGATGGGCGTTTGGGTGGATGGGTGGGTGTGGGATGGTGGGTGGGTGGATGGGCGTGTGTGGGAGGGTGGGTGGATGTGTGGGTGGATGGGCGTGTGGGTCGATGGGCGTGTGTGGGAGGGTGGGTGAGTGGATGGGCATGTGTGGGAGGGTGGGTGGGTGAATGGATGGTGTGTGGGTAGTGGGTGTGCGAGGCGGATGGGTGTTTGCATATTTACGCGTGGATGAGTATGTGGGTAAGTGTGAGTGGTTGAACGTGTGTGTGTTTGTATGTATGTATGTAAGGGAATGTTTGTGAATGTGCGTATGTGTGGATGGGTGCGTTGGTGTGGGCGTGTTCGCGTATGTGTGTCTTCGTGGATGCATAGCCTAACTATATGACTGTATTTCATATATACTGTTTTAAACTAATCTTGTGTCTTGTGACCTATCATTCGAGCTGTATTGTCTTCCATACATAGACCCTCCATATATATTTTCCCTCCTGGAAAGTCCTACTATAACAACACCTTCCTCATAACACAAAGGCACATTTATATGACATTAAACCCCCTCCTTCCCCATACCCCAATTCACGCCTCACAACCACATCTCCCACCTCATTTCTCTCCTCGAAATACCTCATCCTCTTCCCCTACCTCCTTCATACTCTCCAGCGAATCTCATGTTATTGCAACCCCTCTGTAGCCTTTTAATC
This sequence comes from Penaeus japonicus, assembly GCF_977035675.1. NCBI lineage: Eukaryota > Metazoa > Arthropoda > Malacostraca > Decapoda > Penaeidae > Penaeus > Penaeus japonicus. The sequence goes on from NW_028234424.1 coordinate 33,194,837, forward strand.
CCTTTTTGAGTCTCCTTCCTTTACTCCTACCTCATTCTCCTCCCCAACCTCAATAATTCCCTCTCCTTTCCTCCCCAACCTCCTTCCTTCTTCTCAACCTCCTCAAGATCTTTCCTTTTCTCCAAAACCTCCCTTACTCTCCTCCCTAACTTCCCTCACTCTCCTCCCCAACCTCCCTAACCTCCCTTACCCTCCTCCCTAACTTCCCTCACTCTCCTCCCCAACCTCCCTCACACTCCTCCCTAACTTCCCTCACTTTCCTCCCCAACCTCCCTAACTTCCCTTACTCTCCTCCCCAACCTCCCTCACTCTCTTCCCCAACCTCCCTTACCCTCCTCCCCAACCTCCCTCACCCTCTTCCCCAACCTCCCTCACTCTCTCGTGATTCCTTCGCCTCCTTCGGGAGATCCTCCGTTGCCATCGGCCACCGCCAACCCCGAGCGCCGTCGCCTCCGAGTTCGCTAAAGCCTGCAGGCATCGATCTCTTCAGCGCCGCCGTCGAAGGCTCGCTAATAGTTCTGCAAATCGCTACACATATATCAAGTTCCCGGCTCATTGACCCCCCACACGAAACTCTGAATGATTGGATCTGTTCAGCCGTTCCAAGAGGCTTCGCTGTTCACGTTGGCTGGTTCATTCGCCCCCATCGGGCCTTTTCGGCTTGCTGGGTCTCTCTGTCTCTGTGGCGTTCTGTCTCGCTGTCTCTGTCTATCTCTCTTATATCTATCTCTTTTATTTAGGTCCTGTTTGTTTGTGTTTTCGTTTTGTATTTTTTTTTGTGTCTGTTTTCTTTCTCCCTTCTGTATTTTCCTCCATCTTGTTCAACTTTTTCCCCTTTTCGTAGTTTGCAGTAATCTTATCCCACACTTCCACGTCCGTATTTCCGTCTTACATTTCCCTTTTCTATCCTTTCGTATTTTCCTCTATTTTACTCAATTCTCTCTCCCTATTCTGTCTTGCAGTTTCCCTTCCAATCTCTTTCCTTCAACCATCTCATTCTGTCCATTTTTGAAAACACCCTTTCCCATTTCCCTCCACTACTTTCCTCTCTCCCCTTCACCAAATATCTTCTAAACCTGATTTATCTTCTGCGTAAACTTTATTCCACGATTCATTCTGCATAAAGATGTAGGCAACAGTCGTAAAAAAGGACTACCAACTACTATGTATACATTAAAAACCTTAGTCATTCCTCATCCTAGATTTGTTAATGTACACTTTAATCCCAGTCGCATGTACATTCAGACATCACACAAGGGAACCTAAAAGTAAAACAAGGTAAACTACAACTTCGTTACATGTACACTTAAAACCTAATACCTAAAACAAATGCAAAAGTTTGCCAAATAAAAGCATTTATGTTAACTCCTAGAACCTAATTACACATTCTCCTAAAACTTAGCCACATGTACACCACACAAAAAAAACAGTAATGTACGCAATATAAGTATATCCAAGCTCTAATCATGTACACCCAAATCCAGGTACATGTACACCTAAAACACAGTTACACATATACACCCCTATACTCCTAATCAAACGTACATTAATCACATACACCCAATCCCCAATCACACACAGAACCTCTCTCAATGTACATATCTAAACCCCATTCAAAACATCCCTAAACCCCAGTCATGTACACCAAAACCGAGTCTTGTACACCTCAAAATCGTGTTACATGTATACACAGGCCCTCTCTTTCCCCTCCCTCCCCTCCCTCCCCCACCACCGCTACGCTCGTCAACTATGTAGGTGCGTCATTTAGCGTAACACAAAATCTCTATTAGCAGTATCACCAGCCCAGTTGACACGATATATTCCCCCCGAAATCATTTATTCAAAACGTGTAGTAGAGGACACAATGCAAACCCAATGCCTGTTGAATGCATCGATACTATCTTGACTAAATGTGTATTAAGCTGAACTATGACTTTAACCATCATTAATAACTATTAATTATAATTACCTACTATTAACCTTCACTGAGTATTACTAACTACCATAAGACCATTAAAGATCTGTAATTATCATTAATACAACTACCACTAGCTAATCCTCTCTAAATCGTAGAAAACAGTAAGAAAAAAAAAAGACCGTTAACCTTGTCCTAGAATTTAGCCGCCTGTCAGCTGTCTAATTTACGACATACTCACACAAACCTGTAAACGCCTTTATCGGTTACAGCTTGCATTGCTACACGGCTTTCTTACCTGGAAAGAGAAATAACAAAGAGAGTTAGTGCTTGCCACGCTGGAAGAACAGAGTATAGACAACACTATGAAACATTACTTTGGAAACAGAAAGAGAACGAAAGAGAGAGAGGGCAAAAAGAGTGAGAGAGAGAGAGAGAGGGAGAGGGAGAAAAGAGTGAGTGAGTGAGAGAGAGAGAGAGAGAGAGAGAGAGAGAGAGAGAGAGAGAGAGAGAGAGAGAGAGAGAGAGAGAGAGAGAGAATTACATATAATATATAATGGTAGATAATTACACAGATAAGTAGGCGACTATATGCATAATCACCTAGATAGAAAGACAAGCAGAAAGACACAGAAAGAGCGAGACGCAGAGAAAGAAACCTGGATATATGAAAGAGAATGATGAACCACTCCCACACACAGCAAAAATAGCGTCAAATAATGCCCCCATAAGTGACAAGAGCGGAGAATGTGTCAATTTCACATAGCGGGAGGGGACGGGAAGGGACGAGAGGGAAGAAAGAAAGGCAGGGGAAAGGGAAAGGGAAGATATGTATGTGTGTGCATATATATATATATATATATATATATATATATATATATATATATATATATAGAGAGAGAGAGAGAGAGAGAGAGAGAGAGAGAGAGAGAGAGAGAGAGAGAGAGAGAAAGAGAGAGAGAGAGAGAAAAAGAGAGAGAGAGACACACAGACAGATAGAGAGAGAGAGGGAGAGGAAGAACGGAGAGAAGAGACAGAGAGGGGCGAGGAAGAGGGTGGGAAAAGAGAAAGGGGAGGCGGGGGGAGAAGGAGAGGAGAAGGGAGGGGGGGAGGGGCGAAAAGGAAGAGTATAAGGGTAGGCCGGGGAGGAGAGTGTATGTGATTGCACGGCACTTAACACCCTCTGGCACAGTTATTCCTATGATTCGATGGCGCCACGAGGATTGGTTGGTGCCACTCTAATGCGGCATTCGATGTGCCTGCCAGCCTTTGTGTTAGGCGCGGCTGCCGGAGGTGACTCATGTAAAGTCATTGATGTGCGTGTAAAGTAAGCCAGGCAGAGAGAGACTCGAAGGAGGGGCGGGGTGCGCTTGCTTGAGAAATGCGCTGGTTAGGAAAGCGGACTTGTCACTGCGCGCTCAAAATAGAGAGAAAAATATATGGGAGAGAAATACATATATATATATATATATATATCTAGGTCGGATAGGAAGATTGTACGTTTGGAAATATAGGTACCTCTGAATCTACAGATTGCACGGTTCCCTAGTGGCATCCTGGGTACCTATAGCCTTGTATAGCGGTTCTTCTTGGTCTTTCCCGCGCCTTTAATGACAACCGAACTATTAACATATTAACACCAAAGGGACAGCCATGTCTCGGGGAACACGCGAAGGAGGCGGATATAATCACTTCCGGAATCTGCATTTGATTTCGTAGGGAATCTCTCTCTCTCTCTCTTTCTCTCTCTCTCTCTCTCTCTCTCTCTCTCTCTCTCTCTTTCCTCTTCTTTTTTTTCCTCCGTTTTTTTCCTTCTTTCTTTTCTCCCTTCCATCTTACCTCCACCTCCCTCCCTTTCCACTCCACTCCACTCCCCTGCACCTCCGCCGCTCCCTTAACCCCTCCCCCCCCCCTCTACGGCAGTTCCACAGCAATGGTTTTCAATTATTAAAACTGCGCTGCATAACGGCATAGTGCAGCCAGATCGTGATTTATGTCATAGCTAAAACGCCACATTTTATATACCTGCCGCCATTAAGTGTGGCCACGTCTACATCAGCAACGTATGTAGCTGCATGGGGGAGGGAGAGGACAGAGGGGAGGGGGGGGGCAGGACGAGGGGCGTGTGTGAAAGAGAGGGGGGAGGTGGAGGGGGAAGGGGGATGGGGAAAGGGAAGGGTCGACACCCGAGTGCCAGAGTGCCAGAGTGCCACAGGGACATACAGGTGTGACGGAGCGTTGTGCGAGTGAGAATATTCTACGAGGAGCCCCGCGTACGACACAACGCAGCGTGTGGAGAATTAATGCGATGATTCCAGGCGTCGTCCGCAGCGGCGAGGTGAGGGGGATGAGGGGAAAGGAGGCGGGGAGAGAGGGGAAGAAGGGAGAAGGGTAGGGGAGAGGGGAGAGGGAGAAGGGGAGGCGGAGAAGGGGAAGGGGCAAGGGAGAAGGGGAAGGGGCAAGGGAGAGGGGAGAGGAAGAGGGGAGAAGGGGAAGGGTCAAGGGGAAGGGAGAAGGGGAAGGGAGAAGGGGAAGAGTCAAGGGAGAGGGGAAAAGTGTTGGGGAAGGAGAAAAGCCGAGAGGAGAGGAACACGGTATAAGGAGGGGAAGGAGGGTAGGAGTGAGGGAGGTTCCTACGTGACTCTACAAAGAAGGAACAAAGGTGAACAATATCATCCGCAAAATATGCAGGACTTAACATCCAGGCGAGAGACTGCAAAGAAGAGCAAATAGACTGACACATATGTGAATTCACGAGCAACGCCGTGAGAGAAAGAGAGAGAAAAGGG